>NC_138663.1:157636117-158012233 GCF_964273445.1 Streptopelia decaocto
CCTTCTGACATCCCTTTTCTCCGCTCCAGAGGGCAAGCTGGGGTAGGTCCCCTCTTTCCCTGCTCTTGGGGGTCTCCACTCTTCTCCTCCTTAAACATCCAGACTTTCTGCAAGTTGCACGTTTTATTGCCTCTGCATTTGGTAGAGGTTAGAATCAGGAACACTTCTGTAATTACTTAGATGAGCTGTTGTACACCTCTGAATTTGTCTTCATACTCTCAAGAGCAAACCACAGACTCCCCCTTTCTCACGAGCTACTGCAGCTGCATACAAGCAAATAAATAAAAATCACTTTTTCTGACAAATGATTCAGCATTTAAGAAAATAAAAACAGCTGCACTGTGTTAGACCAAGGTCCATCCAGCCCAGTATCCTGTTTCCAAAAGCAGTCAGCAGCACATGCCTAGGGAGTAGTATAAGAACAAGGAAACCATTTAATGATATATATTGAAAATATTTTTCACATATCCTTGATGGAAAACAGAGATGGAATTTTGACAGAAGAGGGAAAAAAATGCAAAAGAAAACAAAGAGCCCAACACACACACCCTTTGCAAAAGCATGAAACATTCCTTTCAAAATAAAAAGAGAACTGAGGGAAAGATAAATCTTACAGATTTCCTTTTTTTTTTTTTGAAGAAAAGAAAAACACACCACAGAATCTCACTATTCACAGACAGAAACAGTGTAAACCCGTATTGATGCACATCGCTAGCTAAATCATTTTTAAGAACCATTGATTATGAGTGTCAATGGCTTTTCTCCTGCGAAAGGGTCCTCACAGAAACATACAGTTAGGTTTTCATGTCGTGATGTCACAGTTGAGAGCTTCCAAAGTATTTAAATTGATGGATATATAAAGACAGCTTCAAATTGTGTACACCTCAAGGAGGTGTGCAACCTGCTCCACTTACTTGCCCAGGTAGGGGAACAACCACAAAGGCAGCAACACTGGAAACAGGCCAAACAGGCTGCACTCAGAAAGGTACAGAAGATTCAGGGACAGTGAAGTGTCCCATGAAATCAACTGGATGTTTGTGACTGGCTTAGTTGGAGATGGGATCAGACCCTGGAGAAGTCATCCATAGGGACATAGGCTAGAGGGGCTATGAAGTCACAGATGCAGAAACCAGCCACTTTGATTACACTGTCAAGCTTCATATCTCCAGGACACCAGATCTGTGTTTTCCAGAAGCTCCAGATAAGCTGATGAAATGTGCTGATGACTCAAACTCAGTTGGCAATGAGAAGAGAGAAGAATCCGGGTATGACAGAAGATGATAACCTTGAAATCCAGAGAATGAGAACAGTATGAAAGAACAAAGTATCTCTAGCCAGCGACATGAACCTCGCAAATCAGTTCAGACACAGATAGGAAGGTATTTGGCTATAACCTGGGGATGGAGCTGGCTGTGCCAGAGGAGAACATCATGGATGCTTTGATCAACCACTGACTGTGGAGGCACTGGTGTGACAAACCGTGGAAAATGCAATCACAAATGTGGAAAAGGATGCATCGAACAAGGATTGTCTAGGAAAAGCACAGCACACTCTGTGGCAAGGCTGCTTCTCACACGGTGAATCTCTACTTGCAATGCTGCGTGTGCTTCTGGTCACCAACATCCAACTAAGATGGATTCAGCCTGGAGCAGGCAGGGGAGAGGGCTGCCAAGGTGACTCAAGGGAAGGAAAGCCTGTCTTAAAAGCAGAGAGGTGGGGTTTTTTTTGTAAGAGTAAAACAAAAGTTGAGGTATGCATGTTGCCAGTGAGTGTCCCAGGAGAGGCTGGGGTGTCAGGGGAGGGGTGTTGGGAAGGGGAATGCCATAGCTGCAGAGTAACCGTGGCATTTGGCTCAGTGGAGGTAAACTGGCAGTGAATAAATCCATGTTGGAAATGAGAAGAATGCAGAAGAGAAGCGAAGCTATAGGAAAGACTTCTGATGGCAGCAGAAAACAAAAATAACTCCAAAAAAACCCCACCCACGTTTAATATGGAGATTATTAAATAACTTTAGAGAGGAGGTGATGTGACTGCACATGATAGTGATAGGACGAGAAGAAATTCCCTCAAGTTGCACCAGGGGAGGTTTAGATTGGATATTAGGAAAAATTTCTTCACGGAAAGGGTTGTCAGGCATTGGAACAGGCTGCCCAGGGAAGTGGTGGAGTCACCATCTCTGGAGGCATTTAAAAAATGTATAGATGAGGCTTTTAGGGACATGGTTTAGTGACAGTGTTACGATAATGGTTGGACTCGATGATCTTGAGGGTCTCTTCCAGCCAAAATGATCCTATGATAAAAAACAGCATGGAAATCTCTGACTTCCACAACTCCCTCAAAACTATTTTTCTAACCTGTCATTAATAAAATAGGTACTGCTCATATAGAGGAATAGTATCAGGAATTTCAGAAGCCCTTGCTCAATACAACACCGATTAAGCAGAGTACTCAAGTGGGCTCAGGTCCCTCCTCCCTCAGCCAAGCACTGAGCATAAAACACTGAAGCAGGTTGCTTCAGGGAAAACCTTTGCTGCGCAGTAGGTGATGTGAAGGATACTTATATATAAAATAGGTATCACACACGCATATATAATATATGTCATATATATGCATAAAATAAAGAAACAATCAACCTCAATGGAATTTTGAGCCTCCAGCTTCACACCAAAGAGATGCATTACAGGTAAAAATTTAAAAAGGTTAGGAAATAGTGCATTCAGATGTTACCATGTGCCTTTCAAGGGTCAGTTTGATGGCTAGAGCAAACCTCAACAAAAGAGCAGACTTTCCCACTCAGAAGTTAACAGAGAGGATTACATCAAGCTTCAGCAGATACCCTAGCATGAAAACAAAAATACTGTGTGCTTGACAGGTTTTGAGAATCTCTGGCATGCTTTATTTTTAAAAAAAAGCTGAAAATGAAGTCTCACTCCCTGCGGGAGCAGACGTTAGTCTCTTCCAGTGCAAATCAGCACTTGTAACCCACTCTCTGCAGAGGCTGTGAGGTGGTAGGAGATGTCCCTTGCTCAAGGGGCTTCTCGTGAGACCCGCCTCCACTGTGGGGAGCCCAAATTTAAACACCTGGGACAACAGCTCAAAAAGGAGAGACCCAACTTTAGGTAATATATCCAGGGGATCTGAATTAATTACTTGTTTTTCCCCTGAGCATCAGATTCCAATTTACACTTCAATCACCAAGCTGCTAGAGGCAGACAAAGGTCCCTCCATAATTTTGGGTATGAATCTCTTCTCTGAGCTGCAGAAGCAATATGTGGTGTTCTTAATTCTATCACTTCTCCCTAATCTACCAGTTTTTCAGGTGTAAGGAACCCATGAGCAAACTGCCATTGCACTGCAGAAGCGACTCTATGTCTAGTACATCCTGGGTCTACCAACTCCAGTGCACAGCACACGCTAAATACTCTGCATCTCTGTCTATATCTATGTGATCTATACATTCATGGACTCCTAGGTGAATAAGTTCCATTACAGATGCAGCCTCCTTAAGATATTTTAAAATGCTATTTTTTTTTTTTTTGATGAGTGAATATTGACAGGCATGCTCCGTATTTCCAAGACTCTCTACAATTATCTATAAATATGACCCAAAGAAGGGCTTGTGAGCACAATAGTTTGCCTGTTTTTTCCCAGCTATGTTAGCAGGTCTAATGGAAAGGACTGTCTCTCCTTACTAATGAACAGCTAATTAGTTTCTCCTATTTCTAAAAGAAAAAGAGAGGATAAGTAAAAAAAAAACAACAAACACAACCAACCAACAAACCAAACCACACACACACACACAAACCGCAACAGATTTACATACCTTTCACAAAGGGAAAAAACAAAGGGACCAAGATGTTAAACAATTTGCTTCGAATGACACAGCACCATTTGAATAAACATCTTCCAATACCCAATGTTATCTGTTATCCAACAGAGGTCTGCTAAGACGTGAGTGGTTACAATGACTTGCAAACTGAAGATTATTTCAGCTCAAAACGGGCTGACACAAGTATTTTGCAAGCAAAGGTGTCTTTATATATACATACGAAGAGTGATACCTTCTGATTTACCACTCACTAGGATTGGTATAAGAGAAAGCCATACCCATCGCAGAACTATAACTAAGAAAAGATTTACAAATACTGTAAGTTTTATACAGATTTTTAAGAGGTCTGCAGCCTTATAAAGAGAACAGACAAAAATACAACATTTAGGAAATTGTAGTTAAATGAAATTTAAGCATTTCCCCTCTATATTCTTTGGGGAAGAGAAAGAATGTTAAAGCTACTGTATTTATATTGATAAATCATAGTTATCTATTTAAACTGGGGTCTTAACTGCACACAGTATGCACATAAGAAGTGCAAAGTCAAAAAAAAAAATCAAACTAATAAATTTTAACAACAATCCCGCAGATACCATATCAGTAAGTCTCGCCCCTCCCTTCAGATCACTTAAGGTCTTTTAGCATTTTTGCTAGTGATGACACTGTTATCCAAGTCAGTCTGAATGAAACAGCCAAGCCAGAGAACACACAATACCATCTAAACATCTTCATAACACTGGCATTCCTGTACTCTCTGCTAGTTTTTACCATCACAACAGAAAAGAGAGTTTTGAGAGAAATTTGCTTCACATTATGTGTAACAGCACGTGCGCTTGCTTGATTTTTAAAAATGCCACTAAGAAAAGCAGCACAGTGTTTCCCAAACTGCGTTGTCCTCTCTATAGTCTCCTCCTGGCAGCCACAGGGATGCAGGGTACCAGTATCTACTATTGGCCTGTGCCACCTCAGCAGTGATTCCAAGCAATAAAGCAGTCTAAGATCACAAGCGTGCTCAGATTAGCAAAACCTGTTAGGTATACCAGTTAATGTCTGTTGAGCTGAAGCAAACATCCATTTGCCACTCTTTCTTCTTGGTGTCTAAAGAAGCTACACATTTATTAATTTATTGCACTGCTTTTCCATTTGATAATTCCACATCTGTATCAGTAAGTCAACCCACTAAATAGAACTTGGCCGTGTATACAGATAGGTTAAGAATTATTTGACCTTCACTTGCTACTTAATTAGCTGGTGATAACATTTCTCATTTCACATAAAAATCTCGCTGGCTGCTTTCAGACCCCCGATCCTCATGTGCATCACTGCAATGCACAGCTGCTTTATAGCAAATCAAAGCACACCAAGATACAATTGACACAGATCACAGCGGATCTTTTTGCAACATCCAGGACTGAAAGGCAAATAACTAATTAGAAAGAACAGCCTTATTCCATTACCTAATAATAAACTCCGTTGCTCATTAAAGACATTACATGCATTGTAGCAGCTGGCATGCTGAAATATCTGATAAAGGAAAACCTGCTGATAGTATTGTTGGCTTTAGGGAAAGCTGGCTAAATCTGTTTTTTTATAGTAGTACTTGTTTATAAGATCATCTACACATAGAACAGTGGAGGACTTAATTACACGGCAAAAAATGTCAAGTTTGGGGAAAGAAAGAAAGAGCAAACATCTCTTGGGCCAGCCTTGAGTAATGCCAAAGACCAGTTCACTCCTGTACCAGGATACAGGCAGAGCCTTGTGGGTTGCTGCCCTGAAAACAAAATGAGATGCTAAGAGCTCAGGACAAAATGGCATATTGTTCTTACATAAAATGTAGCCTCCTCTGCTTCCACAACAGTTTTTACCTTTTTTCATCAAGTGGCCATCTAAAGAAAATTGTCTCAAGAAACCTAGCAGCAGAGATGGTAACAGCAAACTCCCTCCTGCCAGATGAGCTCTAACCACATAATCCACTCACTCCATATTTGCTCTCTTTATTGCCTTTTGTAATTTCTGTGGGGCTTTCTATACAACAGTCAGCTTCACTGAGGGATGCCACCTTCCCCACTAGTTATCACAGTTATCACAGTATCACAGTATGTTTGGGATTGGAAGGGACTTCAAAAGGTCATCTAGTCCAATCCCCCTGCTGGAGCAGGAACACCTAGGTGAGGTCGCACAGGAACATGTCCAGGCAGGTTTTGAATGTCTCCAGAGAAGGAGACTCCACAACCTCCTTGGGCAGCCTGTTCCAGTGCTCTGGCACCCCCACTGAGAAGAAGTTTTTTCTCAAATTTAAGTGGAACCTCTTGTGTTCCAGCTTGATCCCATTACCCCTTGTCCTATCATTGTTTGCCACCGAGAAGAGCCTGGCTCCATCCTCGTGGCACTCACCCTTTATATATTTATAAACATTAATAAGGTCCCCCCTTAGTCTCCTCTTCTCCAAACTAAAGAGACCCAGCTCCCTCAGCCTTTCTTCATAAGGGAGATGCTCCACTCCCTTAATCATCTTCGTTGCCCTACGCTGGACCCTCTCCAGCAGTTCCCTGTCCTTCTGGAACTGAGGGCCCAGAACTGGACACAATATTGCAGATGTGGTGTTATCCAGGATCCTTTCACTGCCTTGCACACCCATCTCAAATAAGACCTAAACCTGCATTCCTAATGGGAATTTCCTTCTCCCTGAAGAGAAAAAAGTAAAGTTAAGTACCAATGACTCAGTAAAACGTAGCTGCTATTTGAAAAGGTCAAAAAATAGAAAAAAAATAATGAAAACCAAGCTTGACAAGTAAGCAAAGGCTAAAGGTAAGAAGGAATGACTGTAAGCAGTCCTCTGCAGTAGCTCTGCTCAGCACAATGACCACTAGTTCCATTAAATGGGTAGTGCTGCGAGCACCAGCACAAACTACATCAGGGGCTTTATACATTTGATTGCAAATCCCAAAACCCAACCTCCTTGTGGCTAACTGAATTTTGAGTATCTCCTCTTGCCTGCACTGAGAACATCTTCTTTCATTTGGGATGGTTTAGAGGTCTCTCCCTCTTTCTCCACCCACCATTTGGTTGCCCAGTTACACAAAACCTGGAGGAACTTAATTATCCTTGAGACTATGATCTCTTTGTCAGACTTCACTGAAATTGGCCAGTGGGTTCACAAGTCAGTGGGAGCAGAGGGAGAGGCAGCCTGACTGCATAAGCCTCATTTCCTCAAGAATCCAGGCTAAAAACAATTATAGCCAGAAGGTTCAATTAGAGAGGGGAACCATAGACTTTTCCTGCACTTCAAACACAAACTGGTTCATGCATACTAACCAGCTAACACTGCTCTCACTGAAGTAACGAGAGTTTGCAGCAAATTAATATTTGTATTGATTTATACTGATGACAGTCACAGGCTGAAACTTCAGTGTCATTGCCATGTTCAGCAAAAACACAAAATCACCTTCATTCCAATAACGTAATTTACAGATGCTCACAGTATCTCCATAGCTATATCCACATATCTCCATCGCTGCACAAACAACCCCCCGACTTTGTTTTTAATAACACTGATAGATTTTGTATGACCACTGCTAAAAAGCACACAGGGAAGATGTGTTCGGGGAGCAGCCTGCATTTTCATGGCATGTGTCACATAAAACCACTACCTTAGGAAAATCACCATTAAGATAGTATTTGAAAAGCAAGTATATTTTTCTCATTTTGTATCAGAAACCAACTATATGGATATCTGATGGCACTTGACATATGTTCACATCTGCAAATGAAGTAATGGAGAATTATACTTCAGAGGAATGGAGTTTCTTTGTTTTAACTTTCATGTTTTTTTTCAAATGCATAGACCATCTTCTCATTAATTCTCAACTTTAAAATCTCCATGAAGAAGTAGTTATGGTTGCTGTTCAATTTAAATTTATGAAATGTTGCCTGTCTTTTTATTTTAAATAGACTGAGTTCATTGTCGTAAGATCCCTGTGCCTAGAAAGACTTTCTTTCTTGTCATAGATAGCAAAGGATGAGCCTACTTACATGAGTCACACCTATTTCAAATTAGTAAGTTTACATCGGCTGTTAGCATTACTAGTGAATTATAACGTACATGCTGAAAATGTTTGTCCCCGGTCTCCACAAGGGCGTTTTTCTGCTACAGAAGACAGTTTCTTCTCGGTTTGGCCTATACCCCAGGTCTCCTCTCAGCCAGGTCATCACTGTGGCAAATGCCACAGTGACAATGTCCCACTTTTTACTAAAAGCAGTTGACGTCAGAGCCTCCAGTGAGCACAAGAGCAAACGCTGCCTCCCGAGAAGGGCTTCACTCTGTTGCCATAGAGAAATCAGCAGGACCATTTGGAGCACCCTGGGACATCCTGGACCTCTGCACGGTGCCAGCAGATATGACACACTCCACTGACATGTTCACTGGAAAGCCATCAAGAGCACTGGAGGGCATCTCGGATAGTATCAGATGCCTCTCTTCAGGCAAATGAATCAAGCCCAAACACTCGGGTCCTAACCACAGCAAATAAACGCATATTAATTTTAAAGTGATGGCCTAATCTAGAAAGCACTCTTAGGAAATAAAAAATAAAAAAGCATCATATGTCTCTCTACTTTCACATTACATGTAGCTGAAAAAGTTGGCTTTTTTACATTTTTTCACTTGGCTGGGCGTGGAGGCTGGGAGGACTGTCTGACAACAGCCACTGGGTCTTAGCATAGTGTGTGACACACTGGATTTTATTTATTTTATTTCTCTCATTGTGAACCAACAGAGAAAGGCCCAGCAGTTCTGTTAGCTTCCCAGTTACAACAGAGCTTTTCTTATAGCCACTGCATTATCTTCACAGGTGCCACCAGACCGGCGTTCAGTAAGCTCCACTCCTTACAGTACATAAGGCAGTGCATGAATCCTTTCAGTCAGAGGTATAGCTTCATTGCAGCGTGTTCAAGGCCCAAACTGAATTTCAAACTAAAGTTAATAAATTAGGTTTTTAAAAGTTTTAAAGGTGCCTGGCCCATGGCAGATGCAGGGGAGGCCGTAGCGGCACACCTGATGGGCTGCTAGCCCGAGCCATCCACGCAGCATGGATTCCCTCTCGTTTAAGCCAAACAAACTCAAGAGGAAGCAAGGGCTTAAAACTTGTAATGCTTCATGACAAAGGACATGTCCACACTGTGGGGATGGCACCAAGCCACCTTTCAGTGAGGAGGTGGCTCTGCGCAGTGCCATGCTGTGGAGACGTATGTCCTGCAGGCAGCGGGATGGTTCTTCTGGCACAGGAACATTACACCACAGCTCCTACATCTCTCATACATTTTCATACTGTTTTATACTGGTTGACTGCTTCTTTCTTTTTATTCCTCAATTATTTGCATTTCCACACGTTGAGACTCTTTGACTTTTGGGGCTTTGTTCACAACATCTTGCCATATAGCTCTTGGTCAAAGTGGATGAGAAGACAGTTTCTTTTCCTCATTATTAATTTCTTCTTTGTTGTAGTCAAGTCCTTGCAGGCATCTAATCCTGGGTGGCACAGCATACCCACAGCCACCAGAGAAACACATCGACGTGCAAGGAAACAGACACTTAGGATTTCCTCTGGCATTTCTGTTGTGGGACGGGTACCTCACAGCAGGCCTTCAACATTCCAACATCTCTCAAACCATAACAGCTTTCCTTTTTTTGCAGTAGGTTTCCAATACAATCCACCTCCTCAAAAACAAGGTGCCAGTCTTCGTACGAGGATATATGAGTTGGGAGAGGGCTGTGGTTGTCAAACAGAATTGCAAATAAACTCCCCAATTCTTGTTGTGTTTGGTTTTTTTTTTTAGATTTAAAATATCTTTGCAGTGCTGGGGATGACCTGGGAACATGGGCCTTGTCTCTGCTAGGCTTCTATATCAGGAAGCTCCTGACATCTGAACACAACCTTGTCTTTTGTATCGATGATGCAGTTGAAGTATAACAGCTTGGGAAGAACAGCTGATGCCTGAGCTGAGAGAAAGCTACATACACAGGGCCAAGGGAAAAAAAAAAAGAGCCTGGAATGAAAGAGGAACCACCTGCCAGAAAAATAAAGAAGTAGGTGGGGAGACCTGGAAAGAGCAAGCCGGTGGGAACAGTGACCTGAGTTAATAGGGAGCGTGGGGGAGGAGTGGGCAGTGAGCAATTGCTCTTGTGTTCAAAATCCTAGTGATGGGATGACTCAGAGACTCTGATTGAATTTTGCCTTTGCTACACCCACAGACTGGTTATTATAAAGCTTAGGGGAGCATGGGTTGGTGCAGCAACTACAGTGAATTGGGTGGGTATATGAAGCACCTCCAAGTGCCCAAAAATCTTGAGAGCATCTGCCAGACACTGTGGTCTTTCAAACGAGGTCTCCTGCATCTCTAACCTGTCTGCCTACCAGCTTTTCATTGTGTAAACAGACTTAGACAGTTAACCGAGTGGCAGCTACCAAGGAATGCTCTTTGTGAGTCTCTACCAGGGCTCCTGGGAGCAGCAAGCTCCAGGAGTTAACCCAACCCAGCAAGACCACTGCCCAGGAACTACTAGAAGAGTAATGGGAGTCCCTCAGGACAACACAATTCAGTGAACAGGAAGATATATTCATATTACATCCTTCAGTGACTGTGCTTTAACTGCTTTTTCTTTCAACCATTTCTGCTTATCCTCCTCCCCAGGCCAGGGACCCAGCAACCTGCTCAGCAACTTCCACCACACTGAAAACGACAGTGAAAACTGCCAGTAAACACCCACTCGCTCCCATCGGGTGGTTGTAACGGGCCAAAGGAGGCACAAGCTGTTGCAACAGGTCTCCTGCTTGTGAAAAGCATCTGCTCTGATCACTGAGAGGCTTCGCCACTGAACCGTGAGATTGGGAAGAGGGGCTTCCCATACCTTCAGAGGGAAGGAGGATTTGGGTAGCTCAGCGACCAGGTGTCCAACCAAGCTCTCTTATGAGAATGTAACTTACATCAAGTTAAAACAAGCTGCCCAGGTTTAAAATCTGATGGGTCAGGTGTGATAAGGAGATACTAGTGACAGACAGGACAGCTTTGTGCTCTTAGCACTGCTGCAGAGAGACAAATGAGGAAACAAAACAGGGCCTGAAGGAGAAACCCAGCTTTTCTAACAGACAACAGAATGAACCTCAACTGGTTCAACCTCTGCTTTTCACAGCTTCGGTTTGAGGGCAGGTTCAGTGACAGTGGGTTAGCACTTGCTCCTCCGAGTCGACTTGGTGGCTAGTGTACCTTTTGCTGCAGGGCCCAGCTCCTGGCTCAGCACTGGTTCCTGTCCCCATATACTCCTGCTCGCCAAGCACCCTGGGTGGCGCCTCTGGACTTTGCTCAAAAACAGAGAAGAAATGTCTCTCTTGAAAGAGGGACAAATCTTACTGAGTGGCACAGCCCCCTCTGCAGTGAACAAACACCCATGGCTTTATTTTTAACTGATCTTTTAAAAAGCTAAACACTGTGTAGGACAACAGTTAAAGGCTTATTTCAGTTTTGTTTGACTCTCTCCTAAACAATTTAAGCCAAGCTCGCAGATTTTTAAGGGTGTCTGCCCAGCAGTTCAGCTAGCTGGTTTTTAACCAGCTCAAACAAGTTGCAGGGCTGCACAATCACTTGAACAGAGATAAAAAACGGAAAATACGTGTGATAGGACACAGGACTGGATGTAACCATCTCTTTTTAGTAGCAGCTCATGGTTGCACAGGTTGAGTATAAAGTGTAATATAGTCTCAGAAAACAGGATGGCATAATTTCCTGCAACATCTGACCCCTTGCACTTTATTCTGAGCCAAAAAGATTAACAAAGCCTGAAAAAAGCAGGGCCTTCAGGAACCACACCTGTCCTGGGAACAGTGTTTTCATGGAACACATTTAAAAGAATGAGTCTTCTCTCATGAGACTTCCCATTGAGGAGAAACATGCCCCTTCCAGAGTGAAGTCAGTGGGAAAAAAAAAAAAAAAAAAATCCAGATTCATCCTTAGGAAAATTCACAGGAGATTTGGGGATATCCATGAAATGAGGAAGCTTGAAATGAACAACAGAAGCTGATTCCCACACTGTGTGTAATGAAGTTGTGGAAGTCCTCAAAGTGGCATGCTGTGGGTTCCAAAGACATACACAGTTCAAAAAGCAGCGAGACAAATACAGTGGAAGGATGGTCACTGAGAGCTATTACGTACAATCATATTATGCCTGGACCTCCATGTCCCTGAGCAGCACATCACTCCAGCAAGCCACTGCATGTTTACACACCACCTCCTAAATATCCACTACTGGCCATTACTGGGTCACTGGGCTACATTGGGCTTTTTGGCCTGACCAGGGTGGCCATTGCTATATATACAGAAGAAGCCTACAGAGTTAATCCGCAGTCATCTAAAAGTGGCCTTGACTGACATTTTCTCTTCGTGATCACACTTCGCAGCAACTAAGAGAGCTGCAAAGAGAGTTGGGATTGTTCAACCTGCAGAAGAGAAGGCTCCAGGAAGACGTTTCAGTACTTAAAAGGAGCCTGTAAGAAGGATGGAGACAGACTCTTTAGAAAGGCGTGTTATGACAGGACAAGGGGTAACGGTTTTAAACTAGAAGAGAGGAGATTCAAGTTAGACATGAGGAAGGATTTTTTTTTACAATGAGGGTGGTGAAACACTGGGTTAGGCTGCCCAGAGCGGTGGTAGATGCCCCATCCCTGGAGGCATTCAGGTCCAGGTTGGACGGGGCTCTGAGCAACCTGACCTAGTTGAAGATGCCCCTGCTCATTGCTGGGGGTTGGACTAGATAACCTTTGAAGATCCCTTCCAACCTAAACTATTCTATGATTACAAGACACAGGAAAGCTTCTGCCAGGTGGTGTTCTCGAGCTACTTGGAACTGGACTTTTTAAAAGAAAAAACAGAGGTGGGTGAAAAAGAAGGGTTTGACCAGACTCGCTGCATTGCAGGAAGATGGAGATCTGGATTCTGCATCCCTCCCAGCCTGGAAGATTTTGGCCTGCACCTTCCACATCCCCAGAGCCTACAGCTACTGAAATGGGCAACCTGTTCCCCTGTCTTACTGTAATTATGCCACTGTGCAGCAAAGCACGCAAGATCCATGGGTCCAGAACAAATATGCCATTCTGTCACCCAGAGTTTTCCCATTTCAGTTGTTCTTCCCTACCCACTGTAGGCATGGCCCTTGAACTCACCTTGCTTTTGAACAGTATAACACCACATAACTGGGTGATGGGCAGAAATTCAGCCAACTGGGACACTATAGGCACCCATTTAAATGCTTTCTAGTCTACACAAAACTAGCCAATCCCCTCTGCCTATAGTGCACATCTACAGTCTGTCCAGACTGCCTCACCTGCCAAGTGAGAGCAGGTATCAGCTACTTCAAAGTGTGAGAGGATCCCAAGTCCTTGACCTTTGTAGAATACCAAGGACTTGATGTTTGTGAAACATTTAGAGACCTACAAAAGAATGGCAGGAAGGCAATTGACTACTTACTGCAGCCTAACTGAGCTCACTCTCTTACTAACAGCCTGCTCACTTTACAAATTTATTTTTTTTCCTTTTTCTAAATAAAGCTCAAGCCATCTTAAACAGATGCTTTTCAGTTCCAGATATTTCACCAAAGTGGATGCTCCTAAAATTTCTTTTCTTTTTCCTGGAACCCTTTTAAACTTGGTAAACACGTCTCTGTGTACAGCCTTCAATTACCATTTATTCTGTGGTGCCAAATGACACCAGATAGGCATATTCTTAAAAGGCTTTCAGGAAAATGCAAATTAACAGTCCACAGTAGTCTGCTGGCTCAATAAACAGAACAATTCCAAGTGTTTAGACACTAGTAAATAGATTGAAAAAATACAGAAAATAAATCTGTAGCCCTAAGGAAGCTTTCATTTTATTGTTAACAGCATAAAACTTGCAATGACAGTATCTTCAAGATACCTCCTCTGTTATCTGTATCAGCTCAGACAACACATCCTTTTAGTAGCTGACCTGCAGAAAGTGTATAAATCTGAGCTGAGAAATAACACCATAATTTAAACCCCAGACTTGACTGCAAACATGAGAGTCAATTCCCAGCAAAATGCCTATTATCATATTTTGTTATCTACCAAGCTCTTCCCCTCTCTACCTCCTAGATGTCACCATTCATTTCAGTGTTGTTTTTTTGTAATTCCAGCTCAAATACAGCAGAGTCTTACATGTTCTTGTCCGTAGACATCATATTATATATTAGTATTCCTTTGAAAGGATTTTGTTCTTTCCTACTAGCAGGACAGGGAAGCCTTGAAAACAGGTTTGCTTATAGTGTCCAACTTGAAGGACTCCAAGTGTGATATATGAAGTGTTATATATCCAGGTTCTTCACTTTTAAATTAAGCTACTTGAACCCAGTGGGAAGTATGAAAGTATAAACAGAGCAGTTCCCGCAATTCAAACTTCCCAGTTGGACAGGCATCTTCACAGACCCTTCCCACTGCACAAACACTGCAGCATCCAAAGAGGAGACTGAAAGGGCTCAAAAAAGTCTTCAGGAGGGTTTAAGGCAGCAGACAAGGCTCCAGCTCTGGAAGCGTTTCCTCAGCATCGTCCATCTTCCTGGCCATCAGCGGGCCCTGCGCCTCGCCATGGAAGTACGCTTTCCGTCACCTCAGGCACGGTCAAACAGACAAGCTCAGAGACACTTTCATCCTCAAATAAAACTCACCAGGGCCAGTTGCCTGGTACAGTTTTGGGTATTTCCATGTGGCCGCACCAGCTGGCCAAGTCGCAGGGGACTTCTGCTGGAGGGAGCCCCATTGCTGGAGGTGATGCTCTGACTGGCTAACAGGCGTGCATCTGTCTGACTGCTGCATCCATCAAGCATCGGGTGCACAGGAATGAACCATCTACACTCTCCTAACACCCTCAAAATGCCCTGTTTATGACAGAACAGGCTCTGTTCTTCACCAAAGAGCCGGAAACAAAAGCTGAGCCACATCTCAGAAGCCCATGCGGCAGAACCTGGCTTGAAATCAGCAACTCTCTGGCCTGAATCTGAACCAGGCTCATTAGTCTTTAGCTATTTCTGTCTAGCCTGAAGCATCTCACAGATGAAGGATATTCAGAGCCCAGACAGTTTTTAACAACTAACATTCTGGATCGCCAAAACTGCAATCAGTCCAACGGGATGTTGTTGCAACTTTCACTGGGTTTAAAGTCAATTTTTGCAAGGCCGAGTATTCAAAGCCAAAACCCCCTTTTGAGTTAAAAGCAAACAACACCCATTTAATTCTGTCAACCTTTTACTGGCAACCAACAGACCTACAAATATACTTCTTTAATACAGGAAAATTCAGATTCTGATGCAATCATGTTACTCCAGAAGCCTGGCTTAAGGCCACAGCACCATCACTGGCCGAGGTGACCCAGCACTCTGCTGGTAACACACAGCCCCTCTCCCTTGTGTCAGCAGCAAATACAGCAACTTAGTTTTAACCACAATCAATTTCCCAAGCTGGTGCACCACACAGCCACAAAGACAGCAGTGGGAGCACAAAGGAGGATGTGGCATGGCACAGAGGCGGGTCCCTGGCTGGGATTACTTCCTTCAGCCCCAATACCAGCTTTTGTTAGCTTAGAACAACCCTGAAGGCTACGGGCATGTCAGCGTGAAGATGCTTCTGGTCACACCATCACAGGATGGTTGAAACTGGAAGGGACCTCTTGACATCATCTATCAAACACCCTGCTCAAGCAGGGCCACCTAGAAACAACTGCCCAAGGCCCACGTCCAGATGGCTTTTGAATATCACCAAGGATGGAGAACCCACAACCTCCCTGGGCAACCTGTGCCAGCACTTGGCCACCCTCACAGCGAAAAAAAGTGTTTCCTGATATTCAGAGGGAACCTCCTGTGTTTCAGCTTGTGCCCATTGCCTCTGGTCCTGTCCCTGGGCACCACTGAGCAGAGCCTGGGTCCGTCTTCTTTGCACCCTCCCTTCAGGTATTTTTGTACATTGATGAGATCCCCCTGAGCCTTCTCTGCTCCAGGCTGAACTGTCCCAGCTCTCTCAGCCTTTCCTTGTAAGATGCTCCAGACCCTTTGTCATCCTTCTAGCCCTTTGCTGGACTCTCTTCAGTAGTTCCATACTGGTGCTTTGGTAGTCTGAACCAGCTGGTAGGCACTTGTACCATGCTCCTTGTCTATCCTGAAAATCCAGAAAGAAGGTGGCATGCAGGAGAGAGCACATCCCCTCCCCGAACAGGGGCTCTTCTGATCCATCAGCAGGTAAAGGAGAGCCTGTCTCAAGAGTGCTGTATGTTGTTCTGAGGGAGCAGCTGTAACTACCAGGCATCACCTAAATGTAACACATACCTCAATCTGAGCCTAAAAAAAAAAAAATCTGTATTTTCTCTGGGTAGGAAGATGTTTATTCAAAGAGACTCAATGTACTCACCATAATTTATTTTTACAGCAGGTACACGGAACCAAGACAGTTAAAATGCTAAGTCTCCAAAGCTCTAGATATTATGTAAATAAACTCTAAATAATTGCCTGCATTAAAGTGTGGTTCAGTGTTCAGCAAGAAAAACAGCTCTTGTTTTTTTTAATTAAATTCTGATTGTATCTATAATTCTAGACTGTTCTGTTTATTTACATGAAACATTATCCTGCTTGTTGAGTGCCAAAGCAGTATTCTGAAACTGTATGATTAACACCAGCTATTTCTGAAAGCTACAAATCAAACAGATTTATGGGACTAATGACATAAGTCCTTCAACCGGCAGCATATGCAAACCAAGCTCACCAGGAACATTCTTGCCCTACCTATGGCAATTTACAAACTTCTGAATAACGAAGGAAATGGATGCAATGACTCCAGTTGGCATAGCCAAGAGCCATGCACTCGCAAGGATCCCTAAAAGCTTTTTAAGCACCAAGAGGTCAGACAGCTCACCCAAAAGCTCAGCTCAGACTTGCACTCAGCCACTAGGAGCTGCAGCAATTGAAGACCTTGTTGTCCCGTTATCAGATCTCCCTCTGCCTGCAGCAGTGTCGGTGGGAAGAAACTTGTACCTCCGCCTCCGCTGCTTGAGGCCACAGTTTGGTTTCTTGGTACAAACCCATCTCTACTGCCAATTTACCACAATAGACTCAACTAGAAAACACAAGACAGGAGGCCCATGTGCCTGCTCCCTTGGGCAGCAGCATCGCTTCAGCCCCTAGATCCAGGCTGAAGCAAACTGGCCCCTTGGAGCAGATGCCTGCTAGGACAAAACACGCCTGCTTGCTTTGACTACATTTTTTACATGGCATTGGACTTCTCTCCATTGAGCAACGATGCTGCCTGTCAGTAAGCTAGCCACTGCGATCCCTCAGGATTTCTCTTTATGGTGTTATTAGCTTAGGCTATGACTCCAGTTTTGATTCACAAGCGATTACTATGCCTGCACAAAAGTCTCTGGCTAAAATAACTGGCACCTCCGCTGCGAGCACCCTGCACTGCCAGGGAAAGAGATGCTGGGCACGTCGCCGCTTCGGCCGGGGTGCTGCAGCGGCAGCAGCTCTTATGTTGCAAACCCACTGCCCTGTAAGTGACTGAGCCCTGCCACCAGCCACCCCGCCACCACCCCAAGGCTTTACAATGATTAAAACTATATTTAAAAAACAAACAAACAAAGCCGCAAAACCACAACAACAACCAAAAAACACAAAAAAAACCCCTGCAGACACTAGCCTGCCTGTTTAAAAAAAAAAAAATCCCATTGGCAGGCAACCAATACACAAGAACATCTACAAAGAAGCTGTTACAGTTTATCGTGCAGTAATCCATGGATTAAGGTCATTAATAGCACTCAATGGCATACTGCCATGACTACAAAGGTGCTGTTCTGGCTTGTAGGATATATAGAATGAAAACCCCTCACAAACATTTACACTGAGTTAGTTTCTTCTGAATCTTCAAAAGAGGAGAAGAAACAAGAAAACTCAGAAGAAAGATAACTAGCACAATATCTTGCATTGCGAAAAAAAAAAAAAAAAAGAAGAAAATAAATTAACATTTTCAAATAACACTGAATTTGCTCCTCATTTACACTGATGTTTTCACAGTAAGAGAGTTCTTGGTGAGTAACCAATATTTTCGTCTACAGAGCTAAATTTAAAAAGCAAGCCAAGACATTTTTCCATGCCCAAAAGACAAGGCCACAACTAAAACTTTCAAAACAAGATCCAAAATGCTCAATTTTGCCCTTTCATTGTTTATATGAAATAAGCTTTTTCCTTCTGTTGACATGAGAACACAAATGTATCATCACAGAAAACACTGTGTACTCCCCAAATCCCACAGGGTCATTAATCTTCTTTTATGCAGTACACGAAGTATCTTCACAGAACTTTTAAAGTAGTTTTCTAAAGCATGCCTGATGTCATTAGCAAGTCAGAAGAAGCTGACGGCCTAACAACATAATTGCTAAATAGTCTCCAAAGGAGAGAATCCTTTCACTCTGTTCTAAATTTATGCTACTGTCTGCACTACCCATACACGTAATAATCAATGATATTAATTTATCTGAGAGCCCCAATACCAAGGCGAAACAACCCATTGTGTCAAAATTGAAGTAATGTACAGGTTTTTCTCACTTCTGTTGATTGAAACTAAAGAATCTGCATACTTTCCATATGATTTTTTTCATTAGGACTCTGGTAATGGTCTAGTACTGTCGCACCATGTATTTTCATTTGCCATGGAACAATGATAATTCATAACATGTACTCGGGAGAACACAATTGTCTCCCCAGCTGTAAGCAATGATATGCAATTTTTGTAAACAACATATAGACTCTGGAAAAGGAAATCCCTGGAAAGGAAACTTTTCAAAGCTTCATTAAATAAAAGTTATGACAAATATAATTTGTATTAATAGACACATCTTACCAAGAAGAAATAACTTTCTGATTTACCTGGTTTAGTTGTAAGTCATCATTTCACATTTTACTTTCAGTACAATGTACTAGCATTTTTACTATACGTGCAATTCTTTTTTCCTTACCTTTAAGGAATCAAAGCAGGCAATAACTCTTCCATTTTCAACCTGGCAACTTTTAGGGGGGTGTGCAAATTTGCATTCTTCATCAGAGCGCGAGCAAGTTCCCCTCTGAAATTGCCTGCACACTTCTAATGTTAGCCATTTTGTATCTCTTACAGGAGCAACATTCAAAGCCATGATGAAAAGCTGATTTTGAACTTGCTGTCAAGTGAGTTACGACAAAGAAATTCCCAAAAATAATGACAAATGAGAGAATAAAAAAAAAAAAATCAATTCCAATTGAAAAAAGTTAAGAAAAAAAAAAAAGTGGGGTATGATTAACAATGTCCAATGCACACAAAGCAGAATAAACAGAGAAAGTTCACCAGCAAGCAGTCACTCATCAATCATTAAGTCCCGCTGGTAGACTTTTGGCTGGGAAAAACCATGCTCAGTCGCATTTCTGTCTGTAAAACACGTGGGCCTGGTGATTGTATCACGAGTGCAGCAGTTTTACGCCAAGATCCTTCAGTGCAATGGCACTCTTTGATAGAATGTTAATTCTCTGACAGTCACTTGCTGGTATTGATTACACACAAAAAGCAATGCAGTCATTTGTTCATGTCCCAAGAATAAGAATAGTTCCTCTTCCTCTTTTCCTGCTTTCAGTTTCCCATCAACTAATTGGCAAATGGAGATGGCTGAGGTATCTTCCGCCAGGTGTGAGGTGAAGGCAAAGCCTGGCTGGCAAAGACGGGATTTTGAGAACACGGGCGTAGCAGTCCTCGCTCATACAAGTGACTTGACAAAGGCACTTCTTAAGTCACTGACCTGACAAAACAAATACAGTATCAGTTCACATGCAACTCATTCAAACCAACATTACGAAACCGATCATCCCTCTTTATCAGATATTATAAACATATTGCCAATGCTTGCTTGGATTTCTCTTTTTCCAAACAAAATCAGCCTCCTTCATGAAGTAACCAGTTGAAACACGTATTGCAGTAATATTCTAGGCTGCAGTCCAGAAGTTGGGAATGATTTAAATAGACGAATGTGGCAGACACAATAATTAGTTAGGCGTGCTGGTTGTGAAACAATTCAATCTAATGTGCTTAGTCTCCAAAACAATATACAAAAACCCATTTCCACCCAATTTATCATTGGGTATTTTTGATTATGCTACTGCATTATAAGTTCTTACTTGTTATTTGTTCCTCCTTAGACATGAGGATGGTTGTATTCTGCGCAGATTTTTTGTGTCTCCCTCTCAAGGGTGTGGAATTGTCACTCTAAATCTACAAGGAGAAAACCTCTTCCATATCCAGAAAATAGAGTTAGTTTTCCGGTTAAGCTAAAGCCTGTTTCATAAAGGCTTCATGAAAGGGTTCATCGCTAAGACATCATCCTCTAATGAGTTCTTTCTAATATGAAGCAGTCCTTATCTAAATTTTCCTTTGATTAAATTAGCTTTCATGTATTTTTACAAATGGTCTAGCATCAAAATCTAAGACTTAAATATGGAACTTAAGCTACATGAGGCCTATAAAATACCTAGGCTATTTTCTAGATAAACGGATCTGAATATCAAAGGGTTAGATATTATAAATATTTTTTAAGAAATGACTTTATTGACTTTATATGCAGATGGTAAAACCATGAGCATGATGTTTCCTTATATTCAGCTTCAAAGGAACACAACTCTCACTTTGCAGATACCAGCCAGAAACAGTTGATGGATTATCTTTATGCAAGAATAAAGCAAGGGGGAAGGAATGGAATAAGTAAGGTTTATAAAACGCGTCAATAAAAATAGCTCTAAAAACACTGTCAGCTTTCCCATGCCAGAATAATTACCATTTTGTGCTTGGATTCATCTGACTTAATTGAAGTCAGCATTGTTAGTAATGTGAGTAAGAATTACTCACACACAGTTTCAGGAACAGATCCCAATTCTGACTTCCAAGTCTTCACATCAAAAGGCTTTTCTATTACTTAGTAATGCTACCAGAAAGAGTTTTACTACGTGACTGATACCTACACCAAAATTTGCTACAGCTATTAATAGTGTGAATAAAGGTAATGCAATGCTAATTGCTCAAAAACTCAGTTTTAAGGCCAACATGCAGTAAGATGGGTCTGGATGATACTTAGCTAGCTTTTCCATGGTCATAAAGAATAATAAGTTCCGAGATAATTAGTACATTTTTAAATAATTCTACACAACTGTAGTATCGCAGAGCACATGAATTAAATATTCATCAAATCAAATATTCTATCAATGTTGTCCCACAGCATCAATGAAGAGCGAGGTTAAGCTGAAAACATACAAAGAGGTGAGGAAATACTCCTAACCGATGAAAAGGAAAGAGAGGGGGAAAGACAAGGAGAGCCTTTCTACAAGAGCTTGTTGAGCTGATAGCTTGTTGGGCTGATGATTTAGCTGGCTAAATGTAAAAGAGGAAATATTCCCCAGAGAGCCACACATTCCACTTCAGAAATGTCAGTAACGGTTTTCAGTAATACATATAGGAGACAGATGGAAAATTTGGGAAAAAGGGTAAATGTTACACTGCACACTGCTGAAAGTCACAAGTAGTAATACTCTGCTGGGCTGCATACTACTAAAAACAACTAAAAGTCGTTTCTCAAGTAGCAGGCGTTAGGACTGAAGAAAACCAGACACTGCACATGGCGGCAAAGCAAACAGTACACGTTATGTAAATGGCAGTAGCCATGGTTTTAAAAAAACGTGCACAACAGAATCACACACGAGATTAGTGAGATTGCAGAAAGAATTAATACCAAAAAAGCGTTTGAGGGATAGAGGAGGAGTGAAGTACAGCATCATCCTATTTCCTATCTTCTTACTACAGGAACATCTTCTAATGAAAGGGAAGCATGAACAGTTTGTCTCAGAAATCCATGTGTTGTCAAAAATAACATTATTATCTGATTTCTCAAGAGGTCTTGAGTGCTTCAGCAGTTTTTCCTGGTGCAGGCTTAGGAGAGGGCGAGAGACAAGACCTTTCTGAAGGAGGCCAGGCCCTCAGTAGAAGGCAGGTGCAAACGTGATGGGGACAGAAGAATTTGGAGTGCCCCATCTGTAGCACTTACATGGTCTGTGTGTCCATGGCCACGTCCTTCACTAGGAAGGTGAAAGAAGAGATGCCACCAGGAAAGCCTGAACACGAGAGGGAAGCAATACAAGGAGAAGCCAAAGATAACACTCAATATAATAAGTATAAAAGGACTAATTTTGTTTCGTTGTTTTTTACAACTACTGCTATTTATTTTCAGGCTCTCATACACTTGGATCAATGGAATTGATCCAGAATACACATCTATAAATACAGTTTTTCATATCCTAAGTGGCATAAATTCATGGACAAGTATTTGTAAAAACTATTTAGCTTCAGGTCCTGCTATTCAGATAAGCATCACTTCACTTTTGCAGAAAGCTAGCAAGGCATGGAGGAGTAGGTGGCTTTTGCCAATCTCATGTTCTCCTGAGAGAGCAGGAAAGACCCTATGTTAGGCTCCAGATCTTCATTCTGTTCTAAATCACAAAATAATTTCTCCTTTTCCAAGTGAAAAAAACCAACCAAACAAACAAACAAAAAAAACACCCCAGGTTAAAAAAAAAATAAATCCTTTTAATTATTAAACAAGGCAAAGCCCACAGGCACTAGGAGCCCCCAGAACAGGTTCTCATCCTGAGGAACAGTAGGCAGCCAGCATCTTTAGGAGTTGTGAGTGAGCACAAAGCCCTGCCCTGTTACAAATCAGCTGATCTCTCAGCTGGAAAGTAGGAGCTCTTGCTATATGCAAAATATACGCTGCCCTGGTACAGTACTTTTACTTATCAGATATATTATGTGGCAATGGATTAGTAGTATCTGCCTAATGGGGAACCTGAGGCTTCCTGGACATGTTGTATTCATGCTTCAGTAGGTAACATGTTATAACGAGCAAAGGCTTCATCTTCAGGAAGTCAGCTCTGAAGGTGATGACTCTAGTAAAGAAGCAGAATCCTCTACATGGTCCCAACACAGAGTTTTAATGGAACCATTAAGTTAACTCAAAAGGCAAAAGTTCTTCATTTTACTCTTAGAGAATTAAGCCCTCCATATTACTCCTCACATTAGAATCTTCACTAAGACATGTCAAGACTGGGGCTGAATTAATTTCTCCTACTGTCAAAGTTTATCAATGCAATCCATATATTTCTTCTATCTATATATACCAGAAACTCAAGAAAAGTCAGAAAACCCTCAGTTGTACCTAAGAGGGACTGCAGTTTAAAGTATACAAACTCATCTTTCCCAGCGAGCTAGAAGAGATGTGCTAAATATACATAGCTTTACAAGTCTGACCATTTGCAATGGTCTGTTTTAAAAAATAAGGAATTAAAAAAAAAAAATAAAATAAAGATCCAAAGACTCACTATACTGTGGAACCAGGATGTTCCTCCTTTAGGTCACTAGCAGGGCAGAAACCTTTTGACTGTCAAAATAGATTGCTGCCCAAATTTAGTTAAACACCTGAAATCAAGTGGGAGAAAACTCACCTTCAGGACCTGCCTGCAGTCACCAAAACTGGCCTGCTGGACACTCTAATGCCAAGAGAATGTCTTGAGAACCTAGTTTTCAAACCCAGCATGTGTATATTACAACTCTTCAGAGAGAGACTGCTAGCTGAGCCAAACGTGGGAACATTTTCAAGAGGACCAAAGTCGCATCTCTAATCCTAGGGAAATGGTCGTGACCAATTTTAAGCCCTTGACCCAAAACAGGTTGCTGCTACAACTTTTATACGTTTACACGTAAACAAAAATTCATGTTGCTTACTTCTAGAAAACCATATCCATAGTCTTAAATTCGCTTCAAGAATATTTCAACAAAGAAACAAAATAATGACCCTGCAGAACACACCAGACACATAGAATTTCAGGTTGAAATTTTAAGCTCTGGCTGGAAGTTGTAAGCAGAGAAAACAGGCTCTCTACCCTTAGACACAGTTAACCATAAGCATCACTGGCTTCATGCTCCACAGTACAAGTTCACGAACCAGCAACATCTTAATCATGTGTTGCCTTAACTCAGATTCTCAGGACATTCCTATTTGTCCAACAACAAACTAATTTATAAGAAATAATACCCTTGGTTCAGCCACTCCCTTCAGCCTGGACTTACTAGTTTCAAGTGAGTAATTTTACCTGGGATAAGTAATGTGGGACAAAATACAACCATTCCTGGATGTCCCAGGACATTCGATGACATTCAAAGACAAGGATTAACCAATGTGTCCCAATCTACAGATAACATCTTCAGGCTCCTGACAAACCTTGTGTTCCTTCAAAAAGCTGCCAGTCCTTCAGCAGCTGACCACATTTGCAAAGGAAACTCGCTTTGCAGTTCACTATGTTTATTGCCAAAACCTAGTAAAAAGACTCCCTGTTTAAGTCTAATATATGGGGATCCTTCTATAACCAGATCAAGTTAAGCATCTCGAGCACTCACAATGGAAATACAGATATTGGAAGACTGACAACTACTGAGCCCCCACCCTTAAGGCCAGGAAAAGGCATCCAGATCCCACTAAGCCATACCTCTTGTTTGCAGCTGCACGGTGGACTCCACTTTCAAAGCACTCAGGACACAGCCACACATTTAGGAGATGCTGCAGGTGCTTTATCCCAAGAGATGGTGGGACTTTGCTTCAGCTTTTCAACTAAATCTCACTGTTCTATTTTTTTATGTCCTTCTTTGTTCCACGCATTGTTTGCGCTTTAAATAGCATTCAAGGCCTCCAAACCGAAGAGAAGCTCCGCACCAAAGGACCGCCATGACCCCACGAGCACACTCCAGCATTGCTTTCAATTCCAGCTCCCTGTCATTTCCTTGACTCCCTCGCACTGTTTTCTCTTGCCCTCTCTCAGGCTTCCTGCTGAGGAAAAGCAAGGCTGCAGCTTAATCCTAGGCTAAAGCTGGATCCGTGATGATCTGCCTCTCCAGGTGCAGAACAAAGCCAACACAGCAGCCGTGCAACCCACCTGCGGCAGGTCCAGCTCCTCGTTGCAAGCGTCTGCAATTACGAGGCCGTGTCCCATGGGACATGCTCCCTGTCCCTGGAAAGCAAGGCTGACTCCCAGTCATCACACACTAATTTAAGCCTTACCGTGCAAAACCTCCTGCTCACCAATGGAGAGGATCTTATTTCAAAAGATGCTAACGAGAATTAAAAGAAAAAAAAGAAAAAGAAAGGAATTTTACAGAAAAATAATATGACAGTCGGTACACTTTTTAATCATATTTGAATAAATTACATTCTTAAAGAGATTTTCCTTTGGTGGATAGGCTTTTTTCACTCCATCAGCCCACCAGATTAGGAAACAGGACCACAAAGTGATGCGAAAGCACAGAGGTATCATTCATCAGTGAGTACTATGCCAGCTTCATATTCTTCTCCTCAATCAATTTCTAACATTCATATTTTTTATATGCAACCTAATACTAGATATCTAGTAAGACTAGACAACATATGGTGGAGTGTAATAATGTCTTTGCATAGTTCAGTAAAATTACAGCATTAAAACCAGCATCAGGCTTCTGGCTCTTTTCTGAACTGCTATGAAGTCACAAAAAATAACATCCTTATATTCAAGAAACAAGAGAAAACAAGACAGACTTCCATGAAACATCATCCAGTCTTTGATGGAAAATACAGATGGAAAATCTTTCTGCCACCTTAACGTTTTATGAAAAAAATGTTAAATTACAGTAGAACACAATGAATGCATTTTCTTCCACAAATTTCAAATGAAACTTGTAAAGATTTATTTAATCATTTCAAGAGTTTTTCCACTTTGTTAAGAATGTTAAACAGCTTCCATTTTGCAGCAAGCAAACCAGTATTGCTCAAATGAAGAACAAACCAGAACTGCCCTATCAGAGAAGCAGCCCACTGGTTTGGCCAAGCAGCCAGGAGCCAAAACCACTAAAATTCAAATTCCAGTTCCTTTATTAATTCAACCTGAACTCTGCCGAAGTCAAAAGTGCCTTGAATTACAAAAGAACCATTATTTGGTTTATTTGCTTGACTTGGAGATAACTATTGCAACATCTCTCTTTGCCTGTTATACAACCAGAGATGAACACTTGTCAACTGTAATTCAGATGAAAGCCTCACCCATAGTCAATTCCAACTGTTTTAGTTAAGCCAGCAGTCCAGGGACAGGCTGGAAAACACCAGTCTGTTTTATTTAAACTGAGCATGACCTCTAAGTATCAATTTTGCTAAACGAGCCATATTCTCCTTGTCAAGATCACTAATGTGCCAGGTTCAGGCTTTTTAGTATGCCCCATGCTATTTACAGTACGGCAATGAGCTTCTTATTAAAACCCGCCAGTTCACTTTGAAGCTGGCTTTACAATATAATAACGTTAATGTCCTTTGTCCCCGGGGAAGCAGGTGAGGAGGAACGTGTGGCATTGGCTGCAAAACAACAGACACAGCCTGGGACCTTTTCAGCAATCCACTGTACTACTTTGCTAATGGACCATGAAATATTTCTGCTGAACTTTAAGTCTGTAGATGGCTGGAGCACACAAGAGTATTTTCTAACATCAAAGTGCTCTGAAGTCATGCTGATAAAACTAATGCTCATTATGCTTCAGTTAAGATGCAATTGCAGAAAACAGTTTTTCTTCTAGCAAACTTTTTTTTTTTTTTAATAATGATATTCGTCCCAATCCACTTAACCTTCACCTCCTCTCTCAGAGTCTGTAACTTAAACACTTCTTCTTTCTAAGTCAAAAAAAGTGTCTGGTTTCATCCTCTAGGTGTGTGAATTTCATAGACAAAATTATGTTCCCACCTGGACAAGGTGGCACAAGCAAGTTCTGTTTCTGTGCCTCTGCAAGCGGAGTTAATCATCCCCGGCAGCAATGACGTTATCACTTGGCCTCTTGTGAACACAAGTGTTTTGCTTTTGGCAGAGAGCACCACGTAATAGCTATTAATCAAACCAAATTCTGCAGGGAGGGGTACCCTAGTGCATTAGGACCTTCTACTCACACCTGGCTGCAGACAGGCATTGTATTTATTTTTTTTTTTTTCCTGATTGTAAAAATATTTATAGAAAAGTGTGCTTATGTACTGTGAAATTTTTATAGACTGGCATGGAGGGAACACATGATCAAATAACTGTTCTCACCTGCCAAAGGAACGATAACATGCTGTTACACAGGAGCACAATTTAAAAGAGCTCAGGCTGTTGTCGATTTTCTATTTTTCCTACTCCAATTTTACACTAAGCCCAGAAGGCAGAACTCTTACCCATGTACTTGTTTATGTGAGAAACAGCATCCCTCTGCATTGAAAGACAAGGACAAGTCTGAATAAACCAAGGACTCCGTGTAAATTAAGATATGTTGAACTCGCAAGCAGAAAATATGTTTAAGACAGCCAATAGTGTTATTAATAATATATTCCTACAAATTACCGAGCTCTACGAAGTTGCATGGCGCATCCAAACAAAGCTCTGGAGGCGACGGCAGCAAGAGGGCCAACTAATGCTATTAACTCTGACTGTCTCTTAAGCGCTAAACCTGTTCTGCTGAACAGATTGCCTGCACCAAACCCAAGCAGCATCACTGTTCTGAGATAAAATACCTTCATTTCCTTGCTGTTTTCTCCATTCGCATTTTACCTGAGAGCAGGATACCAAAGCACACAAGGATGACTTTAGCGGGTCACCCAAAAAGTCCATTTCACCCCATATCCAGTCTCCAACTGTGGCTAACACCAGTTTTCTACAGCAGAGTGCATAACTAGGGCAGGCAGAGTGTGATAATTCCCGTGAATCTTTTCCCAGCAACCTGTGACTGATGTCTTTGTATTTAATAGGTCTCGCTGGATTTTTCTTCCATGGATTTGCCCACCGCCTTTCTTGAACGCTCCTCTGTCAATAAGTGTCTTTCATCATCATGTGTGTGGAAAGGAAGATACCAAGAGGGAGCCTGACTGGTTGTCACAGTTGCTGACAAAAGCCTGGACTCTCAGGAAAGGAATAGGGATATGGAAGGGAATACACCAGGACTTTGGAGATTTACAAAAATGTGAAAACATCAAATGGAGCTGGGAAGTAAGAAGACTGACTACAAAAAACCCTTAAGTAAATCTTCATCTTTTTATTACCCCCAAATGGGTTGAACTAGGAAAGAGGACGTGACTTTTCCTTCCAATGAAAGCAGAGCTTGGAGAAAAGCACTTTTAAAACCCATCAGAAGAGGAAGAAAGACCAAGATCCCTTCTTCTGCACCCCAAACTGCATCCCGTAGGAGCGTTCCCAGAAGCAATGCTTTCTGAGCAATACAATGAAGCAGGAGGAACACCCAAAAGCATGCCCAAAGGAGCCCAAGTGAGGCACTGCCATCACATTCTGCCAGACCCTGAGCGTTTCACAACCATCTCAAATACATTTTGGAAGCAGCAACTCATCACAATGGGAAAACGCTTCCAACAGGGAAAAGCAAAAACCCCAATAGTGTCTTTACTTATCAGCCAGTTGCCCAAGCAAGCCTTCATCAGCACCCATTCTATCACAACGGTGCAATTCCCCTTTCTCTCGTCATTAGTAGTGTGCATGTAACACACAACAACAGTTTTATTTACTTCCAAAACTAAAGAAATCCTTATGAAGAAGAACACATGCAAGTATTTTATATCTTACATATCTCTTGGGACATACTGCAAAGCCAGATTGTCTATGTCGGAATACTTCATATCTTA
The DNA here is from genome assembly GCF_964273445.1 of Streptopelia decaocto. Taxonomy (NCBI): domain Eukaryota; kingdom Metazoa; phylum Chordata; class Aves; order Columbiformes; family Columbidae; genus Streptopelia; species Streptopelia decaocto. Next base: position 157,664,781 of record NC_138663.1, read on the forward strand.
CAGCAGTCAAAAAGATGGAACAGCAACCTAACTTTAAAGTCACCTATGGAATAGCAGATTGTTATTCAAATACCTTCAAAGGCAATTCAATTTTTTTTAATAACGTTTTTATGCCAACATTCAGATAGCAGATGCTTTATATAACAGAAGCTGAAATCTTCCACCAAAAGCCACTTTTCAAAGACCCTTCCCAGTCCAGGAGAAACCAGTGATCGGGTTTTTTTTGGCATGGCCCTGGAGAAAATAAATAAGTAGTATTCAACAGATTATTGGACTCTTCTGAAGGTAGGTTGCTGTTTTGTATTTTGAACAGAGAGATTGCTTCCTGCCTGATTATATTTGGTCCTCCAAGGCAAATAAAGAAAATATCTAATCAAGCTCACTGTGAAGATGACAGCAAAAGACATTCTATTGAAAATTCATGCCATTTATTTGTCCACAAAGAAAAAGGAAAAAGGAAAAAGGAAAAAGGAAAAAGGAAAAAGGAAAAAGGAAAAAGGAAAAAGGAAAAAGGAAAAAGGAAAAAGGAAAAAGGAAAAAGGAAAAAGGAAAAAGGAAAAGGAAAAAGGAAAAGGAAAAGGAAAAGGAAAAGGAAAAGGAAAAGGAAAAAGAAAAAGAAAAAGAAAAAGAAAAAGAAAGAAAAAAGAAAAAAGAAAAAAGAAAAAAGAAAAAAGAAAAAAGAAAAAAGAAAAAAGAAAAAAGAAAAAAGAAAAAAGAAAAAAGAAGAAAAAAGAAAAAAGAAAAAAGAAAAAAGAAAAAAGAAAAAAGAAAAAAGAAAAAAGAAAAAAGAAAAAAGAAAAAAGAAAAAGACAACAACTCAAGAACCAAAATTTACAAGTTCAGAGGCTACCTGTGTTGTGTTTGACAATAAATAATGGAAATTTATTCTTCCTGGAATAAAATAAATTTGTGTTTAGTGAACCATTATTCTGTGGTCAATAGGTATCATGAGTTCAGAAAAAGAATGCTTTTCCTCTAAAATTGTTTTGGAACTGGGGGCAGAGAAACAAGACGGGCTTTTCTCAGAGTAGTTGCAAGTACTGCTGAATTTCTGTTTTCCTGGAAATCTTGAAAACTTCTATTTAATCCTGAGGCAAATAATGGAGTTAAAACTGGAAACAGCGTACAGTAACTGTCTGCAGATACTGCCTACCAGAGCAAACTTCTTTATTTTTTTCTGATCTCTAGGATGATGAATTTTGGGTTTGATGTGCAGTACTGCTCCTGACCTTCCTTTTTGCTTGAGTGCTGATTAAGATGCACTGACCCAATAAAAATGGGTCATATCGATCTGTTGTTTTAATTTGTGTAACACGTCTCCCTCAGCCCAAAAAGCTCACCACCCCTTGCCACTTGAAGAAAGTTACTTTTTAACCCAGTGTTATTTTAGAAAAGAAACTTTGTTTTTTAAATAATAACAGCAGACGAAGTACTTAGAACAACAGACAGAGCCGATACACAAACTCGGAAAGTTTATTGGTCTACAGTACGGACATCAGATGAGTTCATACTTGTTTTTCTGCCATGTGCGTAGCTCAGTTGTATGCAAAAGTAACAGGGGACGTAAAATTACATTCCCATTTCTGGAAGGAAAATAAAACAACCCCAGCGTGTTGTAACAGCCACTTTAATGTACAGACCCTTCCTCTTCGTTTCTGTTAGCTTAAAAAGTTGAAAAGGAAATGGATTCGAGCAGCAATACTGACTGGTTAGGCAGCGTTAGTCCAGTACTCCTAGGTCCCAGAGTCAGGCATGTCCCTGCCTTAAGTAAGAAAGTTTCTTAATATTTAAATGACAATCCCTCTCTATTTTAATTCAGCTATTTAATATGGAAAGAGAGCAACAGGAAAAAGTCTTTCCTACTCTCCCTAGGTCTTGTTGAAAACCTTCCTGAAGAAGATTTTCAGCATCTCAATGCCTCCTTAGGCTGGAAGGTGAAAATACTGGGGGAAAACCAGAAGTATTTTAGCAGTATTGAAACAACTCCACGTCGACACTTTATTTTCATAGGGTTAACTCATTTTATCATAACATAAATATCATGGATAAGGACAGAGTTATTCAGGAATACCTTGTAAATGGTGTTTCAACAGGGAAGCTGAGAGTTTTCTGCTCACATTGCGGCGGAAAATTTGGACTGGTTAAAACAAGCCTCGACAGTTTTGTCCTTTTCAAAGGTTTAATTCATTTGTTGTACTTCAAGCTTAGTCCCAAGTGGGCATTTAAAGCCACATTTTGTTTTGCGCTGTATGATTTGTATTGCCTTGCACCACTTCTGTGTTAAATCGTAACTCAAAAACTTCCTTTAATCCTGCATAAATCTCACCTTGATAGCGCTATTTTTGAAAGACAGTGTCAAATTTTCTGCGTTTCAAAGCCAAAGAGCACAAAAATATTTTTGATTTGGTCAAATAAATAACAGCGACAACATTCAGTGATAAAAAAATGCCCATTTATAAACACGGGCTGCTGCTGTTACGCTTGCACACGCTTCTGTTCCACAAAACAACTTTGCAAAGTGTCTTACCAGATTTCTGTGCTCAATGGGCCTCATCTTAGAGCAATATTTGCTTAGCTTGTAAATAAGAGGTTTTATATTTTCTAATCTCCAGCCTATGTACACACACTGGCCCCTGAGGCTTGATAGGACTTCTTTCCATTTCATACAACATTTCCAGGACAAAGCAAGTGAGAAAAAAACAACAACAACAAAAAACAGACCAGAAACAAACAAACAAATTAACCAACTCTTTCCCAGTCAAAATTATGCCCTCCAGTAATCCTCTGCAACTCTACAGGCTGCAAAGTATACATTACCAATATTTGGTGTTCACAGAGATATGCACTTTATTACAAAGCATAGACTCTAGAAATCCTGAAAACCTACTTGAAATGCCCTTATCCACATTTGTCTCATCATCTGAAATAGTAACCATGGTATCACTTTATAGCAACCGAACAGAACTGCCTGCCCACTACCAAAAAGAGCATTATTATATTCTGAAAAGACAGAAAAGGGAGCGACAGAAAGATGCAGTGGTATTCTAGTTCTGTGCTTGGAGGATTTCTTATGAACAAAGTTCACACAATTTACATACTAAGAGGGTTTGAGTTGGTATGTTTTTTTGTTTGTTTGGTGTTTTGTTTTTATTTGGGTTTTTGTCTGTTTTTAAATTTAATTCTTACAGTTCTGTGAGGTCGGATGGAAATCCAAAATTTAAGGTCCAAGGTTTTTTTTCTGGCTTCATTAATGCCAAATGTTCACCAGGCAAACAAAGTCTGCCAGGAAAATTTTAAAGAACAATCCTGCTGATGCACAAGGTACAATGCAATCTAAAATTCATTACTGCAGCACTGGAGTCTATAAAGGCAGACAAATAAAAAAGTTTAGTACTTTCAAATCAGAAAAGTAGAAACTTCCCTGCTGTTTCTGAAGTCCTGTTTCAGGGCAATCATTTTTACCTTCCAGGGAGCACTCCAAAGATGAAAGCGATCACATTTACCTTTCCCCTAAGTGAAGTCTGCTAACATTCTGGTGTCTGGAGACCAAGCGGGTTGGGACACAGGTAGTTACCTTTATCAACACAGACTATTACTACTAAGTCTGTTTTAAATTCATTTCTCTGCAAGAAAAAAAAAGGACCACCTATATGGATTCCTATAACACGAATACGCAAGTTAAAGGACCCACTACACAATCCTGCTGCAGCACAACTACCTCTCACCCATTTCACTGGAAGCCTGAAAACATCAAATGCATTTCATAAAGCCTTGTCACCTGCAAGTACGCTTACAAGGAATTGTCAGTTTTTATTAAAGAGTACAATTCTGATAACGGTAGGGAAGGGCTATAAAATGCAAATCCTAAAAGCTCAAAATTACGCAAAATAAAAGCTAATGGAACATCTCGCCTTTGTAAGATGGTGATTTTTCTGGCATCTAGTCCTCATGATGACATGAGTCTTACGGATGTTAAAATAAATGTAAGTAAAAAGGGTAACTAAAAGTGCTACTCATTTGCAGATGGCATGATAGCTAAAGTCAGAGACTAAGTTCAGGATCAACAAATTCTACAAAAGCCCCCAAACACAACAAACTCACATGGTTAAATATCATTCTTTTACTTCTAATAATCTGCTGTAATTTTCATAATACAGTTTATTAACAGTGTCGTCCTCCTCTGCTCTGCAAGACAACCATAAATAATAAAGGACAGTTTGTAGTTAACATTAATTTTTTGCAAAGTCATAGCTGAAGCCAATTGTGAAGAGTCACAAAAGGATGTCATGATAATGAGTACACTGGATGATAAAATGGCATACATTTAACATAAAGATAGGCAAAATAATGCAGATTAGGAGAAGAAGAAAAAAAAAATAGTACACACACAACACTAGGTCCAAACAAAACACTACTACAGAGGAAAGATCTCGTGGACATTACAGGCAATTTGACGAAAACTTCAGCAGAATAGTCAGCAGTTGATGGAATATAAAGCAAGCAAACCATTTGGCAATATTAAAGGGAAACAGAAAAGAATTATGCTACTATGTACAGTCATAGAGCATGTAAGTCTTGAGTGATAAATCAAGTTTGGATCCCCCCATCTCAAAGAGATTACCACAAAGCTGGAAAAAAGGGGGAGAACAGCAGCAGCACCATCAGCGCTATGGAAAGACTTACATATGCAAAGAGACAACAGTGAGGCTTTTGACAACAGAGAGAATATGACATTCATACAGGCTGATGCTGAGGACCACTAAAATTTGAGTAGAAGGCAGGGGACACTCCGTGAATTACCAACCGGGACACCGTACAACAGTTGTCTTTGCAGAGGGGAAACAGCAAGGGCGTGAAGTTCAAATGCCAGGTGATTTACTGAAGGTCAAAAATATGAACAAGTTCAAAATAACTTTTCAACTTGAAAATCAGATTATTTGAACTGTCATCAGAATCACTTATCGCTACTAAATCCCATGTTTGAGAAGGAAAGTTCCCCTCAGAAAGCCACTCAACCTTAGCAACTAACTCGAGTCACGCGCTAGCCAAGGCACATACCCCTGTCCCCAGGTCACCCCTTCGCCTTCTCTGCCTCAGGATGACAGCCCTTGACAAGAAGCCTCGTCCTGCAGCCAGGGCTGGCTACAGATCCATAGGGGCACATTGATCTTGAAACTCTTCCATGAGAAACTCAACACTTTCATCTCCTATTTCAAACAGATTTCAGCGACAGCAGACTTGTACCACCTATCTTCAGGCACTTAAGTACGTCACTGGTGGCCAAAAAGCACAGTCTCCTTCATCGCCCTCATGTCAAAGGGGAGACAGGCACCTCCAAAGGATGATTCAGAACATGAAGGCACAGCTTTATCTCCTGAAGCCACCATGAAGCAAACCAACCTAGTTGGACAGACACATGCTCACAAGGATTGGCAGATCACACGACCAACTGTGCCACCTGCTCTGCACTCCAGAGGGATGATTTACTGACTTGGGAAAGCAAAAAAAACCTCATAGAAACACGTGTTTGTTCTCAGGACACACTCCCTCGCCCTTCAGTGGTTGTGTCCTACTCCTCAGGAGACTGGGGAAGAGAGAGGGAAACCAGAGAGAGTGAGAGGAGGGAGACTGGATCCCTCATGTCCTACAGAAGTATCCAACCACATCCTATGGAAGTGTTCAACCATTTGCAGTTTCACAAGGGTCCAGGTCCAGGAGATGGATTTAGTTTGCAGTATTGCTCTCCACCTTGCACCCTAGTTACGGATGTTGTCGCTTCTTACCACTTAGGACCTTTTACACCAAGGATTAAGCTACTGGCTTGTCCCCCTGCTGGCGTTTTCACTTCAAAGAGCTGCTACTGTGGATACCAAAGCCTTTGAAAGTGGCCTCACTGCAAAAAAGTCACAATCATTAAATGAGGTCTTTAAAAAAAGGCAAAAAAAATAAAAGCACTGGCTTTATAAACACATAAGTGCAGCCACTTTCAAATCCTTTCATGCCTTCCTCATTGTGGCAAAGAAAATCTTAGGGGTTTTTTGGCTTCCCCCACCCTTTTAAAATTATGGCAGTAAAGCAATCCAGCCCCAAAGCGTCTCTCAGGATTAGCAGAGGGGGAGCAAACTACACAAGAGAACTGTAAAAACAAAAACAACAACAACAACAACAAAAAAAACACGTGAAGAGAAAAGTTTTTAAAGACAAGTGCCAGAGCTCCAGGAGAGCGTCGCGCCGTGCTGCTGGCACGTGTTCAGCATGGCAATAAGGACTGCAGCACTGCAACCCCTCACACAAGCAGCCCACACACTGGTGTCCTCCTCTGCAAAAGCCTCTGACAGACAGAGATGCCATAACCAAACCAGGACACCAGGTCCCACTGCTTTTGGGCTGCGGGGCAAGGAGACGAAGGTGGGAAAGCCAGCGCTGGTCTCCTCACAGCAGTCAGAGGCCGCAGCTGGGGATGCTGTGCCATGGGTAAACATAGCTGTGAGGGAAATCACAGAATGGTTTGGTTTGGAAGTGACCTCAAAGATCACCTAGTCCAACCCCCCTGCCATGGGCAGGGACAGCTTCCACTAGACCAGGTTGCTCAAACCCCGGCCAATCCAGCCTGAACACTCCCAAGGGATGGGGCATCCACATCTTCCCTGGGCAGCCTGTCCCCGTGCCTCACCACCCTCATGGGGAAGAACTTCTTCCTTCTGTCATAAAAGTGAGGCAACGCTGAAGTCCTGAATCATTAACCGGGCACAGAGGTACGCTCCTGCAGCGGCGGACCTGCCCGTCCCACCAGAGACACAGCCAGAGGTGTTTGCCGACAAACCAGTGGGGCTGCGGGTTTGAAATATCCATATAGCTGCTGATAACAGCACCACAGATGGTCAAAAAAGTGGGAAGGAGTATCCAAAAAAAAAAAAAAAAGATTAAAATGGACTAAAACTAGGCTTTGATATCCTACAAAGCAGTCGTTACCCCCATCTTGATGTCAGGAGGATTTTCCCACTGAGAGATACTGGAGGAGAGCGTTATATAAACCCAGCATGCTGAAACCCAGCAATGAAAACCATCCTTTTGAGGGCCCGAAAATGAACAGAAATCTTGCCATTTTGCAACTCAAAGCTAGTTTCAGACTAAGTTCAGTACGCTGCCCGTAATATCTATAAAGTGCAAAAGTCATGACAGATTCAGGAGATTAGGGGGCGAGGGAACCTGAGCCACTTGGTATACCTGAAGCATACACGACAGAGCACTAAAAAGAAAAAAAAATAAAATAAAAAAAACCACCACACACAAACAAGCAACAACAAAAACCAAAAGACACATAAAATCATCAGAAACCCAGGAAAAAAAAAGTATTCAGTATTCATAGGAGAGAATGCTGGAGGTGTATAAATAAATAAATAAATGTTTGCTAGGCTTGTCTCCTAAAACCGATCACGCACGAAAAACCATACTGAAAAGTTGTCTTCAGAATTCACAAAAAGGAAAACAAACAAACAAAAAAACCCCACAAAACCCCAACACCATAGTATTTCTAACAGTCCTAGCCTCCTTCCATAAAACTACAGAGGGAAAACATTTCTGTATTTTTCCTTACCTGTATTCTCTAGTTCTCCCTATTGCCAGAGTTGCTGTACTCTCTGCAGGAGAGAAGACTTTATAGCACATGAACCTCCAGACCGACCTTGTCTCTATTTACAAGTGCAGCAACGTGCAACACCCAGACCTCTCTGAAATGCTGTTTATCATCCACTCAGAAACTGATAAAAAATTACTGATACAAAATAGAAAAAACTAATAGACTCTGATATGAACCATCTGTTGTATTTCCTGATCCATTTCTTTATGCAACAACTGTACCACTAAATCCCTCCTACTGCCTTTATTAGCTATTGTTTGTGTATTGCAAATATCACAAAAATGAAAAAGCATACTTTAATGGCTGCGTGTATCTTACATACGTGTGTATGCGTTTGTGGACATAGATCTAGGTATAAAAATGCGAGCGGGGAGGGTGCGAGCGTGCGTGTTTATCCCTTTCATTTATCAGAACTACAGCCGAGCTTTTCTCACTTGCAAAGTTTAAGGTATCACAAGCCCGCCATGTCCTTTGCCAGCCTCACGGCTGCAGAAATCCCACAGGTCTCCCACGGAAGCAGCAAGTTGCATGCTCACCATTCTCAACAGCTTTATTAATCATCACCAGCACAAAAAGTCCCCTACATAATTAAGATTTCTTTGTGTCAGTTATAAGGATTTTTTCATTTAATCTCCTTGTTGTGTATGCTCTTCAATTTTCAAAGCCCCAATGTTTTCCCTTTTTAGTGTGCCCAAAATACTGAACTAAGAACTTAACATCACCAGCATTGTCAGAGGCAGAGCTCAGCATTTTAATGGCCTTATTTAAAAAAGAAAATGTTTTTTAAGTGGGGAGATTAAGAAGTTGGCAGATTCTAGCAACAGGCTGCATGATTTCTTTTTCCTCACACACCTTCTACCCCAAATACAGCTGAAAAGTTTGTTTTTAAAAGGAGACTTTGGACTCTGTATATCAATAACCAACAACTGTCACTGAATTTGCTAATAATGTATAAGAAGATTAGTTTAATTAGTCAAGCAGTTAATACTACTATTATTTGAACTAGTATTCAGCACTGACACCCTTTTGAAATTAGTTTTGTTTTCCTCAGACTATAATTTCAGCGTGTTTACAGACTAGTTAACATCGTGCTGGTTCACACTAGGTAACCATAACACATTGTATTAACCATATCACATTAGCTTCCCAATCAAAGGCTGGAAAATGGTTTTAAAAATAAAATACATACTAACAAATGCTAAAGCAAATGATTTTATTCTCTTTTGCTACAATTTTGTAACAGCCATGGGTTTTTATTCATTAAAAAAAGGGGGGAAGAAATAATTTCGTTTTTTTTAAAAAAAAGTGTTTCTTCCCTGAAAGAGAAAAAAATCCTCAAAGTCAGAAATTTCTAATAACATTAGAAAACAAGGTATCATTAATATCTATTATGTGAAACTTAAATCTTAGCAATGTGTCTAACTAATGATTTATAATATTAAAGCCATACACAAAATCATTAATGAGAAATTTCTTTTGAACACTAAGTCTTTTTCTCATCTCTTAGTACTATAAAACCAGATTTTTACAGAGCTTTTTACAAATAAGCAAACACAGTACAGATTATTCCTGACATACGTGTGAACAACATTCATTCACAGCAGAGATGAGTTACCAGACTTAAGTGGCTGAAATCCCACACAACACTGAGAGCCACTTTTCTTGCTAAAAAAAAAAAAAATAAAAAAAAAAATTAAAAAAAAAGAAAGTAGCACGTGATTATTATTTTAGATTTCTATAAAATATGTGCTTAGAAATGAAGAACTTGATTTGGCTTTACAAACACTTTGCAGTCACAACACTATACTTGAGTACAAGGAACTCATGAGTAAACCCTGCCTCAGGAGAATGAAGAAACTAATTCTAAATAAAATAATTATTCCTTGAAAACAGGCAGACTGCACACAGTAAGACGTTACTGCACCAGTAGCTCTAATGAAATTCACAGCGCAGTTAAGCGGAAAAGATACTACTAAACAAAAAGAGTTACCAGAATCTGGTCCAAACTACTTTTATTACCAACTATTTACATAACAAAAGTAAACACAGAGTATTTACCATCACCTTTACCCTCCCAGTCAAAAGCACACCAACCTATCAATATAAAGTATTCCTTGATCATGTAATATTTTTTTTAATCCCTTTGTCACTTGATTGTCTGTCAATAGCTTGATACAAATCATTTGATTGAGTGATGAATGCAAATTTTCACTTTGTAATGTATAGCATTATCCTCCTTATGCCCAACTGCCAATCTCAAAGGTAAGAAAAACAGCCACTTCAATTATCTGAAAGGAAGAGACAGTCTCAAAACATGAGACTGAAAAGCTTTCTCTGTAAGCTGTACATAAAAATGATTTTATTTGCAAAAATTAAATCTTTAGCTCACATTTTCTAGCTTGGAAAATATTCGTTTGACTTTTAGCAGCACTTTTAAGCATTGACAGTATTAGATATTTAAACATACATCCCTATAACCCCATGGATTTTTAATAATAACGCTCTATACCGTGACATGGGTTTCACTTGTTAGCAGTTTGAAATTCTCAGAAGACACGAGGCTGATTTTACTTAGAAGATCACAGCATTTCAAAATAACCGGTTCATAAACTGAAGATGTGCCGACAACCTGGCTGCAGGTCTTCAGCAAGTATATAGCCAGGGAAGGGGGAATTTGAATCAACCTCCTCAGAGAAGAATCAGCTCTGCGGAGCCGGGAGGTGACACCGGCCCATGCCCTGTACTTCTCCTTGGAAAAGAGGAGGGACGGTTGGTCTAGAAGGGCCTATTTAATGCAATACTTTTAAAACTAGTGTAACTTGTTCCTATGGGAAAATAAATAAATAAATAAATATCTTTAAATTTTGTAAACCTTCCCTAAAATTACACCACTTAAAGCTTTTCTAGGCTGTGAAAGGTTGTTTTGCCTCACTTGTTCTTTAAGACATTCATATTTAGCCCTCTTCAGGTCATACACTTAATTTTTCTACCTGCAGCCTATCCAAATACAAATAGTTATATTAAAATGCTCACGACTATTACAGGAGAAATAAGATAATAACATTTTCTTGCTGTTTCATCAACTGAAAAAAAAATATAAAAAGCCAACATTATATACTGCACATAGAGATGACGCTGCTATAATGCAACTGAAGACAGAATGCTAATTTGGGTTGCTAATTGGGTGGGATCCTGAAAGGTACTGAGCACCATCAATCCCTCTGGCAGGCTGGGCAAGTTGAAGAGCCTTTCAGCACGTCACAGGATGAGGCAATGTCCTCAGACCCCTCCCGCAATATGACGGTGGAGTTTGCTTCTAATCTAATCAATAATAATAACTAATAACTCCTCTATTCTTCCAGAATTTTTTCAAACCTCTGCCTAAATAACCCTCTTCCTTCTCTCTAGAGTATTTAACACAAATCTTATCCGTTCTTTCCTGAGGCTCCTCCTCAGCAAGAAAGTTGATGTGTCTCAGCACAGTAAAATCATTGCTCTGAAAGCCAGCCTGCTCATTAAATTATTCTGCTAGCTGTGTGTTCTCTCATTAAAAATGTATAAAGATCAGATAATTGCCGCACGTATTATTAACCTTGTTTTCCTCGTTTTTTGTGTACAGGTTCTGTTTTGCTGCTGAGACAAAGACTTGGAAAGGGCAGGGGAAACATTCAGCTAAACTACAATACAAAAAACTCTCCCGACTTGCCTTTGAGAGCACAAGGAATCACAGCGCAGTCTAAAACACCAGCACTTTTATAATGGGGTAAAATATTGTAACCTCATTGTACAGCTCCGACAAGTGTAAGACAGGCAGTCTTGGCTTTAGTTAAAGCCTCCGACTGGGAATTATTTAGATCAGCCAGTCTAATTCACCTAAATCTTCAAACATATCTGCTATAAAGTTCACAGATTTCCAGGTTGGCTCCTTCTCAAAGCTAGGAAGCACCACCAGATGACAACCCAGCTAAAAATCCAATTAGGGTAACAGCACTTCTGAAACACACTGACCTATTTCTTTTTTTACTTGCACTATTTTAATATGCGTATACTCGCATTCTGTTTCTGAAGAGAGCTATTTGCACTGGAAATTAATTCCCTTTGAAAACAAGTTACCATAAAATCCACCTATTGCACCCCAACAGAATATATTCACCGGGGAAACATTGTTTCCCTCATTCCCCCAGGCAACACATAGGGTATGCAGCACACTGCAGCAAACTCCTTAAAACATTCAAAAAAAAAAAAAAAAGAAAGAAAACGATCCTCCTACCTTCTTTAGCCCTGTCTATTCCGCACATTCCCAACGTGAACTGGAACATCCGATATAAACAAACAGCCGTATCTTTCCCATCGCACCATGGTAAGTAATGTTCACATGAAACGATGAGCAGCCTGGATTTTTTTTATTTCTTTTTTTTTTTTTCTTTTTTTTGGCGCTCAGAAAGCCTTGTGCATTATCTGGGGATTTTTTTTTTCCCCCCTCAGATGATGAAGCAAAGACACAGCCTTAAACTCTGTTGCTGAAAGACTGCAGCCCTTCCTTCTCCCAGAGCCCTCCCAGCATATGGCAGCCAATCACACCCGGCTGCGTCAGCCCGACTGCTCTTAAACTGATCCGAACGGGATGATTGACAGGGCAACGCAGCACTTCTAATGTGTAAAAACAATGCATCCATACTGATGAACCAGGAATTTCCCCTCGTGCCGGGAAGGAGTTTTACTGGCGAGGTGAAGCGATACCTCCATGAAATAACACACGCAGCAGAAGCAAACGACCCCTTCCCCTCTGCTGCGGCGGCTCCATGTCTTTTGCATGGGGATTTTCAAAGCTTTTGCTAATCATAAATGCTTGCACAAACATCGTTTTCAAAATTGCAGAACTGCAGTGATGCTGGTTTGGTTGTAAAGGTGTTTGGTTTGTGATGCACAGCTCAATCTATCCTTTATTTTAACATGCACTCCGATTCAGGCAGTAATACTCTCATTTTAATACTGCATAATCTTACTGTGCAGCATTTGCACTTAACAGCGATATACACATAATCTCTTTCCTAATATTTGAAACCAGTTCTTAGGGACCACAAGTATGGGATGCCTCTTCATTACAACATAATCTATACGACGGCGTTTTAATATTCTTGGCAGACAAATAACACCAGCAGCATCTGAACTGCAGCTCCTGTGATTAGCTTACAAGTGATGTTAATTTGTACCAAGGTTCTGGCATAAGGAATATGAGACCAGTTGCCATTTTCAAGTCAAACTGTGGGCAGCTCGGTAACGCTTGGTACACAAGGTCTGCTGTCAAACAGTTTTCTCACAAATTTTGCTGAAGTTTTAAAACAAAAAAACCAAAACAGCCAAAGATTATTGAACGAGAGTTGCAGTTAAAAAAATACAAAAGGAGCTTAAGCTGAAAGTCAATCATTATCCAGAAAGGGATAAAGATTGCAGTGCAATACTACGTTAGACAGCAGTTCATGCAGTTCAAGCCATTACATAGAAAAAAATGTGTAAAATGTGTTTAAAATGCCACTAAAACTTTAGAAATATGAATAGACAAGAGGAAAACAAAGATCTCATTCACTGGCAGCTCTGTCCCAAGGCCCCATTGTCTCCTATGGACTGTTTTGCATATTATAAACACAGCTTTCCAAAAATCGGTTATTGTTCTATCCTGCAAGCAAAACCACCCCATCTCCCACTCAACTGGTGAAAACCCTCCCCTCCCTGGCATGGCCAAAATGTGCTCCTACCAGGGAGGCTCCTGCCAGCCAGCCCTTGCTCTCTGCTCATTCACCCCCCCACACTCTCCTCTATTAAAAATAATAATAATAAAAAATAAACACCAAACCCTAGAACAAAATAAATCCAAAAAAACTCTCGAATAGTTGATTCTGGTGAGACTCAAGAGACCCCGGGGACAAGGGGTGGTAACTCCATCCATTATTAAGATCGTGCATCTCATAGTTATTTTCCACATTCTTTTGACTTGGCCAAACTCGAGCGGCCCGTGTTAAAAATTTTCCATGCTGGACATCTGCTGCAGGATTTATTTACTTTTCTGCCAAAACACAGTTTGCCCATTTCTGAGATTGCCTAGACAAAAACATGTTGCTCTGGCCTCCTTATAGCTCATTGGGGGGAGCTCCGGCTCCCCTGCCCAGGTCAGGGCAATCTTGAAATTTGGCAGAGCACTGATCCCTTGCTTTTTTTTTCTTTTTCTTTAAATCAAGGCTATGCTTTTTGCTATACTTATAAAAATATTTTCCTGTTTGACAAAACTTTAAAACCTGCTAGAATTCAGCTGACGCACACCATCTCTTTATTTTATTTTCTGATCCCTAACCAGTGCAAACCTCAGAAAATACTCTGCAGTGAGCGTCCACCGCCTCCTCCCGCCGTCCACCCGTCCGTATGTGGCTGGAAAGGCACCAGCCCCACGGTGCGACTGAGCATGTAATGGGCTCAAGTTACAGGAGATTAGCAGGATTTCCCCTGTAACTGCTGCTCCATCTGCCAGAGACCAGACATTGGAGCTGACAGCAGGAAGACAACCTCGCCTGTTGCTTTCATGACCCTTCAGCTGGTGCCCCACAGACATGTAGGAGACAGGCTCTTGAGAGAGCACTGCAAAGAGGGTGTGAGAAAGGTCAGATGGACCAAAACATGACATGAAGCTGGGCAGAAGAGGCAGAGACAGCAATGAGAGGGAAAGGGAAAAAGAGATGCGACAGTCAGAGCCTGGAAATCCTGGGGCTGGTCGAGCAGAAGGTTACAAGTGAGGAAGCCCAAGTCAAGACAAGGAGCTGGGGCGCCACCAGTCAACAGGAGTCAGTCACTCTCCCCACGGACCACAGGCATGTTCATACAGCAACACGTGTTGACAGCTTTTGTGGTCCCTTAGTTCACTTCCCACAAGGAAGGAAACATGCAAGTTACCTCAAAAAAAAACCCACAAACCCAAGATGAGTCATTAACACAATCCCCCAAAAGGTGAGGGTTCGGCACCATCACTTCACAGCACATAGGCCAGTCTTCAAACACTGCAGAGCTTCAACCGCAGTCAAACGGGGTTGAGGTGCTCCCAGATACTATTCCTCGGACTCTCCAATCACAAACACAGAACTAGCAGCTATGTGCCCACCCAGTTCCTCATATGGGTTATTACATTTTAGTTCCTCCCTTGCCCAAGGATCAGAAGCCCCTCCACACAACAGGGCATGATGAAAATACTTCATGTCACATTTGTGAACCCTTTGGCCAGGCTCCATCAGAAAACTCAAGAGAAAATGTCTGATCTTTCTCAACAATGGCGCTTGTGTAGCGCACAGCAAATAAGGTGTGAGTTCATGAACAGAAGAAAACGAGATTTTTAAAAATACCTGCTCTGTACATTGAAGGGTGAGTTCCAAAGTGACTGATATCAAATTGAGACGTTCTCTTGTGCACATTCATTTTTTCACAGCAGTTACAAAGAAAAAGGCCAGGATTTCCATTTTCAGGCCAACTTATACAATTGTATTATTTATTTAATTGCAAAACGACATCATCTTAGAGAAGCTGAGAAATCCAATGTCAAACACAATGAATAACAAATAGAGGTAAATTCCCAGCTCAGAAAATGCCATCTGCTTTGCTTGACGTGCTCCTATAATTAATGAATCAAGGAAAAAATGCTGCTAAAGGTGACTATTACACACAATTTTCTGAAGGGTGTAGATATAACTTTTGGAGAGAAGTGGACCATTTTGGAATTAATAAAGAGGAGAACTGGAACAAGTAGAACCCGCATAGTTGTTTTCCCTTCTCTACTCTTGAATCATAGCAACAAAACTTCTCAATTTAAAGGGGGTTTTGCAAGCAGTGGGGAATATATATAAAACTAACATTGAAGACACTAACCAATTTATGTGACATTCAGTACAGCAGAAAGATGATTTTGAGCCTTGCATAGATGACCTATGGCAACAGCGACATTTTGATATGTTCCGCAATGGCAAGAAGAACCTCAAAACTATTTTGTGTATCAGTAACAGACTCTTCCCTAAGCAACTTCCCCCAAAATGTTAATACCAGCCAAATTCAACCTTGGTAGCTACGGTCTGCATGACAGCATAAAGTCAAGGCAGTTGCCAAGATTTTAAAACCAGGCACCTAAACCTATTCATGCATAATACCACTGATGCCAGCCTTTGCTCTCTCTCTCTCTCTCTCTCTCTCTATTGGGGCTGAAGTGATGGTAGAAAACATTATAAGTTACAAAAATAAACAGTAATGCCATAATTCAAGTTACTAACTGGAAGCAGGCATGCTGTTCCGAAAGGACACCGCTAGGTTTAATTTTGTTTTTAAAAATATGCTTATCAGAAGAACTTTCAGTCCAGGATTTCACTTGTTTTAACTTCCTAGCACCCAGACATCCCAACATCTCCCTAACTGAGGAAAACTGGAGATAGACTGTGCACAGACACGAAAACAGACTGTTCTATTTTCATCATACATGCTGAGAGAAATATGAAATGAAAACACACCACAGAAGCAAGCCTATATTCAAGTTACATGTTAGAATTCAATCTTACCAAAATTAAGGTGGCTTCTGGAGGCCTCCCAGATCCCCTCTCTCCTTCCGCTGGTTGCACAAGGAATTTAAGCCGCGTCTAAACTGTGAGATCGAAACACATGGGCTCAGGCACCCATCCAGTCTGCATCCTGACTTTATTTTGGGATGACACCAATTCCCCATCAGGATGAAAACTGAGTACACATGTACCGTTCCTTCACGGGGTGGTTCCAGTTGGGAAGGGTGGTGAAGGCACTAGCCAGAGGAGAGCTGCAGGACACTAAAACCAGGCTGAATGTTTGAGAGATATATCCCGGGTGCCATGGAGAGCTGAGCTGCCTCTGGACTGTAGCCTTATGCACTTAGCTTGAAATATATTTGACCAAATATAAACAACCACATCTCACTGAGTCATTCTACTCCCCCTCTCTCTTTATAGTCACTGAAGAGAAACAGGCATTTGTGGGCTGTGATTCATCCTATCCCAATGTAGCTATTCTAAGAGATTCCATCATATCCTAAAAGCATCTGTGTTTCTCTATTGGTTATGTGAGACGGTCACCCTTAGGCTCCTTCTATCATGTCCTTCATTAAACATATAAGAGGTGAAATCTTACTACAGAAGAAGCTTCATTGGGAGGATAAATATTTAGACACTTAAGTTACATGCACTGGATACCACTTTTGATTTTCAAAAACATTTAAAATAACTAAAGATATTAGCATATAGCTAAACACCTGTATTTTGACAATGTGCAGTTACAGCTTTGGTGTAAATCCCCAGCTTGCCATAAGCATGTTCCAGCTATGTTGCTATATAAGCTACATAAGCTTGTTCTCTAAGCTATGCTGAACATGTTCCAGGGTTTTTTTTCCCCTGACTGAACATCCATCCTTGCACTCACTCACGCTTTCTTCCTCTGAACAACTGATTGACACCAAATTAACCTAAGAGGAGTTAGACTGGGATCCTCCTCCTGATTTTCTTCTTGTTTTTAGAGGGGCATTTTCAGAGGAGGGAAGGTTGGTAAACCAACCAATATCTTGCTGACTTGGTCTATAAAAGCTAGGTAATGTAAACTGGCAAAATAATAAGCCAGGTAAAATAAACTGGCAAATCACCTACACTGCCTTACTCTTAGCAGAAGTTTTTTCAGGTAAGTGATTCTATTTTTCTTCATGACAGTTGAAAGAAAAAAACGTTTGCAGTTTGCTGATCTGAAATATCAAACATTAACATTTAAACTTTAAGTCATCCAAACCTAGACATTTAGTCCCTCTGAGACACCCTAGGGAAATGCTGTTGGCCTCCAGTGGCCACTGGTGGAAAGACTGGCTTACTGGTATGTCCTGGCTTACATCTGCCAGCCCCGTGCAGATGTCCCAGCTATAAAACAACCTAGTGTCATTTTAAATGGTCATTTTAGGTACCTGTACCCATCCAAAAATGTAAATCATTTCCCCAAAACATATCTGAATAGATCTTCCCAGCTCTTCTAGCAGAATGTAAAAGGGTTACCTACAAACCAGAAACCTTTTATCTTCAACTGCTGAGGCCTACTCAGAACAGGTATTTTATGAATCACAAGGAATCACAGGGTAAAAGCACAAGCACTATTTAAGCCAGCAACATATATCAATTCAAGATAAATCCTTCCCTTTGCAAACCGACTTCATGTCCCTCTATTTTGTACAGCATCCACCACAACCAGGGAATTATCTGATGAAAGTCTCTCAAGTCTCTCACTCCAGCTGAAATAAACACCAAACGCTTAAGCCTTCATAAAATGTATTTTTGAATCCATGTGGTTATGAAGAATACTTTCCAATCGTGCCAAATTAAGAAGACAGCAAGTGTTGTACCCTTTAGTCTTCAATACACAGTTGGAAACAATACAAAGGTGTAAACTGTCACTACTCACTAATGCCTAAATAATCTTTAGCGAGACCCCTGTGTATTGGGAAGTTCTTCCACTGCTGATAAAAACATGCTCCTTCCTCCTCAGATCCCTCCATGACTAATTTCCTCCATTGCTATTGTTCTGGCCTCAGATTTGGAGTAACTCCTATTCAAACCCACAACAGGAGGAAACCATTTGATAAATCACCTTGTCAGAGAACCTCCTAACCTCAGCCAGAAAGTCACGTGGGCTTAGGAAAACCCTCTTATGTTTCAGGGAGCATAACTGGAGGATGCATGTACTAAACTTCTGCCCCTTATCCTGAGAATTTCTTGGCTTCCCATACTAGCCAACTACTGGGAAGACACAGGAGCAAGATTTGTCCTCTAAAAAGTTCCTATTTGCCAAAAATAATACTTCACATAACTACATGAGAGAAGTATTCCAATTACATTTTCTGTAGGTAAACCAAATATTTTTTTAATCTTCTACGAAGCTTCAGTTATCAGTCTCTAACTACCCCAGATCCTGCACATAATTCAAGCAATGGCTGCAAATAATAAATCTTCCAACCAGTGATATAATGAGGACTCTCTAATTATCCTTTAAATCCAAGAGCTCTTTTTCATTACTCAATTATAAACCCAAAGGGAAAAAGATGCCACTGAAACTAAGCTACATTTTGAATTTTCCCATCTCCAATTAGAACAAAAATAATTCAACGCACTCCTTCTAATTTATTAAAATTATCCTATTGGTTTTGCACACTACTGCAACACAAGTATTGCTATTTAAGAGGTGATGCTAGCTCCCATTTCCCTACAAGCTGCCACTTAACAGCCTTAGTCTGTAGGGTAGATGCTCAGGGGCATGCAGCAAAATCAACAAGCAATCTCCACTATAAGCAGAGAAAACAGGCTCCAGGAGACTACACAGAAAATGAGAGCCAATTGGATAATTTTTGTTTTTTAAAATCAGTAAGAGTAGCATTCAATCTCTCACCCTTTTACAGCAATTAATGACCTATACATGTAAGAGGAGAGGACTCCATATAATTACCAAAGCGTTACTTTGGCAAGGAGGGAAGGCCTGGAGTATGTAAGTACAGGGTTTTATTTCTTTCTGTGAAGTATGGATGACAGGTAGAAGAAAGCTATGCCAAGTGAACTGCTGGCAAGCAACTAGTCTTCTGGTTAGCAGGCAGCTGTTTTGCGAAGTCTATGAGTTTGTGTTCACATAGGCAAGCTTTTCTTTAAACATCAGACTTACAACCATTCAAACAGTCATGAGTTTTGCACCCAATTTCCATTTTCACCTCAAAAGAGATTGTTTTGTTTCAGCTTGCTCTCCGACTACTGTGAAGTGCCAATAATACTTTTATTTGTATAATGTTTTCAAACATTACATATGGATCTTTGCCTAATTACTCTGCCACATAATGTTGCGTACATGAACATGAACCTTCATTTTTCCCAATGTCATGTAACAGAAACCAAAAAATAAGTAGCTGTATATACCGGCAGAAACAAGAATTGTTTTCACTCAGGAAAAATAAGCAAACAAGTCAGGGTAAAGAAAGGCAAAGAATAAGGTCCTCTGGCAGAAGCACTAGGTGTGGGATAAAACGGCATCCAAAAGCCTGACCTCTGACAACAGCATGTTTCAAGCAGTGCATGTCAAGATTTAATCCCACCACCTCAAATACGAAGTAAATTACAGAAAGAATGCCTCAAAAATCAAAATGCACACAGGACTTCATTCACCAGAGTTCCGAAGATAGAACAGAGAGTTTATTTGTAGGGAAAAGCCTGTAATGGAACAGCATTCAGCTTTCTAACATGGCGTACTTTACCTCTTCTGCATTTTTCTCTGACTCTCCTCTTCCTCTCACAAAAAAAAGTGTTATAAAATTGACAAAGCCATTCATTTGGCTATTCCCCCTCATACCAACTCCAATAACGATAAAATACAAGCACTAATACATATTAGTAGAGCCAAATAAGATTAGAAGGCATCCTGTTTGTCACCTTTGGCGTACTTAAAGGTCATACTACACAAAGGGGACTGCAGGGGAAAAGCACACAATGAAGATTAAACACATCTTTTGCTGTGGGGAACATAGTCTTACAAACCTAAGATCATAAGGCAAATTTCACTGCAGTACACCTGCCCCCTTGGTGATTGCAATGGCACCTCATCCCCCAAATCCTTCTTCAGCAGACCTGCAAGAAGGGTTTGCCTGTTTGGGCAGTACTGGTCATCAAAGAGTTCTGCTCCTTCCCTCTGACCTGGCTGAGACCAAAAGAAAACTGTTGACAAAAATAACCTGCAGGTCCTCAGGTCATAAATACTTAGGCCAACAAAACTCATCACAGTCACTGAGACATTATTGCATGAACTACAAAAGCTACACTGAGCACATGAAATTGAGTTTATCACCAAGC
Source organism: Streptopelia decaocto (assembly GCF_964273445.1). Lineage (NCBI taxonomy): Eukaryota > Metazoa > Chordata > Aves > Columbiformes > Columbidae > Streptopelia > Streptopelia decaocto. The sequence continues at coordinate 157,685,328 of NC_138663.1, forward strand.
ATCCCACAGTAACTGACCATCTCAATTCAAAGTTGTATAAAAAGTCTTTATTTTGGGGGTGATCTGGGCCAGTTTCCTAGAAATTTTGGTTGGAAGAAACCTCTGGAGGTTACCTAGTCCAGCCTCTGACTCAAAGCAAGACTGTCACCAACAGAAGATGAGGTCAGCAGTAGCTTTGCCTTGATGAGTTCTGAAAAACTCTGAGGACAGATATTAGCTTCTCTGGATGACCTGCTGCAGTGCTGCACTACCCTCCTAATAACAAGATTTTCCCAACATCCAAGCTGAATTTCAAATGCAACAATTTCTTGTCATTGTCCTTTGCTGCCGTATGGCACAACTAAATAGAGTTTGGCCCTATCATCTTCACAACCATCCTGTAGTAGCTGTAAATCGCTGTAAACAGCTATTGGATTGTCCTTTAGACTCTTTTTCATTCAACTGAAGAAGCCCAGCTCCCTCAACCTAGACCCCTACTCATAATAGTAGCTTTTCACTGCATCTAGACACAGCAACATGACTTCATCTGAGCTGGAAGTTCTGCCTTTGACAAACGCAAGTGACCATAGGCTAAGTTCCCAATGGATGAACTAAAGAGACTTCGGTCTCTAGCTTTTCCCTTTACTGTTGGCAGAATATACAAGGGAATATCACATAGATGTTTTTGCATTTGCTTCTTTTGGTTCTTCTTTTAACTGCTGACAGAAGGGTAAACACTTCAGATCCTGCACAGAAAGGTCCACAGAATTTTGGACCTTACTATTTCAGTCCTCTCGGAAATTTTGCATATTGAATGCACTTCTATTTTACAAAGATATTTACAAGCAAGCCACCTAACAAAAAACTGAAGCTACCAGTGCTTACTTTCTAGAAGAGTTCTTTATAGGTCTGTCAAAACACAAAATTTGATGCAAATGCCTCCAATTTTGGCCATCTTCAAAGATCTCTTCTTGAGACAACAGAACTTCTAGTGTATTGGCAGCTCAAAAAAAAAAAAAAACCCAACCTTTATAGATATCACATTAATTCTGCTCCTTTTTTTCAGTCTATTATGTGGAGAGCAACAAAAAACTATGACCCCATTGACAAAATCCTGCTGAAGTAAGCAAAGTGGAACTACAGCAGTTTCAGTCATTCCCCCTGTTCAGAAAACTCATCACCTCAATCCTAAAAGCCTTCTGCACAGTTCTACACAAACCCACATTTCCCCCTTTCCAGTTTGCTTCCAGCAGCAGACTCCACCAAGGACTCAACAGCAGCAGGGACCAGCTCTAGCAGGCTTGGCACTACTAGCACCATACAAGAAAAAGGGCTTCAATCATCTTTGAAATCTGCAAAGAAGAATGAGGTAAGCTTTATAGAAACCAAGAACAATGCTGCGATAATCGTGATAATCCTCCTGTCAGCCCCAGGGCCATCAACACAATTCAGATGACCAAACCTCTCTGCTGCTTCATGAAGGAGGAGAATTGAGCTCCACCCAGCTCTGGCCTCCTGTTATTGCCACACTATTAAGAGGTCTCTTTATACCTCAGAAAGCATATTGATTTTTCTTCCCCCTTCCCCTAATTCAGACAATGGTGAGGACAGGTTATTTCCATGACTGACTGAAGCCATCAACAGCAACTCCTTCTGCTGGGATGGGCCCTAATCTTACCAATATGGCTATTACACCTTCACCTTTCCTGTCCACACTCACCACTGCTCCCACAGCATGCCTATCTAGGTCTAACCATTCCCAGGATTCAAGAGCTTGAACCTCCAAAAAGAATCACAGGGTGTCCATGCCTCTCCCGTGGCACCCAGCAATCCAAATGGCACAGCCCACTTCATCCCTAAAGGGATTTAAAAGGCACATAGATGAGGTTCTTGGGGACACGGTTTAGCACTAGAGTTAGGTTATGGTTGGACTCAATGATCTTGAGGGTCTCTTCCAACCAGAATTACTCTATGATTCTATGATCTGCCATGGTATAAATTGGAATGGGCTGTTCAATGAATTAGGAAAAGAACCAGAGAAATCAGATACCTTCTAAAATCTGCAAGTAGCAGAAGAAATGCACTCCACCACAAACAGGAAGCAAAGAGCATAAAGCATTATGAAATTAAGTTAATGAATTGAGTAACACAAGACCTACCTCTCACTGCCAACAGGCACTGCACAGTCCCAAGAGTGAAATACTTGATATGCATTGCATCACCCAAAGCTGTCTAAACGAGACCTAAATCCTGTGTCTTTTTTTTCCCCTTCCTGATACCGAGTCAAAGACTCAGGCATAAGCAGATGGCAGGAAGCACTTCGTTCACCTGTTCTGCAAACATGAAATCTAAGGTGCCTCTAGTAAAGCATCTTCATTAGATTTCATTAATCTGAAAAGCTAAAGCTAACATTTACTCACTTAAAGACTACAATAAACAAATGGCTTTAGCATGGCTAACACTAACATCTTTTAACAGAAGGTGGCAAAATGCTCCAGAATTTGGGGAATTTCAACAAATATATTGACAAGGTTGAACATGTTTAAGTCCCCAAAATCCATTTTTAACGTTCTGTATGAAAAACCAGTTTCTTCATAGTCCCCTTGGCACCTTCATAGGTTACTCTGGTCTAACCTGTGGAGTTGATTGTATTTTGGACCTGACCCTGGACAGAGAAGCTGAAGAGTAAGGATATCACAACACTACTGCTGTTATGGAAAGAGCATCACCTCATTCAAGCACGAGAAAGAATCTCCAGTTTCCCAGCAACTAGAGGAAGCTTTATTAGAGCAAAGACCAAGAAACTCCAAAATCTTCTCCAGCTCACAAACAGCCAGCAAGGCAAGGGTCTCAGGGAAGCCCTGACTGGTACCACCAGCAACGACAAAAAAATTCAGTCAGCCCCTAACAACCACTGCTCCAGCAGCAAACTCCAAAATCATCTTGATGTTTTCACATCTCACCATATACATGCACAGAATAGAAATTCCAGATTTCAGGATGGCAAATGAAAGCCAAAATAATTAATTCTATGAGAGCCTATGCTCAGGCCTTCAATGCTCAGAGCATGACGTCCCGACAAAGGGCACAAGGAAATGCTCTACTTCGTGAAAACCTTTTGCACACATGGAAAGCCCTCTCAGGTAACAAGAACACATTTCACCCATATCCACCAACAGCCAGCTTATAAAACCCGACTTGAGTACATTTAGACATCCCTATACCTTAAAACACTTTTTTTTCCTCTGAGACCTGTGAATTCAACCCGTACTCCTTCCAGTCTTAAATCATTAACAAAATACTTAGAAGTTTCCTTCCTTCTTGAAAATCTAACTGTCCTACCATTGCTGAAGAAACTTGCCATGGGTATATTGTCCAAAGCAACCACTGACTACTGCTAAATCTCCTGTTCCTGGTAAAGGTCAACAACAAAGCCAACTAACAGCTCGCTTAAATGGACCTCACACTATAGACCAGGGACACCAAACAAAAGAGAGGACATGGATCTTCTCATAATTCAAATGACTTCTTGTCAGAGGAGCTGTGGGCTCAACCTCCCAGACCTCCTCCTTCATACCATTAGGTATGAAATATTTGTCTGTCTCCAGGGGATTGAGGACATCTCACAAAGGCCCACAAAAATATTACAAATGGCCTGGGGCCTTCCTGGATAAACTAAGAGCAACGAGAAAAGAAGCAGCAGCGGGAAGCTGCTCCCACATCACTCGATCCTTCCCCTGTAGAGACCTACACAGCTCAATTCCCTCTATACTACTCTCTAACATCAGCATCAAACCACCAGGTGAACCAGTCAGACATAGTCTCAAATTCTTTCAGTGTGGAGACACAACAGACCTATTTATCCTTCAGCCTAAAACAGATGAAGCATCATGAAAACAAGGTGTAGCTGAATTTAAACCTAAACCTGGAATTCAGTGGTGAGCAGAGGAAAACACTGTTGAGAGTTTGCCGCTACAGACAGACCCTGGTCGTGTCGCTTTAAGATACATGATCCCAACTGGTCATAGGTCACAAGTATTTCTGGACTTTACACTGACATGATACTTTCATACTGAACCATTACTCAACGCCGGGGTTGCTGTCTCAGCTCCATCTAGGCAAAGAGTGACCCGCATCTCCAGCACACCACAGGCAGGCTGTGAAGCCTTCCAGCCTAGGAAATCTGATTGCTCCACAACATGCTATGTCTTTCCCTAGAAATGGCTGCGTACCATCACCCTCCACCATCTCCCAGGTTGCATCTCACCGTGCTCAAACACCCACCTGCAATCTTACGGCTTCTCTGTGTTCCCAGCCCTGGGCAGCAAAAGTGCCGTGTCAGGCTCCACAAGGGAACAGTCCCTGGCAATCACCATCATCATCAGTCTCCCGAAATGTCTGTGTGCACATGCACATCAATATAAGCCGCCGAGCTACTCTACACACCAAATCTCCTCCTCCTTTATGCCTGGAGTGGTTTGAGCCATACCGACTACATTTTTATTCCAAATTTAGTTGTGTTGCGATATTGCGTTTCTCTGAAGCTTTAAGTAAATTGATTCTGTAAAACTCAGTTATCACCAATAATGCAACCACAATGATCAAGACAGCAAAAAGCTCAGGGAAAATATCACCAGTAGAAAAGAAAAAAAAAAATTGTTGTTTTTAAAGGTTTATTCACCAGAAATGAGTGACTCGAAACTGAAAAGCATTTTGATCAACACTTTTCCTGACTTTCACTTCAATGACATTTTAATGAATACTTTCTAACTAAGTCTTCTTACGTAAAGTTGCAAATGAACGTGGGAGAATATTGAAAAAAGGTAATGGGGAAAAAAAAAAAGAAAATTCCATCATTCCATCAGGCATTTTATTTCTTGGATGCCTCTGAAAAAAATGAATAATAATTCATCTGTGGAAAAGTGATCCAGTAAAGATTAAATTGGTAAAAGACATCTGGAAAGGAGTAATAAGCAGACAGTCTGAATCACGATAGAGGGACATGAAGAAAGACACAGTGAGATCTTGAAGCCAATTAGGTTAGTTTGTAATTCTGCAAAGATGAAGGCAACATGTTCACATCTGTCCCGAGTACTTCAGTCCCAGACAGCTAACAATAAAATGCCAGAAAAAAATTCAGAGAAGCTCAGTAAATGCAGTTGTAGGGCTGGCTGGAGCCATCTGAAGTGAGATTTCGACCCTGATAACTGACAGTGTGAAAATACCTCCTTCGATAACAAGTCCAATGTGGTTCATGGTTCTCTACTTCTGTTTTTACTGGCAGGTTGGACCAAATTCTGAAACCTTCCAGTAGAACTGCAATAAGACCTATGAGGGCCTATTAAAAGTGGGGAAAAAATGGCAACATAAACAAGCAAGCTGTTCATTCACCTAGCGTGGTACGAGTTCCAGTGAGAACATGCCAAACCTAAATAAATTAGGCTGTATAATTTTACTCAGCAGCGTAAGGACTAAATAATAATACAGTGTTGCTGAGATTCCAAGAGCTATCCAGAGGATGCAAAACCATCTAACACCATCAGGCAGCAAAGGGAATAGCAATGTAATACGCTTTTTCTTCTTCCTGCCATAAATTTTTAACAGAACTTATTCCAGTGTCTTGTAGCTGAGCTTTTAACCCAAGAAAAACCAAGACTAAGAAGGTTCCCAAAATGGCAGTCACATGCCACTGGTGGCAGGATTCATGTACCACTTTTGCTACGGTAGGTATACCACAGTTTAAGAATCCCTAAGTTAGTAGAAAAAGTATTCTATTCAGTACCACATACTGCAGTTCTAGGGGCTCTGGAACCAGCAGGGAAACTTACAGAGCAGCTGTAATAGAACAGATGAAAATTTCACCCACCAAGTGTTAGCTGCAAGTTGACTTTATTTTTAATCTTCTTATAGCAACTTTTATTCTATAAAAGCCAAATTTAAGAAAATGATGCTTAAATGAAGATTTCAGCATCATAATCCCAAACACACCAGTGCCATAATAAATGATAAAGGAGATAGGTTTCAGAGGGAAAGCATGTTGAGGTGACACCTCATGTCACCCACCCATCTATCCACACACTGCAGAAGTACCACTCCTGTGGTGACGGGGATACCGCAACACAACTACAGTATCGCTACCATCCTGTGAGCTACCTTGGACAGACAGACCGACCCTTACACTAACGCAAATCACCACTGTAGGCCACTGCTTTTCACTTGCACGTTGATGAGTCAGAGCATACGCCAGCAACTACAGCAAGTGCCAAAGACTAACATGCCCCAACTCGGAGCTCCAGCCTGGGTCAGAAGTTTTGTTGCTAAGATCCACAATGACCAATTATCAGTTGGCACCCCCCGACCACCTTATCACAGATGAGAAAAACCACAGAGCTCTACCTGGGGTTCATACGCCCTCTAAGAGCGTACAAAGTTGACACTACACAAAAGGGCCTTGTCCATAGCAGGAAGAATTACATGCCTTCCAGCAGCAGTATCAGCTGTACTGGATGCATGCAAATAGCATTAACGCCAAATACAAGTTACAAATTGGCATCACTGATGCTGAAGCAAACAGATTTTTTTTTTAAACATACTCAAAAACCGTATGAAAGCAGCTTTCCACTAGTTCTTGACAGTAACTTTAGAGCATTTCCCAGAAGAGTTTAAATATGTATTTGGCCCTTAAGCCTACCAGAGATACGTTTTTCATTTGTGCAGCGTGGCACACACATGAAGGGAAAAGGGAAGACAGATGGCTAAATCTGTGTGTATCTACCAAGGTATGAATACCACGTTAAAATCATAAGCACTAGGCCAAGTCACATGCTTAAAATTAATTATACTTCCGCTACTACCTACAAGTCCACACTGCTTTAAAAATCTACAAGTCTGAACAAGACACGTCAGTGTGACATGATCGCTTAAGTATATTAATCCCACATGGATATCCTCTGCAGCTGCATTAAAGGCACACGAGTTGCTCCATGCTACTGTTCAAACACATACTCAGCAACATTACTGCTGTGCCTGTTCCCCTACCAGCAGAAATGCAAACATGCCTAAAAGAAACGGAAAACAAAACATCTGGGAACAGAAGCCTATAGGCAATGTTCTCATAGCTCGAAAAAATATGTGTACATATTCCATGTAAACATAGATAAATACACATATATGTACATACAAGGAATAAATATATAGGGTTTCTGCACAAAAATAGTAGTAAGAAAAAAAAAACAACAACAAAAAAAACCAGTTTCTGACAGATTTTCCCTCCCGTCATGCTCACCTTCACGGGCGGTAATTCCCCTCACCCCCCGCCAAAATCTGCCCAGCGCTCCCCTCTGCCCGCAGCGCTGAAGCGGGGGGCACAGAGGGGGCGATTCGGAAGCAGGCGCTGGGGCGGCCGCGGCCCCACGGAGCCCCTTTCCTCTCCCTTCCACAAGTCACAAAAACTTAACGCCCCGCTCGCCGCTGCTTCCCGCAAGCACGCCGGGCCGAATGCTGAGTTAACAAAACCATAAATCACTGCCGAACCAGATGCAATGGGCAGGCAGCAGCGCCCGCCGCCCCGCCGGCTCCCCCAGAGAGGTGAAGGGGAAACAAACGACGTGGGGGGAGGCACCCCAAACAAGTGCCGGACTCGGGGCGCCTTCCCGCGCCCTCGGCGGGGCGGCAGCAGCAGCAGAGGCCGAGGCGGGCTCGGGGGCGGCCGCCGCCCGCCCAGGTGCGGCGGGACGGGCAGCGGCTCGGCCGGGGACGCTCCGGCGGCCGCTCCCCGCGCAGGGAGGCGCCGCGGGCCGCCGCCGCCAGGCTCCCCCGGGGCCGCCAGCACCGCCGCCGCGACTCCTCCCCGGGGCGGCGGAGAAACGAAACTCCCGCCGCCGCGCACCGGCGGCGTCCCCGCACGGCCCGGCCCCGCAGCGAGGGGGGACACGGAGAAGCCGCGAGACCCGCTGTCCCCCGCCGTGTCCCCGCGGGGCGGGGGCGGCCGCCGGCGCGAGGACTCCGGTGGCGGCGGCGCAGGGGGCGGCAGCCTTACCTCGAAGCGGGGCGCGGAAGGGCGGCGGAGGTTGGGGGCGCGGGGTGGGGGGCACCCGCTTCTCCCACTCGGGCGAAGGCGGCTCCGCGCAGCGGCTTGTCACCTCTCCCGCCGCGACCGCGACAGCGGCGGCTCCTCGCGTAGGGGCAGTCGGGCCCCTCCCTGCCGGGGCCGAGCGCCGAGCCGCACCGCCCCGCCGCACCGCCCCGGGGCCGGGCCGGGCCGGGCCCGCCCGCCGCAGCCCGCACCGTGTCCTCCCCCCCGCCGTCCCGCGGCGGCCAGCGCTGGGGCCCGGGCGCCGCCGAGGCTGCGGGCCGGCCCCGCGGTGTTTTGCCGAGAGCGCGGCCCGCCCTGAGAACAAACCCCAGCGTTTTCTCCGCAAAACAACGGGGGCGGGGGCGAGGAGGGATGCTGCGGAGGGGGCAAAATCCTGGCTTTCAGGCATGTTGTTGCGCTTCCCTTTTATTTCTGGAGCCATGGATTGTCACCATTACTGCAGGCGATTTTCTGGAGGAAACAAACGCATGGTTTGGCTCCCAGGGCTCATTCTTCCCAGATTTTGACCCGAATTCATGAACAGTTTCTGTTGCCCAGAAGTGACGTTCACAGGCAAAAAAACAGCAGCCAGCGCAGGCCTGCAGTGTCCCTCAGCCCCTATCCTCCAGCAAGCCGCTCTCCCTGGCACCTTTCCCTAAAAAACAGAGAATATCCCCAGCCAGAGGGAGGGGGGCACCTACAGTGGCTCCCGGGTTGCCCCCAGCACATCTCTCTGTGCTCTTGCTCTGCCAGATGAAACTAAAGGTGGTGTTCAGCACAGCAGTGAGGGCACTCATGACTCTGGCCGGGCATCCCCTTTGCCCCCAGCATCTCAGCTACCCCCTGCACTTTGGGCTGGAAGAGCTGAAGCCTCATTTGACGAAACTCAGAATTTGTTTCCAGGCAGTTTAAGTCCCTGAGCAGCCTCTCCAGAAAGTCAGGCAACAAGGAGATGGTCAGGCATGGCCAGGAGTGGATCTGAACTGCTGCAGCATCACATTGGGGTAGAGGAGGAGCATCAGGAAGCATCTGCACTTCAGTTTCGACTAAATTCTGTCCCTGAGGTCTTTTGCAAGAATCAGTAACTGAACTTTCAGATTTCTGCTACTGCAAAATGTATTAGTTTTGAGAAAGAAAGTGAACCTTTCAACTTAGCCACCTCCTTTGGCAACTAGAGGCTGAAAAAGAAACACAAAGAAAACACGTTTTTCTCTTTCTTTCTCTTTTCTCTTCTTTTCTTTTCTTTTCTTTTCTTTTCTTTTCTTTTCTTTTCTTTTCTTTTCTTTTCTTTTCTTTTCTTTTCTTTTCTTTTCTTTTCTTTTCTTTCTTTTTTCTTTTCTCCTTTCTTTTCTTTTCTCCTTTCTTTTCTTTTCTCCTTTCTTTTCTTTTCTCCTTTCTTTTCTTTTCTCCTTTCCTTTCCTTTCCTTTCCTTTCCTTTCCTTTCCTTTCCTTTCCTTTCCTTTCCTTTCCTTTCCTTTCCTTTCCTTTCCTTTCCTTTCCTTTCCTTTCCTTTCCTTTCCTTTCCTTTCCTTTCCTTTCCTTTCCTTTCCTTTCCTTCTCTCTTATTTTTTCTTCTTCTTTCTTTCTTTCTTTCTTTCTTTCTTTCTTTCTTTCTTTCTTTCTTTCTTTCTTTCTTTCTTTCTTTTTCTTTCTTTTCATTTTTTTTTCTTTTCTCTTTTAAAGAAATGAGCAGAGTGATGAATTAATATTTTAAGGCTAATTGGAAACCAGTTCTAACCAGTCTGTTCAAGGCAACCCCATGGATAAAGGTGTTTGAATATAACAAGTGAGAAAAGGTATGTTAATATTGCTTTACTTTGAAAGGGAAATATAATAAATGGAATAAATACAAAGCCCAGCCAGAGCCCAGCTGAGTCTGCCACCAGGTACAATGAACACCCTCCCTCAGTTGGTAGGAGAATGGCTTTGAAAAGTCCAGCTTGGCGTACTGCTGAAGACAGTGCTCCCCAGGTGACCACATGCAGCAAGAGCAACATCTCTGTCCATTCTTTCCCTCCATGTAGAGGAGTCTGGTCTTGGTGAATGGCAGTTCTATGAAGGAAAACAAGCAAGATCGTAAGAAATTTTCCTGGCACATTGTTTTTTAATCTTCATTAAATGAGAGAAGGTAGAACTGAACAAGGTGTTGTTAAATATGCAAAAAACCTCAACTTCCACCAATAAGACTTTAGTACACAGCTGATATTGTAAAATGCAGGATCTCCTGAGGCCTTCTATTAGGCATCTACCCATAGTGAAGCAGGATTAAATATATTTCAGGCCAAATCCAACACGTTTCTTTTACCCTGCTTCTAAAAACATCAAGTGAAGTGCCTATTTTCTTCAGGCAATTTGTTGTGTCCATTAACTGTTTTTGCATAAGCCCCTCTTTCTGCAAATTAACCCAATTAAATGTTGGTTTCCTCTTGTGATTTTGGAGGACAACTGTATTATTCTATTATAACAATCTTTTACATATATGTCTAAAGCTATAATGAGGTATATTTTCCTTTCAGACTTCTCTTTTTTATTCAAATTGTCCCATTTTCCCAAACTTGTATCATTGTTTTTGCTCTCCTCTAGATACTTGAATGTGATGTCCACAACAGGACACTGTGGAACAGCAGAGCCTCGACTGTAATGAAGAAAGTAGAATAATTAATGGTGACTTACATATAGTGTATTTGCCAATAAATTGCTTAATGAGATTTGTTCTTGTTGCAATGGCAACTTTGCATTGACTCATTGAGTAGGTGGTCAGTGCCAACAGTACCCTTTCTTCACCACCTATTCCCTGCATGAATTTCATGCCTTCCTAAGTGCCTACCCATCACTTGTCCTCATTTCACTCATTTTGGATACTCTCCACCAATTGAGAGCATCTTTTAATAGCGATAGTTCATCAATTAACTGTCTGAAGTAGCTTATTGGTATTAAAAAATGGATCATTAATTTTGCATTTTTCTTTTAAAAATAATTTCTAAATCAGCTTAATGAGGCTTGGTCAATATTATCCTGCTTTGAAATGTGCAGCCTAGAAAACTGATGAGAAAGAAAGAGAAAGTTAAATACCATTAACTCTTTCATATTTGTGAGATTTTTTTTGTCTTATTTGTGTTATTACTTTTTACCAAGAACATACCACAAAGGCTGAAAGTATCTTACCATTCAAACAAGATGTACCAATAGTGCCATTCATATTTTACAAGATTATGACATGATATTCAGAAATTTTGCATACGCTTAAAGATGACCTGTCAAATCTTTTCACAGAGCATAAGGCACATTCTCCTGGTCTCCCCTGCTGCACCACCTGCTTGCCCTAAGGCCACCAGCCACCTCCCCTGCTTGGAGTCCAGGAGCATCATCCCAGCCAGCCTGCAGAAGTTGCCGATAGACATCAATTTTTGCATCAGCAGCCAACACCCACCCAGTGGTGCCCTCATGTGTTTCCACATGTGAATTTCAAATACTGGGATGCCAGGAATGTATTAGACTTTTACGTGACACAAGAAATCTGGCATATGCAATCCGTACACTGCACAGCCCCTTCCTCTGAAGCCTCAAATCAATTTGGGAATTTCATACAAGGGAAGGTGCACAGAGTGAAATAACTTGAGCTGTGCTTTTAATTGAATTAGAGTATGTACCAAGAAAATCCAACGACCTGTTTTGGATCATGGCAAAATCCTAAGTTTAGACATAAATTTTATTTGCCTCTTAATTTTCAAGTCTACCAATAAAAAGAAACTTTACAAAAGACCCTTTTTATTATCTATATATTCACCTGCTGCAGCTAGGGAATGTTGGCGTGCTTTCACTGAAGTTTGCTTGTCTACACAAGTGGAGATTAAATTGTAGTTTCAAAAACAGTCAAGTCAGTTCAACTCATTTTTTTAATTAATCTCATTTTTCGTAAAGAACAGGATAATTCAGCTGAATATGATGTCTTCCTGTATGTGGGCACCTATATGTACATACAGAGGCCATTAAGATCATAGCCAGTGCTATAACTAATTATTTTTGTTCCTTTTTTTTTTTTTTTTATGGTGAGGGGAAAACACATGAAACTTAACCTATGAACTCATGCAAATTAACAGCACATATTGCTTATTACTTAACACTGGAGCATCAGATTTCCGAAAACAATTCACCCAGAATTTGTGCAATGCAATCATCCAAGGAAACCAAGTCTGCAATCTGCTTCTTCTGTACAAGTTTTGCAATGCCTTTTTTTCATGTATGCAGCGTTAAATTTGTCACACGATGATTGGGGCATCTGCCCCATCTGTTCAGGATGACTTCTTGAAATAATGCTTCACAATACATCTGTTAGGAAGTTTGAGAGACCTTCATGGTTTTGGCACTTAAGGTCATGGTGGATCAATAGATTCAGACACTGTATGCCATGTACTATTAAGTTTCCCCAAGACGCAGCCACAGAGAGCCATCCCCATGACTTTGTTGCTCATCTTCAGCAGTCACAGCAGAAGCCATCTCATTCTACAGCAGACTGAGCTGTGCGTGCCATGCTCAAAGAAAAGGAGAAACTAAGGTTCACCAAGGGCTTGGTAGGGGCTGGTTTATTCTTTAATCTGGAGTGGTGCTGTATATCCAGATGATCCCAAGAGAAACCACATGCTCCAGAGGAAGATACGATCCCCCTGGCTTGTAAGCAAATTCTTTCCTATTTATACATATATTGAATGCTTTGGTAGTTTGTTTGCTATGTGAAAAAGCAGTAGCAGACAAGCATCTGAGAAGGAAGGTTCTCCGTACGATCTCAGAAAACACGTGCTTTCCCACCGATGTTCCAGCTCTAGGAGAGACTCATTTCCAGCCTGCCAGAGGGAGATAACCCTCTACCCACAAAATACAATCGGGCTATTGTGCATCATAGAGGAGCCTTTCCTTACTGTGACAGCCAACCAGCTGAAGACCAGACATACAGGATTTTAATACATTCATTGTCTTAATGAAGAGCTGCAAATGTAATGAACGTGCTCAGGGCAGTACAGCGCTCATCTCCTCCAGCAGGACTGCAGAAGAGTTATTTCCTGCGCTCAGGGGATGGTGGTGTCTGTTTGCAAGTTCAGTATTGTCTGAAAGCATGTTGGTTGTTGTGTAACTATATGGTGTGTTAGGCCGTCATTTAACATTATGGACTGATGCAAATGGCCAATGCTGAGCCCGTATCCTTGCCCTGTGCATTTTTCTTGTATACATGTAACCTCACAGAGTCCTCAACCAAAAGAAACACACAGCACTATGACTATCCATCCTGAAACAGGCTACATTGTACATGCGAAGAAAAATTCTGATTAGGTTTTCATTCACTTAGTGTGAGTCCTCCACCCTCCCCACTCACCTATTCCCACAGTTATGTTTGCTGCTAGACTGCCATCTCTCATTTCAGCTTTGTTTTTAGCCAGCTTCAAATTTCCAGCCACCAAATAACATTGTACCTTTGACGTCCAGGTTGCAGAGCCAGCCATGAGCCCTCTCCTTTGCATGTTACTATACCTAGCGGTCAGTTTAATTCTCTTCAGTCTTTGATAAACCACACACACCACATTTCTCAAGCCTCACGCTCTGTAGATACAGCCAGCATTGTCATGTCCCATGTGTAATACATTGTATTTGGCCCTTTTAATTTGCCTTTGTGTTGGATTGTGATGCTCGACGGGATGATTCAGCCCCACTGGCAAAAATAGTACATGCTTTCCAGTATCTACTATCATCTGCAAACTTTACCATAAAAGTAATCACTGAGAAAAAAACAGTCTCTGGGAAAAAACTCCTCATCACAATGATTTTCTTTGTTTATGTCTCTTCATTAACAATGACATCTGGAGATCAACCAGTGAGTCAGTTTTTAATCCATGTAATGTTAATTTCATATAATGGAAGCTCTTTTAAATCAAAGTGTTATTATGGTATTGACTAAAAAGCTTTGAAGAAATCAATGGCTGTTATGTGAACACAGTTGTCTTCAGCACTCAGAATTACACCCTTTTCAAAGCAAGCGAAAAAGCACAGGCACATCCCCCAGCAGAAGAACAGTAGTAAGATCTGCCTTCTGGGATGCCATGTTGACTGATCTTGATTATATTTTAAACTCTAATTTTTCTTAGTAAGACCCTAAATTAGCAATCTCTTTGCTAGGGTTTAGGAACGACATCATTAATTATTCAATAGGTCCTTTCAAGCTTTCCAAAACTGATGCAATTTTGACAATACCCTCCTGGAATTACCCATGACCTAGGGAAACATCTTATTAACAGCTGAAGACAGGTACTCGTCTAACTCTGTTAGGACTGAGTTTAATTTGAACGGATCATGTCCTGCTTGCTTTCTTACAGGTGGTAGGTTTTTCTTTTTCCTCTTTGCCACGTAGCTACGTAAACCCTGTGCTCCAAATATCAAACAGAAATCTCTTGTACTGTTTACCTACCATACTTCACGTATAGTTGATGTAGGATTCTTCTTTTCTTTTCCTCCTCATGCTTATTTAAAGTGCTCTTTAACTGCATTTAATCCAGTTGCCCGCTGGTACTCTAACAAGTAACTTTTAAAAATCTTGTTACTTTTAAAAATCTTGTTACTTTTAAACCCTGACGTTAATTTCTTTGTTTCCCACCTGAGTCTTTACAAATTGATTTTCTATTTTCATATTTCCTCATTTATTTTTTCAACCATGGTGGCTTTCTGCCCAGTAAAAGCTTTACATGCTAATGAAATCATGGCTATCTACATATTCAGCTGGCTATCTTTGAACAACTGGCACCTTCTCTTAACACTTCCTACTTCAAAGCCGTGTTCTCTGTCCATTATGCTGACAATTAGTCTAAGCTTTGGGTAATTAGCTCTTTTAGAGATTCATAGATGAATATTAGTGCTACTGTTACATGTTTACGCAAATGGAGTGTAATCAGATTCTAATCAGAAATACATAAACAGAAGAGTAATTTTTAGAGTGACAATTAACTATTCTTTGTCAAGAGGAGGTCTGATAATGAGTCATTCCCTTTGGCAGCAGTGCATACTGCATTAAGAAGCTTTAAAAAGAAAATAACACTTCTCCTTGAAGTTTGTAATTATTTTTTTCCATACAAACTATCCAGCAAATATTCCCTAGGTTGAATTAACCAGTGGCATGTATTTTTCATCTTGATGTTTTATATGTAGTTTATTAACTTTAGCATAAAACAATGTCATTAAGTAAGATCTAAATGTCTTCACATCTCATGTATAGAACATATTTCATGTGTTTTACCCTATAGCTTTTTAAGGCTAGTAGAGACCACAGCAATAATCCAATCAGACCTGCATTAAAACAGGACCTACATCCAGGCCGTAGCCCCCTAAACTCATCGCATCAAGAGGTCAGATGTTGCACTAGTTATTCCTACTGCCATGGCATTGTCTACATCAGGAGAGAATTTAGTGCTGCAGGCGTTCATCTGCCAGGGAACTTGTATTTTTTACATAATATTATTTTTGTTTTTATAGAAAACTCCATCATGTATCTGTTTCTACATATGCTTTTTAAAATATCATTTTTGTTATCTAAATGTAACCAGACTGTATAACACTGTTAAATGATAGCACACGTATTTTTAAGTATTGTTGGTTCCCTCCCAGAGAAGTTTTCTCAGACTTACTAGTAACTAGAACTTCATACTTTACAGTTTCACCTACATCTATTTAATAATTTGTGAGGTGGGAATTGCATCACCAAATTCTATTTCAACAAAGCACTTAACTTTAAGCATTTTTTTTAAGTTTCTCACTATTTATTGGGCCATGTAAATAAGTCTTGAAGTTCCAGTGGAGCCTCGGTATGTTTAAATGGCTTGCTGAATAGAGATGAATTTAAGTACACATTTGGTTTGGGGTTTTTTGTTGTTGTTGTTTATTTGTTTGTTTGTTTGTTTCTGAATTAGAGACTTATTCTGCAATTTGATACACACTTTCAGTGTTTCTCCTGCCAAATGTGTAAGAATTATAGCTATTTAAGAACTTTGATTTTAAAATTATGTAGGAAAAATATGCAAATATTTTTTCTAATTTATCCTTTGAAATACAGAACAAAGCATTGAAATATCCAGTGGCTTATAAACTATAGTAATTTTTTTAAATGTGCAAATCACCCTTATAGGGATGTACTCAATGAATACTTAACAGAGCCCTAAAGCTACTGGCACAACTTCACAGAAGTTATGTCACAGTTTTATACCTATGCAGCACTGATGCAAATGGGTGAAGTTTAAATAATTAATTCTGTTCTACATGCAATGCACTGACAAGCCTAGGTGCTCTCTGAGCTACCTGAGCCTCAGTTATGGTGTGAAAAAAACAGCTGAGAGTTTCTGGAAGCACAAAAGTGCAAAAGTGACATGTGACAGGTGCGGTCATTTGAATTCTGACATGAAATATGAGTGTTGAATGCAAGAGAGGCATAATCCATGTAAATTTTTAAAAATCTCTTTACAGTAAAAATAAAATAAAAAAAAATAAATAAAATAAAATAATAATATAATATAATATAATATAATATAATATAATATAATATAATATAATATAATGTAATGTAATGTAATGTAATGTAATATAATGTAATATAATGTAATATAATGTAATATAATGTAATATAATGTAACATAATGTAACATAATGTAACATAATGTAACATAATATAACTACTACTAAACAACTGTACAGTATAATTGTCCCAGCTGCAACAAAGCAGGTTCACAGTATCACAGTATGTTTGGGATTGGAAGGGACCTCAAAAGATCATCTAGTCCAATCCCCCTGCTGGAGCAGGAATGCCTAGGTGAGGTCACACAGGAACATGTCCAGGCGGGTTTTGAATGTCTCCAGAGAAGGAAACTCCACAACCACCCTGGGCAGCCTGTTCCAGTGCTCTGGCATCCTCACTGAGAAAAAGTTTTTTCTCAAATTTAAGTGGAACCTCTTGTGTTCCAGCTTGATCCCATTACCCCTTGTCCTATCATTGTTTGCCACCGAGAAGAGCCTGGCTCCATCCTCATGGCACTCACCCTTTATATATTTATAAACATTAATAAGGTCACCCCTCAGTCTCCTCTTCTCCAAACTAAAGAGACCCAGCTCCCTCAGCCTTTCTTCATAAGGGAGATGCTCCACTCCCTTCATCATCTTTGTTGCCCTACGCTGGACCCTCTCCAGCAGTTCCCTGTCCTTCTTGAACTGAGGGGCCCAGAAATGGACACAATATTCCAGGTGTGGTCTCACCAGGGCGGAGTAGCGGGGAAGGAGGACCTCTCTCCATCTACTAACCACCCCCCTTCTAATACACCCCAGGATGCCATTGGCCTTCCTGGCCACAAGGGCACAGTGCTGGCTCATGGTCATCCTGTTGTCCACCAGGACCCCCAGGTCTCTTTCCCCTACACTGCTCTCTAATATGTAATTTCCAACCTATACTGGAACCTGGGGTTGTTCCTGCCCAGATGCAGGACTCTACACTTTCCCTTGTTAAATTTCATCAGGTTATTCCCCGCTCAACTCTCCAGCCTGTCCAGGTCCCGCTGGATGGCAGCACAGCCTTCTGGCGTGTCAGCCACTCCTCCCAGCTTAGTGTCATCAGCAAACTTGCTGATAGTACACTCTATTCCCTCATCTAACCCTCGTCTAACCCTCACAACCAAGTAACACTGAGTGCCCCAGCTCCATCTGAGGTGGGTATTGCCACACACTCAGTGCAATCAGGGAGCAAAGGCTGGGACAGGCCAGCCAGGAGCTGCCGATGAAACAGCAAAGTTGGCCGACCCTGACAGAACATGGAACTGGAACTGAGCAAACTGATCGGAGCAAAACCAGAAGGGTTTTTATTTCCAGGTCAGTAGAGAGGGCAATGCAAAGCGAAGGTGCAGACGGGAAAATGACACATACTTTCACACCTACATCATCCACCACTAATGTATGATTCATATAAAAGCTTTCTTGTGGATAAATCCAATGCTACACTGTGAAGAAGTGACGTACCTGTAGGTCAGCTAATAGGGTATTTGGCACTGAACCTGGAAATCTTGTACTTGATTTTACATCTTGTACTGATGTTATGTATGGAATAAAACTCTGATTTGACCAATCTAGAGAATGTAAAGTATGAATTATGTCTTAAGTATGTTGAATGTATGCTTTTACACTTAGATGGCTGTCTATACTGTGTTTTACAAACCTGAAGAGGCACATATGTTGGATATAATCCCCATTATTTTATCTTGGGCTTTTCTCTCCTACGATTTATTGAGTGCCTTATTTTTTAATTTTATTTTTTTTAACTGGCATAACTTCAAAGAACTGGACAGTGAAAGTCCTCTGCCTACCCAGGTTAGAGTCTATTTTAAGAAGTTAAATAGAGCTTCATTTGGGAAAAAGAAAAACCACAAAACTTTAAAAAAAAAAATGAAACTGTGAAACCTGTTTCACCTGGAAGCGTTAGGAAACATTGGACTTCACCTGTGAAACTTCAGTTGTGGTTTGTGATGCTAGAATATGTTAGATGGTATATAAATATACACTATTAATTAATTTTATGCAAACTTCTGGATAGAACACCCATCTTTAAAAGTAAGGTTATTTTCCAGCAACACATCTTAAAGAAGCTTCGTAGACTTGACATTGCATGAGGCTGTTTCCATTCCTTTTTGATGGATTTTAAACTGGATTGTGAGACCAGCTGCAGGTAAAAATAGCAGCCATATGAATTCCTAGATAATAGCAAAGGTTAGCAGGATATAGCCATTCTTATTCTGTTATTTTACCTACATGTAAAAGTACTATTGCTGGGACACTTGCGTTCTCCACAAAGAAAATTTAATTCAGTGGAACTACAGTACAAAGTAAGAGTGGCACTATAGGAAAAGTAAGTCAGACAAAATGGGTATGAAATCTCTGGATAATAAAAAAGTGTGCTATGGATAAACTGGGGGGGGGTTGTTGCAGAAGTATTTCTGTTACCAATCTTTCTGATAAATTTGGAAACAAGGAGATTACACAGAATAATTAACTCAGTGGACATCTCAGTTTTGAGCTTCAATTTCTCCGGGCCAAGAACAAGAGCTGGGAGACTGATACAATCTTTTCTGTCCCCGAGTAAAACTACCACAGTCTTTTTAAATACTCAATAACATCTTTTTCTGCATGATCAATACTTCATAGCACTTTACCTCTTCAAAGTACAACGTAAGTGCTACAAATTCAATATAATGTTAGACTAAATAGGCTAAGGATAATATTCACTTAAGGGAATGCTATCAAGTCAGAAATTACATTAAAGTAAGTCCTCTTATTTGTGATATCGATTAGAAGTATCTATGTTTTCTTCTAAGACTCAGTCCTATGCCCACCTATATGCATCTTGTCTATTTTAACACAAGACTAACACCAATCCTAAACCACCTTATTTCTTTCATTCTTTCACTGCCTGGGCTGTCATTCATATGCTTCATACCAGTACCACAATATAAACAAATTCCCTGTACATTTAAAGAGGCAAAGACTCGCACCTTAAACATCTGCATGGACCTTAATTCTTTTTATGGAATATATATTAACAGATTGTCTGTCACAACATCCTTTCATCCCTTTTTTTTTTTTTTTCCTTATTATCTTTTAATTATGGGTGTATCTCTCTATATTAGAGGATTTTCCTATCTGCTCCTGTTGCGCCTGCAATAAGTACAGTAGAGGTTAGTGGTAAATATTACTGGTTTCAATCTACGTCTTCTGTATAGGTTTCCTGAGATGATGCCTCATATGTCAGGGAGAAAAGGCAGCAATGGCACATTTCCCTTTAGGACAAGACATAAAGGCTGCCTGGATGGTGGCCAAACAGCCTTGGTGCACACACCACAGGTACATCTTCTCAGTGCATCAGGCTGCCTGGGCTCCAAAGCAGCCTAAGCAAAAGGAAGACTTTCTTTCTAGGCCCTGCAACAGAGCTAACAAGCAGTGTACTAATCCAGAGCCAGAGAGCCAGGAGAAAATGATGGTTTTGAGAAAACATGGCTTCTTCAGGGGGAAAATGAATGTGTGCAACAGCAACAGAGGCTCTGGAAAGAAAACAGACATCCAGATCCCAAAACACTCTGGGCTGCCTTAAGGATGGAAACTGTATCTGTTCTTTTCCTGTATCTGAAAAGGGCCACTCCAGTAATTAGATGAGATGAAAATGTGTGTAGGCTGTTTGCAGAAATAAAAAAAAAAAAAAAAAAATCTAAGCAGCACATAGCTCAATTTGCTAATAATTTTCAACTTGCTTTCAGAAGGTTTTTTTTTCTCATCCCTATCATGACTGCTGTGACAGTGGGAGGTTGTCCCAGGAGACAGAGAACCATCTGATTCCAGCCAAATGGGAGGAATGCTATGGAATTCCACACCTACCCATGAAAGGGACTTAGACCTAGTGCTTAAAAGTGCACACTCATTTACTCTTCCAAATCACACGCCACTGCTTTACTCATTTTATAAAATAACTGCATGCCATGTGGAATTAAAATAGCATCTGGGAATTGGCTCAGAATTCCAAGTTTCCATATAATCCTCAGCCATATCTCTCCTATTCAGAGATATAACTTTGATATCTCCTGAATTATTTATAATGTCTACTTTCTAGATGACGAAAAAGGGTATCTGTGTGGTTCTCAGGAATTGTGTGGCCTGCTGTATTTTTTATTCCAACACAACTTTGGAAGGTTATGTCCCTTTTTACATCTAGCAGTCTGTAGAAGACCATCATTACCACTTCATCTTTGTATTCAAATCCCCAGCTAAAAGATTTTCTGTGATAATCTTATCAATAGTACAGAAAACAGCACCCGTATGTCTGTGTTTCCACTCTTGCAGATAAGGCTGAAGACCCTCACATGCGTTCTGCAGCTGGGTACCAGCGCTGCAGTGCTTCCAGCAGATCCTTCAACGCTCAGCACACACACATGTAGAGACAGTCTTATTAATAGTCTTGATCCTTTATAGTGATGTTTTTTGAACAAACAGAAAAGTGGATGTTTACAACTGTTTCAGCTTCCCAAAGAGACATGTAAATCAAGCCTGAATGGACAGGGTCTATCTGGATCAGACAGATCCAGAGAGAAACAACAGAGAAAGGGATAGATTTGGACATATTGTTTTATTATGCAGGAATTCCTAACAAGAGGAACTGTGATACCACAGTCTTCTTCAAATTGTCTTCTGCAGCATGTGAAATGGCAATAAGCAGTGACTGATATTACACTTGCATTATTTACAACTCTTTAAAAGGCAGATTTAAATTATTCTTTTAGTTACTATGGTAATCTAGAAGACCTTTGCAGCCTCCAGCTTTTTTGAGTGAGGAATGAACTGTTGCTTCAAAGCACTTTCAATATTGCTGCAGAAGATTATTTATGATTTTTTTTAATCTTTTCCTTTTATATTCATTTGCCTGGTAACACATTAGATTGCTCTCATCTGGAGTGGTGACTTCAGTATAGTAATTCTGGCACCAGGTCTGTAGACAGCATGGGTTAAAGATGCTCAGACTTTTATCCTCATGTGTAATGATGTAAACCTCGATTTCCTCCGTATCAGATCATAAAGGTACTCCTGATTAATAAAATATGAGGTAAAGCATTTGGATTTTTTTTTAATAATGTTACATAGAATTTTTCATTATTTTTTTAATATCTTCAATGAAGGATTTACATTGGAGGTAAGATTTAAGTTACAGATGCTCTTTCTCTGTTGAGACTTATGAGAAGCGTTTCCAACTACTACCTCTGAACTTCACCAAAAAGTACCAAACATTGGTAAAATGCTTTAAAATATTACTCTATTACTCAAGTTTAGTGCAACCTGGATGCAAATAAATAGATGTTTTAAAAGAATTACGTGTCTGCAAAGGGTGACAGACTGGGAAAGCCCCAAGATCTTAACTCACAGACAAGGTGCAACAATGAAGTGAAGATATTTTGTGATACACCCACCAGTTTTCAGGAAAATCAGCCTGACATCACCTCAACTGTTTGAGGGAATGGTCATCCTGATGATAACAACTTTCAGTCATTACTGAACTGGATTTGATTTGAATTAGAAATCAAAGAATTAGCTTTAAACTTGATTTATAGTTGTTTTTTTCTTGTTTGAATGCCAGTGAACGCAATTTGTATTCCTTTCATCCTGATTAGAAATGATAATATACATTTTTAAATTCTCTTCTGCTGCATTTTTCCCAAGTTTGCAAAGGTGTACGCTCTTAAGCATTCGAGGCATTTAGTTAGGCTTTGTATTCAAAACACTTTCTTTGTGCCATTTCCTGTATACACTGCATGGAAAATTTCACAAAGATGTAACATAACTTGTAAGTTTGTGTAAACAATCATGTTGTGTTGGTAGCTACCATCTCAGAACTTGTGATAGCTTAACTTGTTTCTCTGGCGTTTAAATCCATTATCTGAGCAGCATCACAATGTAAGTGAAATTCATATTGTTAAAATTCATGCTGTTTTCCAGAGGAAGCCATTGAAATAAAACATTTTGATTTTTCCACGTCATTATAGCCTGTTCTTCAATTTCAAGCTACTTTTCCGTGCTCTTTCAAGAGAATGCATATGGAATGTCACTGTGTTTAAGATACATGAATTGTACACATCTTGCTGATCTAAAGGAAACACTGAGTCAAGTGGCCGAATATGATTAGAAAACTAATTCAGCTGTGTCTGCGTTGACACTGTCTTGGACCCTTAAAACAGTTTTGAATCAAATTCCCTGGTTGTTCACTTACTGCACATTGTTGCCTAAAAGGAATGGGATTTGTATATACAAAATAGATTTCTTTCCAATAAACTAAATCTCAAGCCCCACATCAGGTGTTCCCCAAATGTGCTCCAACCCCATGAAGGGGTCCAAACCACAATGTCCAAGCCAAACTTTGGACAGTTTCTAACTGCATGTGTGCCAGAGACATTCAGCCCAGAACACCAGAGACCTACTCTGACTCAAAACCTCAGAGTGCATTAATTGAAGATGTAGAAGGCTCAGAATCTGACAGATCTATTGATCTACTCCTAATGGATCACATTATTGGTTGACATGCACATAGCCTCCATTTTCTCTGCACCTGTAGGCCTGGTGCAGCTAGAATCATACAGTAATTTTGGTTGGAAGACACCCTCAAGATCTTTGAGTTCAACCATTAACCTAACACTGTCAGTAAACCACGTCCCTAAGAACCTCATCTACCATCTTTTTTTAACAAGCTAGAAGGAGGGATGTGCCTGCATGCTTTTTTTGCAAACCAACGTGCAACCCATCGCTGAGGTCAGCTGAAATCACAGCTACTAAACCTTGCTATGAGATATGCCAATCATCGCTCTAACATTGCAACTTGGCTTATGTGCGGCTCATCATGCAGGTCAGCTCACGCCTGCCCACTGAAGGCTGTGTGCCCACCCTCAGGGCACTGCTCCACATCTGGTGGATGTGATTCTGCACGGAGCTTCCTTAAGAGCAGGAAGATCACCCAAAAGACATTGCTCCCAGGCTTGGGGCTTGTTCCGGTACCCCTCGAAGGAATGTTCTAATGATGGCATGTGAAATTATACAACGCTATCAGATTTCAGCCAGATCGGGACCATAGGTCACGTACAACACAGGGATGTCTGGAAAACAGATGCTCCTCATAGCTCTGGTTATCTAAATGTATGTTGTTGATTGCCTTTCTCACGTTAATTAATAAAAATCACGGGAAGCCTTCAGATAAGAGATTAAAATAATTGTGACTGCAGTGGGTCCAAGAGGTCCAGTGATGTGTTGCAAACACACTTAAAAATGCAACAGCTCTGAAACTACAATGAATACTTTACACAAAGAGTCATCTCTGTCAATATGCGTAATGCCCCCTTATTGTTGTTGAGGAGATATTCAGAATAAATTTCTGAGGCTTATTTTTAAGCCTATTTGTGGATTAATTCCAGCAAGTTGGTTTTACAGAACCATCCTAACAAAAAACACACGATGTAGCTCATTATAGCAATTTTTTTCCTATTCCTCTTTTTTTCATAGATACTTTGTAGTCCACCCATCTTATAACGTAAAAGGAAAAACACTTTCATTACTGACAACTGGCTTTCATATGAAATAGCATAACTCAATACTTTTCTGCTAGGAGAAAAATGAATCCTCCCTTGTTTAAAAAAAAAAAATAAATCTGTTTTCATTTCACTCTTTTCTCTTTATCAGCCAAAGTAAAGATGAACAAACTTCAAACATATGTTCAGTATTTCTGCTAAAAATCCACCAATGTATTTGAAAAAGCCAAACTTCAGACGGGGCAGAAGACTGTTTCTCTCTTGTGACACAACTTTGAAGGACACTTACCAGAAGACCCACTTACTTGGCCAGAAAATCTTTTAGTAACCAGAAATGACAGTTCAAGCATACATTTAAGTCCTAAATTCTAATGCCCAGCATTAAATGCTCATCCATGTCTATAGCCACCACTCAAAAGAGCTTCGCTTTCTCTTTTTTCTGTCCTTCAGTTAGTTCAGCTCTTTGCCTGTACTCATCTCTTCCTTTCTTATCAGACATAGAGACATTGTAAGATTAATATTTGTAACAGCTTGTTCAAAAAATAGCCTTATTACTGCAGGGTACAGAGGACTGGATGGCCAAGCAGCAAATTTTGCTGCTGTGAGATTTATTTATATGAATGAGGGACAAGTCAAGAAATTATTTATCGCCCTTAAAAGACAAATTCTGAATGCAACCTTGAAATGCTTTCTAGCATTTCACAGACACAATTTTCATTTTCATTAAGTTGATCTTACTGCTTAAAACATGAAGCAAAAGAAAGAGAAAATGATAGAAAAGCTCAGCTTAGTAATTCCTGACTGTCCTAGACCAAGACAAGTCATCTTTATTGTTCTAGAGGTACTCACCAAACTGTTGTCGCTTAGCCAGAGATTCAAAGTCATCATATGGCTCAAGGCATTTTAAGGAGATGTACAGAAGCACGAGGTAGTTGCTCTAGTGCAACTCAACAGTGAGAAAAGGGTGAGCTGTGTGTAAAAAAAAAAGGGCCTCTTGCCCTCAGCAATTCTTCAAACACCCTTGCTGCACAAATGTAAGCACTTTTTTTGCTGCTTTTGAGATTGAGTGTTAAATCAGCCAACATAGTCCTGTTGGGTTCAAGCAAAATTTAATACCACCTAGTCCTAATGTGACCTCAGCTGGCCTCCTGTGGGCTGCTCTGCCCACCCATGGTTAAGAAAGAGGAGCTGAAATTCCAGTGATATTCAGATAATCCAGGGAGGGTAGAGCTTGTTTGACAAGAGGAAACTAAAAGGCTTTGGATTGCTTAGTCTAGCAAAACGGGTGACTAGGGGTGGAATATGACTCCTGTCATGTGCTTGGGATTGTTCCAAGCCCTGCAAATCCCAACCAGCAGGTCAGTACACACGTGCTAGATGGCTAACAGGCAAACTGAACTGATCAATGTTGTGCTGGAGCCTTTCCAACCACAGCCTGCCAATGTGGCTGCCTACCTAGCAAAACTTCTAGCTCCTTGAAGCTCATGAAAACTTAATACTGGAACTTTTAAGCCCCCTGACAAATGCAGCTGAATCTGAGCTGTGGCTTCAAAAGATACTGAGGCTAGAGCAGACTGAAACGGTCTGACTGACAGGCAAAGAGACAGAATCAATAGCTTCTTAGGAAAGCAGCTGTGGATAACTTATTAAAAATGTATAGTGACAGTAAACATGTCTTAAACAAGGAAACAATGGTGAGATGGAGAGGTGAGGGAAGAGCAAGAGATACTTGCATGCATTGAACAAACCAAGAGAGAAGAGAGCTCTTTCATTACTTTGATCAGTAGGAGTATTTTGAGCTTCCCCATTAAACAAATATAGACTGCAAGTAGGAACAACTGCATAAAAGATACAATAAACAGCGTACTAAGTTATTGTTTCAGATTACAACAATCATAGTTTAAGAAAATTCACTGAGGGGAAAAAATCAGCAATGTGGTTAGTAAATACGGTTGCAACAGTCTAGCTACTATAGGTGCTACATTTTAGCATTTAAACACTTATTTTAAGAGGACTGGTTCACCAAGGTACCAATACAAAGAAAGAGATTTGTGTCTCTGAAGAACTCTACACCTTCAATTCTTAAAGAACTTAGGCCCCTACTTCGGGAACGGTGATTCAACAGGCATCTAAAATTGAGATACAAGTCAAATATCCAAGATAGGTGGACTGAACATGATCCTGACAGTGAAGTGTGGTCTCAAATCCTATTTTTTTTTTTAATCAATACCTTACCTATGGCAAAAAAGCAATTACTTTCATTATTTTTTACCCATACACTGTGAACAACACTCTTTCTTGGTTCCCAGCATTATAAAGTGTAGATCCCTCCCACATGCATTTAACATTTCAACATCCCACTGAAGCATTTCAATCTACTTAAGGAGTTGACTTGGAAGGCTGATAGAATGATCAAACATTTAATTTTCAGCTGCTGTCATTCATGAGTTTCCATAAGAGAATGTTGTTTTTTCCTCCCTTTCACGTTGTGAGGGAATTCAATTATTTTTCAGTCACATTTATTTACAGGAAGCAAGTCAAAAGTTAAGGACCCCATAGACCTCTGAACTGGAAGGAGTTGTTGTCAAGAATTAAGTTCTTTTTGAAATACTCAAACATTGTTGTCTTGTACTTACAGCTTATAATCAACAAGACTCATTGGTGGAATTTTCTGCTAGTGGCCAGGGCTTAATTAGCACTAGGTGTTGATTGTAAGAGGTTGTCAGTGATGTGCAGAAAGATTTTCTCAGGGCAACAAGAAACGGTGAAAGAAGATTTTATGAGTAATGGAGGAGGTCCACATACCACCTGCAATGGGAGGACTTCCAGGAGGGGTGGCTTCTGCATCATTTGTGTGGAGTGGTATGGCTTCTGAGACACACGCAGCAGAGAACCAGGGGAAAAAAAAGGAAAAGAAAAAAAAAAGAAAAAGAAAAAAAAAGAAAAAAAAAAAAGATGAGTGCAGGGGTTTCCTTGTCACTCGTGGTCAGCTACAAGGAGGAGTGCCACATAGCGTCAGTCAGCAGGGTGATACACACAGCGTTCCCGGCAGCTAGGAGTTTGGACTGAAATCCAGATGTTGGGAGCTCTCTAGTGGCCCTTGTCTTCTGGATTTCTACCAGATAACACAAGATAATAACAGTGAACATGCTATGTTTGTCTGGCAAACATATCCCCATGAAAACAAACAAAAAAAAAAAACACAACAACAAAAACAACAAAAAAACCAAACTCAGAATTGCAGATTGACAGAGTTTTTACAGAGTTGGGGACTTCTTTTCCACAAAATCTTAACTCCTTTAAAAAAAAAAAAAAAAAAAAAAAAGAGAAAGACAAAAAGAAACAAACAAGCTGGCCTTCTCTTCTCTTCTCTTCTCTTCTCTTCTCTTCTCTTCTCTTCTCTTCTTCTCTTCTCTTCTCTTCTTCTCTTCTCCTCTTCTCTTCTCTTCTCTTCTCTTCTCTTCTCTTCTCTTCTCTTCTCTTCTCTTCTCTTCTCTTCTCTTCTCTTCTCTTCTCTTCTCTTCTCTTCTCTTCTCTTCTCTTCTCTTCTCTTCTCTTCTCTTCTCTTCTCTTCTCTTCTCTTCTCTTCTCTTCTCTTCTCTTCTCTTCCTCTCCTCTCCTCTCCTCTCCTCTCCTCTCCTCTCCTCTCCTCTCCTCTCCTCTCCTCTCCTCTCCTCTCCTCTCCTCTCCTCTCCTCTCCTCTCCTCTCCTCTCCTCTCCTCTCCTCTCCTCTCCTCTCCTCTCCTCTCCTCTCATCTTCTTTCTTCTCTCTGTATTCACCCACTGGTACAGAGATGAGCCTGCCTTTTTATTCTGTGCTGGTTTGCAGCCCAGTTCTCCACCACTGCCTCAGGGTGACCCCAGGCCAGTGACTGACTGGAGCTGAGCAGGAAGACCAGTGTGTTGCTATAAAGTCCCACCAAATGAGACCACCTTTCAAGGTCAGGTCTACCTAGCACCATAATTATGAAACAGTGTTTCAAGTGAACATGATGTATTTCAAGGAATGTACTGTATTTAAGACTTATGGTATCCTAGCACTTGCATGAGACATTAGAGAGTGTACAGTAAAGCACAGTCTTGCCAGATGGACTGGATGATCCAACATAATGAAAACCTTTCCTTTCTAACATCTGTAACAATGCCTCAATTTCAGGCATTTGTGACAATGATCTTTACTTGCTGTATTTTGGATTAGTTGTCCAAGTGATATCCTTTCCAAGTATCAGCAGACAGAATAATAATAGCTCATCGTTGTAGGTGGCAGCAGACATATACAGTAGGAGACATTAATTATCACCCTTTCGGTTTACAGCAGCAGAAACCACCATTAAAAGAAAAAGAAAAAACCCTAAGTACAAGATAACTCTTCATTACCAAAGCTTCGTTTCCTACCAAAAGGTGACCTAAAAAGGAAAATAAAGTTGAGGTTATGCCATATTTGTCTTTTTCTAATGAAGTACAGATGTAATCTGGAAAAATATTTTTGATCTTCTCATTTGGTATATTTGAAACTCTGACATGTAATATGCAGAGAATAAGAGGGGTGGTGATCTAAGACATACCAGTGGAAAGTGAGCAGAAGAAGGAAATTACTTACTCAGATTTAGTGTTTGCCTATCTGTTAGTAGTGACAAGTCCAGAGTAAACTGGGACAAGAGGATAGATGGTGCAAAGCATAAAATATGGCTTCCACCTCTGTTGAAACACTCCAAAAAAGTAGCTACATTCTCTTTCTCTTGGTATGTCAGCAGGCTGGTATCAAATCTTCTTTGACTTAATTGCATTTTCTCATTTTCATTATTATATTAGTAAATGTGCTTTTTATGCTACAAATATTTTGGGCATCATTGCAGCAAAGACTTCCATAAGTGCAGTGATTTTTCAGTATCAAATCAATTCATAGCAGTTGAAGTATCGTTCCAATCATTAAAAGTGTAAGGTTCTCTATCTGTATCACGCTTCCCAACTTTATTACTATTTCTGTGAGGAGACAATTTTCATCAAGGTTTTAGAAAAGGTAATAAGAAGATCATGTTAGCTCTGAAGTCTCCCTCAGAAAGATATGGATTAGGGAATCTTCTCTCAGAAGGAAATGTGATTAAAGCTGAGATTATAAGAATATACTAGCAACATTTAAAAATGATTGCGATAGAATTGAACTTAAATCACGTAATGCGACTTTACTCTGGAGATCTTTCAATGCCAAATCTCCATCTTGAAATAATCCTGCAACAATTCTGTTTTAACAGTTTCATATATTTTAGATTTTCTACTTGTAATCCTGGAGTTGACCAGGTGTTTGATATAAAGGCTGCATAGAAGCTGTTCAGGAAGGAGCATGCATTAAAAGCAAAATCTTTATCCCACACAAGATCTGTCACTGATTCAATTGACTCGTCACAGTATAAACAAATGGCTGCTATACCACTTCAGCTTTTCCAAAACCGACCTGTGTGATTTATTTGATTGTATGTTTGTGATCTCTTCCTCTAGGTTTTCAAGGCTAGCGATTCTTCATATGCCTGTTGTCTGAAATTTCTAATAGCCCTTGCTATGTATCTGACATTTGATATATATCAACCAATTCAATTTCATTTTTAATGCAGCACCCACACTCCACTTTCCAACAATATCTAATATAAACATTTGGATGAAAGTTCTTTACATCACCCTTCTGATGGCACTGCAGGAGAGTTCTGGGGCATGGAGAGGCACACATAGCAACCCTCCCTGTGGTGTTGGGCTTCAGGTGAAGTGCTGAGCTCAGTAGTCATCAGCCTGTTCATTGACAACAGATACTTCTGCACAAAGCTTATTCCAACAAAACCATAATTTGCCCTTCTTAAAAAACACTCTAAGTCCAAGAGTGTTTAGCAGTTTAAAACAGAACTGCTCCTGAAAGAAGGGGACCCCAATCTCTTCCACTCTCTGCAGCTCATTCCCACCTCCACATTCCTGCCACCCTTTTGTGGACACAGCTGCTCCCACGGCGACATGCTCCATCAGATGGGAGAGCGGGTCAGCCCTGTGTCAGCTTTCAGCTTGTGGCATAACCACGCAAACATGTGTGACTCCATAAAGCAGGGAGCGAGCAGCTGGGGACTAGTGAAAGCTTATTCTGGCTTTAAGAGTTCCTCAAATTACAGACTTGGCTATGAATCACATGCAGTGATGGCTACTCAGGCTGGTGAAGTCCTGAAAAGACCCCTCAGAACACCAGAGGAACTTGCCTGGTGAGGTAAACAAACAACACACTGTCAGACTAAGCTCAATGTTGCTAGAGAATCCACATGTGAAGGGAAACTTGGAATTATTTGTGATTCTTATTCAGGAAGGACATCTGCTTACACCAGAGACAGTTCAAGTGAAAGCCTTTCTTCAGCCCGCAACTATATTCAGAAAAAAACCCGGCATTAGATTGCCTGAGAACAGCACTGAGAAAAACACCAATAAATACTACACACCCATTATATGAAAAGAAAACAGGTTGCAGAAGTGATTGCACCATCTGCCAACAGAACACGGTACAAAGCAGAGGTTGTGGGTATTGAGAGGAAGGCAACAGGAATGATTGGGAGGACAGAAAATCCATGCACAAATTGAAGTGATTGGGATTGTTCATTTCACAAAGCAGACATTTAAAAGAGAACACAATAATAGTATTTAAAGTAAGGAATGGTACAAGCAGGGTAGAAAAAAAACTTTGTTGAGACAATTTTGTTCCCTGGCTCACCACAAGACTAGGGAGACATTTAGTGAAATTGTAAGGTAGCAAATTAAAAACTGATAAAAAGTAACACATTTTAGTACAACATGTAATTAGAGGACCTGCTGCTGACACAGGCAGTGGGGTGTATGGGGTACTTTGAGGTTTCTTACCCCTCAGTGGAAAAGTAAGCTGTTTAGCATGCAGGGTAAGGTAAAAAAGCATGAAGATATGCAGTTACTATAGAGCAACACTGATTGCCATTAGCTGCTGACCTACACCGGGCTTGCTCTCTGTCCCAAATTGTAACCATCCACCTCTTGTCTTGCTGGGGGGATTGTAACTCAACAAACAGCAAGACTCCTGTCTTCTGAGTAATGTGAGAGGTGGGTATCCAAAGAAAGTAAAAAACATTGACTTTATGGCATTGAATGTATGCAAACACAGAATCATGTAGAAGGGGATTTCCTGAAAAAGAATGGCCTACAAAGGGACCTGCACTGCATACAAAGGGATACATCACCACAGAACATGTCTGGTCCGTTTCAGAAGAGAGAAACTGTGGTGTCTAAAGATTTAGGTGAATTTGATGCACCTGGACACTCAGTACAGAGCTGAGGTGACAACTCCTGTTTTCCCACTGTTGGGCAAGCAGCAAAAACTAACATATGAAATCATCCAAATAAATCACTTTGGAAACAAGATCTAAAGCTGTATCTGTCAGAATTAAATAAAAATCTGTGCATAAAACACTTTATGGAGAAAAAAACCCAACAAACACAACATTTCAAAGCAGACTGCTGACAAGTGACATTATCCTGTCACCTGCTGATGACAAATGACTTGCAGCACACAGCCATGCTGGATGCAGCTATATTTCACCTGTGGTTTTTTTTTCTGGCTCCTGTGGTCTCTCGCTATCAAAATGTGTGTCCATGGGACTGTGACTTAGCCTCACCACACCAGGCTTTCCAGAAGGCAGGGTTTGCTGCATGCCAGTCCCCAGCGCATGTCACAGGGGGCAAGATGATGGCCACCAAACCCTGCACCATGGCGGCTGCAGAGCTGGGTGCTGGGAGGAGGCCCTGTCCTTTATGGACGCTGCTCCTGGGCTTCTTCCCTCACTAGGGGAGTCCGTCTGCCGGCCGCATCTTCTGCCAGCCCTGCTCCCTCTGCTCCCTTTCCCCTTCTGTGGTGCCTCTCCCATGGCGCGGGGTGTCTGGCGGCTCCGGCCCCACTGTGCTCAGGCCACAGGTGGTGGGGCTCCTTGCTCCGGGGTTTTATAGGCAACAGGGATGGTGTCACCTTGGCTGCCCTCAGGGCCGCATCATGAGAGCAGGAAGGTGCTGGCATCCTCACCAAGAAGTGTGACCTCCACTCCATGGCAGTGCAGTCTTTCAGGATTGGTGTTGAGGAATCCTGCAGAAGGTGTCAGGAAGACCAAAGAATCATGCAATGTCCTGAGTTGGAAGGGAACCACAAGGATCATTGAGTCCAACTCCTGTCCCTGCACAGGACAACCCCACAGTTCACACCATGTGTCTGAGGGCATTGTCCAGTCTCTTCTTGAACACTGTCAGGCTTGGGGCCGTGACACCTCCCTGGGGAGCCTGTTCCAGTGCTGCACCACCCTCTGGGGGAAGAACCTTTTCATAATGTCCAACCTAAACTTCCCCTGGCACATCTTCCCGCCATTCCCTCTGCTTCTGTCGTTGGTCACCAGAGAGGAGAGATCAGCGCCTGCCCCTCATCCTCCCCTGTGAGGAAGCTGTAGCCGCCATGAGGTCTCCCCTCAGTCTCCTTCAGTATGAACAAACCAAGTGACTTCACCCGCTTCTCATATGGTTTCCCTTCCAAACCCTTCACATGCCGCATTTACAGTACAGGTGCAGAAAAGAAAGCTGCATGACCAGGTGGGTTCCAACATAAAAATAAGGGATCATTTTATTTCAGTTTCTTGGAGCTAGCAGCACCTTTGAAATAAATGCTATAATTTAAGTGACAAATTTACTTTTTTAGTGAGAAACACTAACAACTGTATAGATTTCTCCCATTTTAAGGTTTTTCTCTGTCTTGTCAACTCCACCTGCTTGTTCTCTAAAACTGTTTTCTTCTTTGATGAGCTGGGTCTACTAGACCAGCCATTCTGCCCCTTCTCAGTCACCTCCACTGATCAATCCTGCAGCCATGGAGGTCGATCTTCCCCCTACCTTATCCAAAATCAAGTTGTGATAGCAGCTCCTTTGCTTCATTTTGGAATTGCTGGCTGCTGTCTCTTTATGCAGCACAGACTCATGTACTCTCTTATTTTATCTCTTCCTTAGCCGAATTTTTCATCCTTAATAATGTTTAGGTTTTATTCTGTCGTGTTCTGTGTTTGGTGATTTTGCTTAGGAAGGAACACAGTTTCTCAGTCTAGTTATGGTCAGATTTTTGTCTTACTGTGATACAATTTTGAATATATATTTTCTGTCTTCTCTCCCCCCTGTTCATGAAAGATACAGCAGCTCTGTAGTAACATATGTATATGGTATGCAAGGTGGACCTTCACTTTTGTAAGTATATAAGCACCTTTGTTTTTAA
Organism: Streptopelia decaocto; assembly: GCF_964273445.1. Taxonomy (NCBI): domain Eukaryota; kingdom Metazoa; phylum Chordata; class Aves; order Columbiformes; family Columbidae; genus Streptopelia; species Streptopelia decaocto. The sequence continues at coordinate 157,718,791 of NC_138663.1, forward strand.
CAGGGCTTCAATAGGGCTGAAAACACTTGAGGATCTGGACTTGATTATCAGCATAGTCACAGCCAGATTATTTTACTTTAGTTTGGTAGCAGTTTGTTGACACTCTGTGAGAACACAAGCAGAAGACAAGACAATCATTTAGCCAAGTCCTTGCAATTTGATAAAGAGCACAGCAACTGTCCGCAGAAGGTTGGGACCTATTTGTCGAAGAGCTCACCAAATCATTTTTGACTAGCAAGGTCAAAAACTCTAGGAAATGGACCAGAAAACAATCTAAATTGACAAGGACATTTTTCAATGGAGATCTGGGGAGCTGTTTGTACAGAACAAACATCTGCCTGAAAGGCTGGAGAAGACTGGAAGAGTATGTTCTAGGGGTTTTATGATGGCAAAGCTTTGCCAAACTAGGTACCTGCATAGCCCTTATAGTGCTTGGGGAATGGCAAATCCTTCTAAATTATCCTTTGTCTTGACTGTTAAAATTTGCTTTAATCTCTGAACAATATTTTGATGAAACAATCTTGTGTTCACAGACTACTAAGAGGAAGGGTAACATCCAGACTGCCAGTATGTTTGGAACACAAGGTGATAAAAGAATTGCAGAATTGGTGCCCCGAAGTTGTCAGACATCACACTTGTGACATACCCAGACAGGAGAGGAGACGGCTCACTTGGTACTAATGACTCCTGTGCCAAGAACTATTAAGTTGTCTCAAGTTTGTGGAAATGTTGGCAGTAGCACGTAACAGTACCTCTATATTTACTGATTGAAGACACAAGAGGGAGAGCAAGACAGTAGTAAATCCAAATGACCTATTTGTAAATGTAGAGGTCATCGCATTCATTCTGTAACAGCTTTGGTTAAGTAATATTAGCTATATAAAAGTGCTCAAAATTGATGCTATTCTGGGCATGTTTTTCTCTGAGGAAAGCTGAAGAGCATTTTGGCTCCTAACCTCAATGGATGTCATGTCACTGTTTTGAAGGAGAGCTACAATAAGCTAGTGAAGTCAATCAGAAAATACTGAGTATAAATGAGAAAGGTAAAAAGAAATCCAGTGTCTCTCCACGTAGCTAAATCAGACCAACGCTCTTTGCTAGTTAAAAAAATAGATGCCTGTTATGTCAGCAGAAGCACAAGGTTCAGAGTTTACAAAGAGAACCAAAGCAGAGGTAAATGTTAAACTGCCTAACTTTTTAATGTCAACACAACTTACATTCAACAATTAAGTATGAGACTGACCTAATGAGACAGGCGATAAACATACTTCAGGTTCAGTGGTTCTCAGTAACAGCACTGGAAGAATACAACTGAGACTGGAGACAACAAGGTTGTTTTTAGAAGCACTAATATTAGGGCAGTGATTAGAAATAAGGATGTTTTTCTCAGGTAATGAGTATCTTAACCAACAGTATAATTCACAACATTTTGAGACAGGACTATGTGCAAGAAGTTAGGACCAAAAACTTATATCGGAGCATACCTCTACGAAGCAAGAAGCAAAGACTAACTGCTTTCCTGCTTGAGGAAAGATAAAAAGGCATGTCTACTATGAGGTTTTCTGTAGGGTAATTAAGAAGCAGCTCTCTTCTCCTTTAGACAGGGACAAAAAGAAAGAGGGGAGCCCAAGAAGCAGACTAGAAAACTTAAGACAGGACATAAAAAGGAAAAGACCATCACTGGCAATTAAATGGGGGATGAGGAGAGAGATCACTAGGGCCATGGCCAGCCGGTGTCTAGAGAATGTAGAAAGTTCTTGACACAGCTCTTTACTCCCAATCAGGGAAACAAGTCCATGCCATCAGCAATCCAGTAGCCCATTGTACAAGCCTCATCTTACAATTAAGCCAAAGGATGCAGCTGTGGCTGGTGGCATAACATGGTGAAGCTCCACATGTGATTGAGATTCCAACCTTGAGACCACTTTTTTGTGCAAAGAAAACACTGCTTATGGGTTTTATTTGGAGGAAAGTGAACTCAGAAAAATACAGTCACCCTAAACCTCAAAAAGAAAACCTATGGAATGAAAGTTTGCTTCTTTGTGGCATTTTTCTCTGAACTCTAAGTGGTTGTACAGAGGTTTTGATCTCACCGAAGACTTTGTAAAAACCAACAAAGCAATGATCAATATTTTTTAAGAGACATTAAAATTGTCTTGATGTGTCTGGCATCCTTGGTTTATTAAACTTAAGATGAGGTTTAAACTAATCCATCGATATTCTGTGCCATTTACAGCTATTAAACCTTTACGTACATTAATGGTGACTAGTACTGCTAAAAACTGGGTATTGTAATGGGGTTATATATAACAAATAAATTCTCTTCACTCCAATAAATATAAAATATTGCTGGGTTTTCAGTAATACCCAGTGGGATGCAGAAAAGCAGTCCTGCTGTTATGCTAAACTGTTCTGAGATCAATAAAAACTGTATGAGAACATGTGACCGGATAAATGAAACTGTCCATATAATTAATGTATTCTCCTCTCCCTGAGTATTGTATTGCTTTTCTGTACCTCTGAACTTCTGTGTTACCACTACATGGCTGTAGCCATTTCACATTTTTATTGTCTGCTATTTTGTTCTGTCTTCTCCCATGTCATTGTTTTGTAGTGTGTCAGGGACAGAGAAGGAGGGAAATAATGTTGTGGTTTTGTCAAAAGGATACAACTGGGGGCGGGGGTAAAAGCCCAAACCCACTAACCAAAACAAATATACTAGCTCTTATCAATGACCCGTTGTCAGAGCAATAGAATGGGAAGGACACCTTGAGCTACCAACAGACTGGTATTCTCTGCAGCTAATGCTCGCTCCAGCTGTGCAGCTCATTAATATCCAAAGCACTTTTGATACAAAATCCTAGGTCTGCCAAAAACCCATACGATGCAAAATGACACTTGTCAACCAAAATGTTCATGCATCTTCCCTTTTGCTTTGCTTTTCCACTGACACTCCTTTGCCAGTCCTGTTCTCATGTATGGGCTAATGAGTGAGTTAAATGAGAGTCATGCCACCACTTGGCATGTCTACTCCAGAAAACAATGCCCTTTAATGACATTTTACTTTGGGGCTTTTAAATAATTGAATTTGGTGAAAAATCAGAGAGTATCAGACTTGTGTCATCTCCAAAACTGCTGATTTCTAGTGGCCAGGTAGAAATGGCCATGCTTTAACGGAGGTGAAATGGCCAAGTCCAATTACATCATTGGTGCTCACGGATGTAATAGCCCCTCCATGTTATCTGAACACATTTAGTAAATCTCATTGCCTATAAATTAACATAATTGTTAGTGTAAGTTGTACTGTGGCACAGATTGGCATCATTTTGGCCCACTGGGGAGCAATGATAGCTGGTGACTCTGCAAATAGCATGCAGTAGCTTTGTGGGAAAGAATGTGTTGAAGAAAATCCTCTACAAATAGTACAGATAAAGTTGGGTTTGTTTCTATATGCCAAAGACTACCAGGGTGTTTTTTCAGCATCTGCCATGCAGAGATAAGGCCTCTCTCCAGAAAGGGAGGACTGGAAAGGTGCAGCAGGGGCCAGCTGCTCGCTAGGATCAGGGTCATCAAGTGGGGAGGGCTCTCTGGGCTGGGGGACACTGGGGCAGGACCCATCAGCCAGAGCCCATCTCACCACCTCAAGGAGGAGCAGGACAGCTGGGGCAGGCCCCGCCCCAGGTATCAGGCACTTCCCTGGGGACAGGCCAAGGCCGTGATGGGACCTCAGCACTGGCTCGAGGTGGAGATGGCTGAGGAAAAATCCAAACATCAGGGTGTTCAACCGAAGCTAGAGTACACAGGCTGCCAGTCCTGGAGGCAGTACTAGGTTTTCCAAACTTTGGTACTGAGAATTCTTATGATTTCAGAAACATCCTACAATAAACACATTACTTAAAGTCCATTTAAAGCAGCTATTTTGAAAAACTGTCTCAGGCTAGACGTGAGGAAGGATTTTTTTCAATGAGGGTGGTGAAGCACTGTCCTAGGTTGCCCAGAGAGGTGGTAGATGCCCCATCCCTGGAGACATTCCAGGCCAGGCTGGACGGGGCTCTGAGCAACCTGATCTAGTTGAAGATGTCCCTGCTTATTGCAGGGGGTTGGACTAGATGACCTTTGAAGGTCCCTTCCATCCCAAAATATTCTGTGATTCCGTATCTCTAAATGAGTCTGTATCCTGCATTTAATATGAAAGTATTTGCTAGCCTCTGAAACAAAGTCCACTAAAGAGCTGAAATACAGTTAATTTGCTGCTGAAAGTAGTCTGTCAGTTCCTAGTACAAGATCTTCAAAGGTTAAACAGCTATATTTAAAGTAATTTGAACAGATTCATGATTGCTGTGAGTGTTCTGGAAACCCTGGGCATGGTGAGAGCTGAAATGTTGCCTTCTTAGTCTTAGAGAGTGAGAGACATCTGAATTCAGTCAATACTTATCTACGTATTTATTTTTATAATTATGGTATCACAGAAATAGATTCTGGGAGGGGAGAGCTGCTCTTTTGAAAAGATCTGTGTCTTTGGCCAATGGGGAGCCAGGGTGTGGACAAGGGAAGTTCCTGTTAGGGGGGCTCAAACTATTAGGGTCAACTGAATGCATGACACAAAACTATAACTACTTAAGTATTGTAAATTAGACAGTATATTATACAGTTCCTTTATCCAATGTCCCCTGAAATGAAAAAAAACAAACACTGTTCAGGTGTTGCTTCTGAACCACTATGCTCACTGAGCAGAAATGTTGATCCACTTTTCCTGTAGGAGCAAGAGACAGTGGTGGTATATGTACCTGTGTGTGCAGCGTGTACACAACTATGCAAAAAATTCCCACCTCCTTCTCCATGGGTACGTTCTCTCCAGGTTTTTCTATTCTGCTGAATGTGCAGCGTGGTAGTTTTTGCATGAGATCTGAAGAGCAAAAGGTTTTGAACTAGACAGTTCCACATCAGATATTAATTTGCTCCAATGTAGAGCAAAAATACATTTCTCTATCACTTATGATAGGCAATTGGTGAAGGAAGCTTCATCCTTTCCTCTGTTTGAAGACTCAACTTTGTTTTACTGGAAGAGAGCAGAAGTTTGTCCTAGATCTTCTCCAAATTCTAGTTCAACATCTAAGTCACTTTCTGCACATACCAAACTTAGAAGTTCACACCATTTAGTTGAAACCATCTAAGTGAGTCACCTCGATTGAAAGCTTAGTCACCCTGTGGGGAAAGTGGATGGAGACAGCCCTCTAGAGGTGTCTATTTTGCCCTGCTGAGATAGGAATTCCTTTCTGGAGATATCACTATAGGAAACATTAAGAATCTGCATTCTCATTTCATTATTTCAGTTAAGTAGCTAAAATGAGAGAACATGAATTTTTCCCAAAACTGTCAAACAGAAATTCCCTCCCTAGGGTTTCTGTTATCCAGGTCTTTGAAATATTGCTCCAAGATGTCTTTAGTAATTGCCCAGGCTCCTTATAGAATTTATTGCAGATGGAGGACTTACACACATCTTTCTCAGCATCCATCATCATCTGCAACTTCAGGACTTCCTGAAGTAACTGCAATGAGGAAGCCTTTGCATCCAGGAGAGGGTGATGTGTGAACAAAGGTGCTGTTAAGCAACCAACAAGGCTCATTATGGGATTTTCCAGGGCAAGGAGAGGGAAAGAGTGGTATTAAAATGTATATTGTTCTGGAATGCTATTGTGTATTCCATGTTCTCTATGACCAGATCCTCGAAGGCTCACAGATGATACTGAAGTGCCTTAACTTCTGTCAAAACCTAACTTAGAGTTAGGAGCCTGGTTGCCTCTGTATGTCGCGGCCCATGGACGCTACATTCAGGGATGTGAACAGCAGATGATCTATTTACAAAAGGCCTTGTTTACAGGCATGTAAATGATGCAGATAAATTTTGTCAATCCTGAAAATAAATTTTAGTTCTTTTTCCTATATTAACAGTAAATGGTAGCTGTTTGGTATTCCTTGTGTAAACAGTGGATTCCACAGAGTAAGACAGATAATTGAAAGGCCAGATTTAGTTGAGGTTCATCTTCCACTGATGGAGTGGTACAAGATGGTTAGACTGTGACTTATGTACACAAAAAGACTGAAAAGAAAAACAGGAATCATAATACTTGTAAATCATACCTCAACAGCACAGTGAGTTTTTTCGTTCTGCATCAGCCTGATTTGAAAGTCCAAATGACTATTAATGAAAGTTAGGCTGCAAGGTGCATTTGGAGCCTTGAAAAATGTAACCTATGATAAAGTAAAAAAAGCCTTTACAGAAATGTACAAGTGCAAAACATTGCCAGACGGCTGCTTAGTCTAGCAAGGAAATCGTGATTCAGGGTAACCCTGGGGCCTGACTACTGGTAGGTGCTTGTTTTAATGCAGAACACCATAGAAGAGCGCTGGGGACTGATGCAGCCCTAACTCAAGACAAACATTCCACTCTCTCCAGTGAAAGCCAGACTGAGGCCTTGATTCTGAGATAAGAGGATGGTCTTTCTCACCCATGGTAAAAAGGCAGGCTGAGTTGTAGTCAACTTGACTTTAGTTTTTCTTTTTGTGGTTTTTCACTTTGTAGATGCCCTTGCAGGCTCTTATCTATTCTAGGAGTCCCATGAGACAAGAACATTCATGCTTTTTTCATGGAATGGACTGAGAAGTTTCAAGAGGCTCTTTGAGAAGCACTTTATGCTGCTGGCTAAAATCTAAAACACAAATCTACAAGAGAATAGGGAATTAGGCTAAGAAAAGGAAAAAAAAGGATTAAACAAGAGACAAAAAGCATGGCAACAGCAACAAAAATACATTTGTCCCTGAAGACATGGACTATTTTATTCTCTGTAGAGAGAGGAAAGAATTAGAATTCTACTTAAGTATCTTCAATAGAAAGGCATGCAAGTAGGGGATTGGAAACAGATATTGATGGCTCTAAATAATAACTTTTCTAGAAAGGGAATAGAAAGTTTATCATGTAATGCACTCAGAAAACTGCTTACCTAAAGTCAACATCATTTTAAGAGGAACCTCATTACGTGTTTGTTACTTGAGAAAGAAGTCCCACATATACAAAGCTGAAACAAAAAGAAAGGGAAAATACAGATACTGGTTTCTATCCATCCAATCATTTCTGAAGGTCTCCATCACAGCAACATCTGCACACCCATGGATCCCAGCCAGAACTTCAGAACATCCACAGAACATGGGAGACTTTCTCTTATTTACTCTTAATAGATGTAATTATTTCCTATCACAAGTTGTTTCAGTCTGGAATTTAACTTCTTCTCCATATTTTTTTTTTTACTTTCCACTGGTTTATATGAACTGTATTTGTATTTGGAGAATACAATGGAAGGAAAAGTAGTAGGATACAAATGAATGGTGTTTATTTTTCTTTGATTAGATCAAACAGCAAACAGTGTGAATTTGGGTAGACAAAGGAGCCTGTTATTCCGTTTTGGGGTGAGGTTAACTGCTAAGTAACACTAAAGCTTGCACAGTGGTCTAGAAAACTGCTATCAGACTAAAAGGATAACAAAATGTTTGGACAGAAATCCAAACAATAGTGAATAATGAATATCTAGCGATCTGTAATTCTGACAAAGGTTTTTCTTTGAGGCTATGTGTTAGAATTACATGCACATACACATGCTCAAAATACTGCAGTACTCAGCATGATTTGTGTACTTGATAAAAAGCCTCATAGTAGCACAAAAATAGAATTACACCAGGTGCACAACAAACAGACATGCTACTTTTAAAAAACTCAAGTAAGACAACTGGAGTGGGAGCCAACGAGAGCAGATGATCGACATATTTATTTTGAAAGCAGCCAGAATGCCTCAACCTTCTTCAGTCACAACTACCTAAACTAAGTCATGGTAGTCCCAGATTGAGTAATCTCGGTCATGGCCCTGTTATCAGATGAGAGTAAGTGTAATTCTTTTACTTGGACCAACTTTCTAATTTCTCACGACTACCATCATTTTCTTTCTCTGTCCATGGTCAGATAAACCTGGGGCTTCCTAAAGTCATGACCTAAGTTCGTATAACTCGATGTCTAAATTAAAACACAAAGAAGTCCACATATCCTGGTTCAGTAGCCCCAAGTTTTAGGGACACAAGAAAATGAGCCAGTGACCCAAAGAAGCGAGTTGATACAAAGTCCAAGGGAAGGGGACACACCAATTGCTTTGGTGGAGCTGAAGAACAAATACGACTGCTCCTGCCAGTATAGTGGCATCTTTGAAAGACGTAGACTGCAACTCTGAATTAAAACTGGGCATTCCTTCTCAATAATTGTTGCTAAGCAAAGAAAAGTACCTTGGAATATTGGGATTCAGATTCTAGATTTTGATGTGAATATTCAAGAAATTGATGCCAAGATTGAGGAATTTCAAATTATCAGAGGGAAGGAATTTTACAGATTTTTTTTTTTTTTAAAAACAGTCTGGGTGGCAAGAAAAGTCATCAGTATAATATCAAAATGTGGTAGAAAATAGCGGAACAGGGTAAGCACATTTCTGGTGAGAAATAACAATTTCCCAGAATCTAATTCTAGCATCAGAGTAACTAAGAGTCAGGAAAGGGGAATTTCTGCTAATGTCAAGTTATCACTACCAAAAAGTTTTAAGGGACATAAGTGTGCTGCCTGTCAGCTGTAAGGACAACATACTGCTTGGTCAATTTGGTATCTTGGCTTTCAGAATTTATGGACGGTGAAAGTATTTGCTGATAAACAACTTAGGTGACTGTGGAGGCACTTTGGAGTGAACACAAATAACTGCATAGGACAGGATTGGAGAGGGAAGTCAGACAAGGAGAGAAAATACAAAACCAAACAAGCATATCTGGAAGTAACACAGAAAAAGCAGTAATCAAAGGGTTTATGCAAGCAGAGAAAAAAGTTTGGGGACTGGGATAGGTAGGTGAAGTACTGGAATTGGACAGCAGCGGAGGCGGCTCTCATAGAAGTACCTTAACCATGGTACAGTGATTTCACCTCGAAAACAAGTTGAGGGTGTTGGGAGAGAAGTTTAGGAAACCAGAGGGAAATCCAGAGGACTTGAACAAAATGGGCAGAGACCTATAGGTACAGTGAGACTGGCCATACACAAAGCGCATGTCGTTCATAGACTTTGCAAGAAAGCTGTTGATGGGGATTTCAGTCGATGTGTTGGTTATGGGAGAGGTATCAAAATGGAGACCCATTTAATTACATAGATCTCTCCTGGAACTGTGATAGCATGCTTTTGTCGATTAGCATTTTAATGAGTCATAATAAAATATAATATGTGGATGTAATCTGTGCACAAATGCTAGAGGAAATGAAAGACTGACTAACAACCATTGCATAATTTCAGCATGTAGAAGTTATTGCCCAATTCAGATGTCAAAACCATGCAAATAGAGATGCCTTGGTCCTACTAGGTTAATGTTCAATTTGTTCTATTACCATTTCAAACATCAAAAAACATGGGCAATAATATTTGTGATTTGGATATTTAACCTTTATTTCAGTAATTTCTCTTCTGGATGAAATGAAGCCTACAGCTAAAGCACTCTAATTGAGAATAAGGATCTTCACCAATTTCTGTGATTAGGCAAGGGCCTTCATATAAAAAACCCGGCAATATTTTCCCTTAAATCAATATTTCCAGGACAAAAAGGTCTGTTCTGTAGATCTTCATTTCCTAACTTGTTGAACATAGCCATTCTCAAATCCTGAATTCCTTTAGAACAACAAGTAGTAAAGTTGAGAATAATGTTTTGCCTTTTAAAATACTATTTTTTATCACGATATTTGGTTTGTATGCTTTATCAGAGTAGAAATGGATTTTGAAATCAGTTTACCATACAGATGGCAAAGGTTTTTTCCTAAATGACTTTTCTTGCACAATGACATTTAACATTCCCAATAATAGCATGAAGAAAAAAGAATACAAAGTACCAAATCAGGAAACAGCTAGTTGGGTAAACAGGGAATTTAAGACAAGGAACTGTTAAGTACACTCCTCTTACTTCAGGAGTAAGTCCTTTTCAAGGACAAGGGAAAAACAAAATGTACAATTCAGCTCCATGGCAGTAGGTGTAACATTTTAATAGCTGGCACGCTGCCTGTATCTGATGCACTCGTTCAAAAAGGCAGATGCTGGTTTGGATAAATGGAAGGGCATGTAAGGACACAGAGTCTAGCTCCTTGCTGCATTTATTATCACAATATCTCACTGGCTGCAGAATGTGGGAAGAACGTTCCCTGGATGTTAAGAGAGGCTTTATACAGACAACACGAGGTGGAGGCTTTTGTTGTGATTAAGGGAAACTAAAGTCATAGAACAACCAAAGCTATTCTATGTCCAACTCGACTACCACTTTTAACATTTACCGGTGGAAAAGCCTCTCTCCCCCAAATGTCAACTCAAATTTAACTCACATGATTTATATTCTTACATGGGTAATCTTAGACTACCAAACTTTTAAGTGTGTATATTTTTGGTTTTATACAAAAATCAAATTTTTTGGACTGGGTGTGATGGATGGCATGTCTGATTAGAGACCCCAGCTCTGTCTTTCCGTGCTCCATGTTACCCTATAGCACACAGCTGGTAAAGTGATGACAAGAAAGTTCACCATTTTAGACCAGAAAGGTGTCAGGTTTTCCTTTTTGTTTGTTATGTTTTAGGGATGACATTGACTTTCCTCTCACCCAAGCCACTGGAGATGTGTTCACCCTTAAAAAAAGAAAAAAAGGTCCTTTATGTCTCTGGATATTATTTCTCAGACAAATTTGTGTGCATTTGAAAAGGAAAGCTGATTTTTTACGCGTGTATTCTTCTGGTCTTTGATGGTAGCACACCACACAATTTATGTACGTAGGATGTTATTGTTACTAAAAAATGCCTCAGGAGAAAAGTTCTAGCCGTATCACCCGGTTTCTAAGAAAAGATGCTCAGAGTTGCAGAGCACCTACTTGCGCTGGGTGCATTACAGTCACAGAGGGTGCGATCCCAGTCACCTAGGTATGAAAATCAGCTTCTTAGAAAGTATATCCTCAAATATCTGTTGCTGCCATGAGCAACGTCACAGGTGTCCATGAGTCAGCACTGCAGTCCATCCTATTTTAATGCAGAGAGCGAACCAAAAACTTCCGCAAGAAAATAATGCAGCGCTCAACCACGGCTGTAATGTGTACAGGGATCCTCCTGTCAGCTCGCAGAATGAATTTAAAAAGAAAGATAATGTTTATTTGCCTGTGCAGCCCTGTTTTTTGAGTTGTTTTCGGTTGGGTAATGACTGCTACTTGATAGCCGAGGCTGGCGGCGCTATGGCAACCGGGCTGCGGGGAGGGCGGAGAGGAAAAGTCGCTTAGCAACTGGAAGCTTTAGCCAGGCAAGGCTCGCTTAAAGCACAGCGGTTAAAAAAATAAAAAAAAATAAAATAAAATAAAAAAAAGCAACAAAAATCCCTCCCTCAAACAAACCCACAGTTGCTACCATCAGAAAAGATGAGATTATTGAAATATAGGACATAAGGGTTGAATATTTATAAGAAAATAAGAAAAAGGCGTGGCAAACCAATTTAAAAAAATAAATAAATAATAATAAAAAAGAGAGAACAGCTTAGGGAAAAAAAAAAAACACAGATATTTTATACTGATCATCCTAGATGCAAGCTTCATCAACACAAAAAATAGCCCTATACCACCCCAGACTATTCCCTGTCAGATCCAAATACTGTTCCACAAAGCAGAACTCCGTAGGCATTATCTCCTTGGCCACGAGCCCAAAGGGGATGGGTTGGTGCAGCCCTGAGCCCCACCAGACCCCGGGCAAGGCTCCCATGGGCTGCTGGCACCCAGAGCCCACCAGCACAGGGACCACCATTCTGTGGGGAGGTGGAAGGAGCAGCGCCTGCGTAGTCCTGCTCCTGTTCGTTATTATTTATAGCCTTCCTCCAGCATGATAAGGGCTCTACAGGCAAGTAAAAAAAAATAAAAATAAATAAAATATGAAAGGTTGTCCAATACACCAATTCAGATTTTTAGTAATAATTTTCCAGAGATGTTTTTCCAGTGCTCCAGGCACCCTAACAGTTCATTAATAATGCGGTAAAATCCCAGCAACATTACATTAATCACTCCGGTGGGAACCCAGCCAGTCAGGCACCTCTTTTTCAGTCCTCCATCCTCAGCCTGCTCTAAGCACTGTCTCAAACAGTCGTCTTTCACTGCATGCTTGGAAAGTTGCCCAATTTGAGCTATTTTGGACTAACAAAGGGACAATTTCATCCAGAGACACAGAACCCCCACAGAGCTGCTGCCCTCCCCCCTCCCTGGTGCCATGGGGGTTGGGTGTTTCTGCTGACCATAGCCCAGGCAGGAAAACGGGAAAGGAGAGACCAAGTTGGTCTAAACTCCCTTTTTAAAGTCTGCCTAGAGACTGATGGCGAGGTAACTTGCATCTGCAGGTACGAAGAGCCACAGACTCCTTGGAGCGTGGGATGCAGTGACTGAGCTGCTGCATTCTGTACATACCACAGGGTTTGTTTTGGATGGTGTTTTGTTTTGTTTTGCTTTTTAATGCAGAGAAATCAGTTTACTATTGGAAAAGCCTGATCAAGCAAAAAGGGAAAAAAAAAAAAAAAAGAAAAGAAAATAGATGCTGGGAATGTGTCAATCTGGTCAAATATCAGCATAGTCAAGTCGCGGGCAGGTTGGCAGGCAGATCTGGATGGCATGGTTGTTTTTCCAGCCAAGTAACCCAACCGGCAGCCAGAACGAAGATGCTGCCCAAACTCCCGGCTGTCCCTGCGCCCTGGCCAGCCCTGGCAGCCAGTCTGTCCTGCCTGCTGGCCTGCTCACTCCCTTCAACACCATGGCACCCAGCCTGTCCTGCCTGCTGGCCTGCCCGCTCCCTCCAACGCCATGGCAGCCAGCCTGTCCTGCCTGCCTGCTGCTTCCAACCAGGCAGGCCTCAGGCACTGATGGGCTGCCACCTCCCAAACGTCCAGGCCTCCTAGCCAAACCATTGTTTTTAGGACTTCTAATGCTCCAGGATTGTGTGTGTGTGTGTGTGTGTGTGTGTGTGTGTGTGTGTGTTCACGTTTACCGGCAGCATTGTCTGCCCAGTAGATAGTGCTGACTAAATTGATACTTTACAAAGGCACAAAGGAGTCAGCTTGTGACTGATACACAATGCTGGTGAGCAAGGCGCAGACAATGGTGGTATTAGTGGGAGGAAAGAAAAGCTCAACTTTCTGTCAGTCATAGGTTCATTAGAAAGTAAAAAGTTGTTAGCAGGCAGAAAAGCTTTTTACATGCATGAAAATGGTACAAATTCTGAAAAAAAAAAAAAAAAGAAAAAAAAAAGGAAAAATTAATCTTGCCTTATTGCTGGTGGAACTAACTCAAACTGTGTTCCTGTAAGTAGTCTTTTCTAATAGAATTCTGAAATGTGTACATTGAAAGAACAAGATCTATGAAAGCCCCATTTTCATTCATTAAAAATTACTTCAATGCATTTTACATATGCTTTTGCCAGAGATAGATACTGTCAACCTGAAGCTTCTTGAGGAATGTTGTAGATTATTGTAACACTAATAACCAACAAAAGCTTCTTGAGTTGTAAGAAATAAATAACATTAAAGGTATGTTAGCTTTTCCTTTTGTCTCTTCTGATGTTTTTCTAGAGTTCAGGGAGGTCTTACAGTCAGAGGATATGAGAAGGAGGTATATAAAACACATTAAATCCTCCAGTCACATGCAGAGAAATTGTCAGGAGAGGCTAATCGTTGTAGACAGTCTGCAAATTTTTCTTCCAAAAAAGTTCAGTGATTATTGGATTTAAAAGTCCGAGAAACATACTAGCATGCCCGAATAGCTAGGTGTTTATTTCATATCTCTTTTCTTTCAGACAGCTTTGTGCTCATCGGATGAGCTGTCAGAGCCTCCAGCACAGCCTGGGAGTCCTGCTCCTTTATTGCTGTACAGCATTTTTGGCTGACAAGTTGTACAAACCTATTGCAATTCTGTTTATCTTGGAGAAGAAATGGCAAAATGTAACCTGCCTCACTCACATGGTCTTATAACTCAAATAGCTGTAGATTTTAATTGCCCACAAAATAAGGTACCACACTCAGTCTAGGATACAGGGATCCAAATTCAGTTGTGAATATGTAAGTTCACTCATGTCTCTACTCTCTCACTCCCCCCTCCACTTGCAAAAAGTCCCCAAAGTAGAAAAGTTCAGGTATTAAAAACATTAATGAATATATCATGAATATGAACACGAATATGGCAAAGTGCATGGGCACTACAATTTACTGGGCTGCTGGCTGCTGGTAACACCAATAAGCTATTGAATTAAGCTATATAAGCTATAAGGGTTAGTTTTGCCTTTCTTTGGATGCCATATATTGCAGCAAATAATCCATGCCTTTGTAAGGACAGTCAAATTAATTAATATTTTGTTAAATGGTAACTTTGGGGAACAGATAGTGGTAGGATCTAATTTTCGCATAATTCTTACTGTTTGTTTCCTTTCTTAGTATTTGACTTTATGTATACCCTTAGAGCACAAATAAAAATTAAAATACGGAAATTTGAGTGGATATATGCAACTGAAGATTGTTGTAACAGATGCAGAAGCAAACTATACTTGCTCAGGACACCTGTTTTCTTTGCTAAATTTTGAGTACTTCACCTTGAAAGTTTAACTGTCTTCACTAGAAGCTTCTTGCACCCCAAAAAGCCTGACCATCTCTTGCTTCTATATGCAGGGACACTTTGTTATTATTATCGTTGCTGGGAAAGTCTGTGAAGACCAATGTGTTGCCCTAGTACCATCTAGTGGAGGGAACTCTGGAGAGAGATTTAAATGAACGTGCCAGACCCACCACCTCTCCTGGGGCTTTCCTGGCCTCCATCCCTCCCCTGCTTTGCTGGTGCCCTCTCTGCTGCTGCAGTCATACCTACTGCCAAGCACTCGCTCCAGAAGCAACTATAGAATTTGCAGAAAGGAGAAGAAAATATTTGAGGTGGGATCCAAGCCCATTAGGGCAGTGTTGGGTCTTTGAGGAAAAAAGATGCAAACCTGATAAATAGTTGTTTTGAAGTTGCTCAGAGACTTTTTCAAAGCTCTCTCACCCTGAGTCCCATAGACATTAGTAAACTACCTAGGACTGAAATGCCTTTTAATAATACAGACCACCAAGCTGAAGAATATTTTGAAATTTTACTCCTTTTTCTGAAGAAATTTATAGGCAAACCTTGTGTCAGTGATGCCACCTGTTTCTCATTTGACAGCAACCATCTGGACAGCAAATACTCTAAAGCCAAGAAAGTCATTGCAGTCTTCAAGGCAAGATAGAGAGCTACAATTTAAATGCCCGAATGTCAACCACAATATGAAGAATTATATGTGGCCCAAGGGAGGGATGCATAAAATGGGAAGCATGCTTGTAACATTGAGACTTGCATTAGAGGAACCAATAATTAAGCATGTAATGTATGGACTTGAATGGCCTCGTACTCATGCTCTTTCCAATGACCACTAGACAACGCAGAAAACTTTTCCAAAGATTAAACTGACTTGGAAGTGGAGCAAGCAAAGCAAAAGTGTTGAAAAGTCGAGTGGACACATCTCATGACCTCATTCTTTCACACCCCCCAGACAGCAGCGAAGTAAACAACCTGTGCATGCAGCTCAAATTCAGCTGACTTCTGGCCTCTGGCTGCTAATCGGCCTCTCTCCTTACCGTGATCATCCTCAGTGTCCTGTCAGTCTTGTGTTTACCTTCTCTTCCTTATTTCCTTCTGTCCATCTATTTGGTTCCTAAAGATTAAACTAAAATTAAAACTAAACAAACCACAATGGCAAAACTAAACCAGACAAACAAAAGCAGGAAAACAAACAAGAAAACAGAAAGCATACTAGGAGGGTTAAGTTCTATATCTTACTGTAGCAGGGCAGTGCTCTGCACAGGTAACAATAAAAATCAATTGAGAATATGGGGCAAGACTAGGGAAAGCACTGGAAATTGAAGTGTATAATTTGCTTTTAGAAGGTGGAGTACTGAGCCAGGCAGAGTAAAAAAGGGATGATTTTTAGCGCTGCTTGACTTGCTGGCAATCCTCCCATTTTCAGACTGAGCGCTAATTTTTAAACTATGCAAAGTGCCTCCTGGGACAACAGAGCGTATCTGGAAATCAGACCCAGGGGACAGAGAGCAGACTTCAGTGATGGGTACTAAGCACAAGATCAGTGCCCCAAGGTAGCAGTAAGGCAACCAACCAACCCTTTGTTTGCATTCTCTATGTTCTTTATAACAGTAGCAGCCACATGGCAGTGATCAAGAAAAGAATTAGCAGTGACAAAAAGGGGAGGGAATTACTATGAGATAAGGTAACAGTGTTCACTATAGTCTTAAGCCATAGCTGAGCATACATTAGTTATGATTAGCATGATAGACCCAAGATATTTTGGAATCAAACTTGAGTATCTGATACTTCCATCAGGGTATGGAGTAGGTGGTCTTTCCCATGTAATTTTCTAGACATAGGTATCGGAAGTATGAGATACCTGTCTCCATCCTGCTGAGACAGGCAGTCTGTCATACCTGACACCTGCAGCAGTTCCTCAGAAGACTAACTAGTCCTCCACCTCCTTTAGCACCAAGGGGGAGTATGCTTTTCGTGGCCATCTCCACACTGGGGGACAAGCCCAAGCCAGTATCTCCAGTACTTGGTAGTGTGTGGAGATGACTAAAAACCTAGTACAGTTATCTAGACCAAAATTCTTGCTGCACATACACCTCACACCTAAAGTATGTGACTTTGTAAGAGAACATTCAGCTAGACTGGTGTTTCTGCAAACCATACCCCAAGAGTTGCTGAGAGAAAAGGTCTAGAGCAGGTGGTATGGCAACTCCTGAGGCCATGGGCCTAGAGGAAACAGCATGGTCATGGGTATCAATGCTACTGACTGCACCCAGGCAATATCCCTAAGGCTCAGTCTTCAAGAGAATGGGAGGAGGCTGTTTGAGTAAGCACAGGGAAGGAGAATGGAGGTAAAGATCAGGAAGAGCCCATCTGTCTCTGCCATGTGATGAGTCCCATGGTACTTTCCTGCTGTGTCTGTAGGCTGCACTGCCAAGCGAGTGGAGAGCCTTATGCTATTTCCAGTGGCTTGCTGGGAAAAGGAGGGGACATTGGAGATCAATAATAGAGTTTTGGCTAGGTTTACTGAGCGGCTGCTGGCATGTGCTGTGCTGCTCATTGGCAAGATCTGGGAATGCTACCAAAAACCCTCTGCTCCCTGGGAATTGCCTTTGTTGGTCTGGAAATGGCTGCAGAGTGCCCTGCATGAGAAGTTTGCTTCCCTCTCCTAACACGAGTGTGGTGGGGGGAAAACATCATGTTCCCGCAGGAGCCTGAAATTCCAGTGGGCTCTGCCCAGAGTTGGTATAAAAGGTTTCTCCCCAGTCTTGGTGTTTTCCCTACCTCTGTTCCTCTGTCCTGAGATGGGAGCAGTGCCTCTTTTGTCCCAGACTACATGCAAGAGTCTCCTGAGTTTCTTCAGTATCCTGTCCTGCAGTTTCCTGAGGATCCTGTCCTGCAGGTGCCAGCTTGGAAGTGAAATATTGCATATTACTCAATGTCTTCTTCCTGCCTGACACAGATTATGGTGTATTTAACGTAGTCCAAACAGTGCTCTCAGCTCATCAGAATTTGAAATACTGGGCTTCAGGTTTGGAAAAAGGCAGTGGTAGGAATGTGGACAATGTTTTTCAGCTTGTTAAGCTACTTGGACAGGAAAACAGACACTAAGTCTCAGGCTGAACTGTGGAGAGTTGTACAACACAGTAAGTTGTATTGTATCCCCAGTTCAGGTCAATGGGGGATGGTCAATGGCTCCTGGCTCTCACCAATGCCCGGGCTCACTTGTGTGAGCTAACTCACTCCAGAACAGCAGGGACAAGTTTGCACCAAGTGCAACTCCTTTCATTCTACAAGATTTTCTAATGCAATCCTGATATGCCTAATGCAATCCTCAGACGTGCCGTATACATATGCAGCTTCATGTTACAAAGCCACCACTCTGGAGCTGCAGCACAGGTTATACATTACTTCAGACACCTTGAACTGGGAAAAAGTACATGAAAATAAGTATTTTGCCTTGGATCACCTGGGCACCACATGGGATAAGGCAAGCTGCAGGGACAAGACCTGTGCAGCATGGATCTGTCTGTGCTTACCACTTAGCCTGAGTGATGAGGATTAGCTCCTGGCTCTCTTCTATTTAGCAGCGTAACCACAGAGTCCAAGTGACCTCCTCCAGCCCTATCACAGCTAGAAGTGTAATAGCATAATCCTAATATTCTTCATAAAGCTCAAACTTGGAAAATCATTGCCAAATACAGCCATATTCCATAGGCACACCATCAGACTCCTTGAAGAATAAGGTTCAGCATTTCTGAAGAATTATTTAGTGTTGGTTTAGATCCATATCCTGCATCCATAAATACATTCTAGGCCAAAGAACACATGTATAGAGGTGTGGTTCTTATTTCTTCCAATTTCTTTTATATTTGAGGAGACTGCAGGTTGTTTCTTTCTTTTTCTGTCAAGAAAAAGTATAATGTGGCAGGCATATGGCTATGATATAGATGCTGTATTTGGAATTACCAGAAAGATCAAATTTACTAGGCATTTCAAGAGCTCTTCAACTGAAATAATAAATCAAATATCATGGGCCCCACAGTCTTCTCTTTATATTGCAGCAGCCAGAGTGAAATTTATTCATAAAAGCAGAGCCAGAAGGATTTAGCCAAACACCTATTTACCTTAAGGAAGAGTTAAAAAAAAAAAAAAGTAATAGTGCTTCAGGAAGATGTCAGATTGATGGCATGAAATGCCCATAACCAATAGTAAAAATCTTCTCAGTTAAATGGATGCCATCTGTGTATTCTGGCATTTGGTAACATAAACAGCCTTTTATATATTTGGACTCAAAAGCAGAACTAGAACCAGTAAAGCTCACAGAAATCACAAAAGCAAATAAAGGAGTATGAATTCACACGTTTCAGCAACTCGTATTTCACATTGGTAACTCAAACTTTGTTCCATGACTTTATGACAGAAACAAGAAGAGGCACTACAGTTACAGAAGCCAGAAAATATCTTTGTCATTGACAAGGATGAAGGAAAGAAACAGGAGGAAATGGCTGTAAGAGGCCCAGTGCCAGAACATATCTGACAGACAGGGAAGATATGGACACAGCCTGTTATGGGGCTTGCCTGTGTCTGGGTCATCTCTATGATGAGAGGACAGTAGCATTGTAACATAAAAACCATTTCTTTCATCGTAGTTGTTTGCATTTGAAATGTGAGGTTCTAGTGACTTGATTCACCCATGAGCCAAATATAAGTTGGTCATGTGTATCTTATGGGAACACTAGTCTAACTTATGTGTTAAATCTCTGTGCTTACCTTACCTGAGATTGGATAAATTGACTTTCCTTAAGTCTTCTATAATTCCTTTTGCTAAATGGAAACACAGAAAAACTCCATTTTGAGGCAGATCCATTTGGAAAAAGTTAATGAACTACTGGTGTGAAGTATAATTTTTGGAAGGAAGCTCACATTGGAAGATGATGCTATTTACAATGTTAGCTAACTCAAAATGCTGTCCTGAAGGCTACCAAAGTGCAATTGACTGGTTTTCAAAGGAAGACTGGTCAGTATTTATACAAATCTAGCAACAATATGTAGTAGTTTTTACACTCAGCAGAGAGCCAAGGAAATGCCACTGGTATTTGAAAATGCAGCAGTAATATGCCTATTGCCTTTCTCAACTGAATTTGATCCAGGACACTGAAGTTAATACAGCTACTCTGTCAGGAAAATTTAAAACAAACAAAAAAAAAAAAGCAGCAGCTTTGAACTAAAGAGAAGTCAGAAATTTGAATTTCCTTGTTCTCCAGCTGACTGGTCCCCAAGAGCACCGTACCTTTTCCCAAATGCACACGAGGGACTTGAAAACTGGCAGAGCCTGTAACCCGCCTGCATCGCGGTGCTGCATGAATCACAAGGCACTTCTTTGCTTTGGGTTGGTAGGGGCTGTCGTGGTGATGGATGGTGGTGGACCCAGCTATAATCAAGTGGGAGCCACAGAGCAGTGGAGGTTGGATTGCGGAAAGTGATGAAAGTAGAAGTAGGTCTGTCTCAAATAGGTACCTAGATATAGTATGGGGTACATTTCATTCACAGGTGTTTTTTTAAACCACAAACTAATTGATTTTATTCAAAGCACCGTATAAAACATTTTTTAAAAACAATACAATGCTGATTTCCAGTGTTTTCTGAGTAAAAGAGAAATGACTAGATCTGCAGAGAAAATTAGGCACTAGAGTGCTCTGTTTTCCACTGAATACCTAACATAAAACACTTTAACGTTCATTGCAGATGAACAGGGATCCAGGCTGCTATTATACCCTGTAATTGCCAAGGAAGCAACTGCCTTCAGTTTCCAAGCGCTGAGTGCAAGTTGTATCATGATAAATGACGCATCAAAAGAGCCAGCAATGAAAGCCTGATTTATGGCAAGTCGGTGTCAATGACAAAAATGATCTTTCTACTTTGAATTGAACTAGGTTGGAAAGTCCTAAGCAAGATGGACAATCCATCCAAAAGTCTGCAAGTATCAGATGTTTTAGGAAGCAAATTATAAAAAGGATTTTACAAGGTATTTGGGGAAAATATTGACAGTCCTAAATCTCTTCAAATACCCAATGCTGTGTACCTGTGCTGAATAAGCCACATAGTCATTTACGAACTTTGCACTCAAGTTGTAAATGTAAGTATTGACATAGTAGCTGTGCTGTACTTCATATATGATAATGAAACATTAATCTTGGGAAAAACAATCCTTCAAAGCTGTAAGCCTTGGTCCCAGGTGCTTTTCATTTTTTCCTGTTGAATTTGCTAAAACGTCAGTTAGACACTGTGAAGGCAGAGGAACAGACATTGTAATATCCCTTCTGGCAGCTGAAAGGATTTTATGGGGACACTGGAAATATGAAGCACTTTGTTGAATAGTTGGCACTAATGTCTGTTTTAGGAGCATAGAGGCAGTTACTTTTCATGCTGTCTGGAGAACTTTTGTCAAAGAAGAATTTCATAAACAACTGCCATGCGCACGATTTAGTATGTAGAATGCTTTTTAAGAAGTTAATTTAAATGTGAGGTAGTGCCCTACACACTCAAAAGGGTTGTTTTCTTTCTTACCCTCTGGTTTCTGAAACAGATCTTTGTCAAAATGTAGTTTATAATGTATCATGGAACATATTTTAATAGAATAGCTGAGATTGGTTATTCCTCATCTAAAAATTAAAGGGCCCCACCAACATCATCATAAATGTTGCACTGCCTTTGAGGTTGGGCAGGCTTTTAAGATCACCTCTCTTTAAATTTGAAAATGCTTGCTCACATTCAAGTCTTCCTGCCAGGAGGACTCAAGTCATTAACTTGCACTTATATGGATGGCTATTTTACTGTTTCTTTAACTGAACTTTTATGCTGGCTGCCTGCTGTGTCCTGAGTGCTCCGAGCATTTCAGAAAGTAGGTGCATGCTGTGAAGGCAGCCCTCTCTGTAAATAATGTTCCAATTAATAAGACAATTATACAGCACTGTAGTACTTTATTGGTGTTCTCTGTTACTGCAGTGCTGGTCAGAGCACAATAGTTAAGAGAGCATCAACATTTTCTTATAAGCCCTTCTCTCCAGAAGCCTAGACTTAAAAATTCCTACCACTCTGAAAATTCAATAGTGAAGAGGCAGAAAGGTATGCATTTTACAAGCATTTCTATATAAAACTGTTTATAGATTATTTGAGTAAAATGAAAATGAGAAGAGGGGATTTGGTTTAGTGTCTTTTTATATGAAATGTTTTTTACTTTATGGGTTGCAAGAGTAAAAACAGCATGGAAATGTATCTTCTGTGACATTTTAAAATGTTTACTATAACTCTCCAAAGGCATTTAAACTGAAATTTTACAGGTCATTAGTCTGTTATATGAACGGGTCCTGGAATGACTGGAGATTGAAATTTCTAAGGTCCAGACACAACTTGTAAAGACCTGGGTAGAATTTAGCTGCCCAGCACAAAAGATCCTGCATCCCCCTGCTGAGCTGCTGTGTAACCCTGGGGACACCTGTGGTCTATAGCTGCTTTACCCATTTAGTTTAAGTTCCCCAAGTGCCCAGGTTTGTGCTTTGGATACAGAAATAATTCCTGTCTAAACTGCTTGGTACCTATGCCATGTCTCAAAAGAGATGCAAGAAATATTTTTTATTTTTCCCTCCAGGCCTCAAAATTGTAGGGGAGCCTCAGACTATCCCCTTCCAGGTAAGGTCACCCTTAAGGGCTACCCAAGTCCCACTACTGCTTTCTTTTAAAATACATGAGAAGATTTTCTCTTTTTTGCCATATGACAGCTTTCTCACCAAATAGTCAGAGAGCTCATGGAGGAAGGAGGGTGTCCAGGGTGAGGCCAAGAAATAATTGAAAAAAATAAGATAGCAGAAAAGCAGAAAGGTTAGACCTTACAGCCCAGTGGTGAGAACATGTGCATAGGAAGTGACAGTCCTGTGTCTCTACATAAAATACAGATACAGTCTTCCATCATATTCACCCGTGAGTACATTTCTATATATGCATATGTAAATGCATATACATAAATACACATTCATTTTTAATCAGTTGAAATGTTATGAGAATCCTATAAAGTATATTTCAGATGTAATCAACATTAAAATTATTACTTTAAATAATACCAGCATCATTCTTCCATGCCTCCATTGCAGTTTATCCAGCCATCATGAACATTTAAATTCAATAAGATGTATAATGTCTCTGTTGTATATTTGTGCAAATCGCAGAGCAATGCAGGTCTAATACTTAGTTGGGATCCATCAGGTCTGTGATAATATTTAATAAGTATTGAGTTTGCTTGCCTTGTGCACACATGTGGTTATACATTTTTCAGATTATCAGTTTGGACATCCTGCTCCTTCTCTGCCCTTATCAGCTCTCGTGGCATTATTTCATGTTATTTACCATGCCTTAGATTTTACAGTATAAAATGCAGAATAAAATTTCAAAGGCTTTTCTAATGCACTTGATGTAAAATCCACTGGAGAAACACCTGCCTTCAGCACCATCCACCTGATAGGGTGAAGCTGTTCTTTTAGCTGACCATCAGCCAAAACACATGAATTTGCACTATTGTTGTCAAAGGATGGGGAAAAAAATAGCTGTTCATGTGCTTGCATTCACTTTTCAGGAGCACTCCAAGGTCAGCTACTGAAATCAAGCTTTAACCTTCCCTCCAAGTTCATTTGGCCTCAGTTTAGGTGCCTGTGGTGATGGGATCCACAGCTGAGCTGGGTATCTCATCTCCCATTATACCCAAAACTGGCCTTGCCAGTAAATCACTGGTGTTTTAAGAACAGTGCTCACTATAGGGTGAAGTGTCTGCACCCTATACACTACTGACTGTATTGTCCAGCTTTCCATCCCCTATGAAGACAACATAGATTGTTTAGCTGTTTTGAGATGAAGCCACTCCTGACTTCAGCATTCCTGCTGACTGCAGAGCATCAGTTTATATTCATGCAGTTTTGTTTGGGTTTTTTTGAGTGGAAAAAAGAGAGCTCTGCATTCCTGCAGGTACAAGAAACCAGGCAAGAAGAAGAAAAATTAGCAAATTCAAAAAATCCAGTTACTGACAACAGCTCTTACAGGGCTAATATAGCAAGCCAGGTCCAGAAAAGTGAAAACCACAAAGCTGGTCATTCCTCATGTAGCAGAGAAGGTTTTTCCAATCAGCCACACTGAATGCTGCTGAAGCTCTTAATGTTCAGCACCTGGATGCCCAGCTCAGGATATCTGTGCTACAATGCATACAGGCTGCACTTTGCTTACCTGCAACTTCATACCAATAGTTCAGTCTGAAAAGGAGATTTATATCACTTGTGTGTTTTAGAGATGCTACCACATGATCCTGGCACAGCATGGAGAAGA
Organism: Streptopelia decaocto; assembly: GCF_964273445.1. Lineage (NCBI taxonomy): Eukaryota > Metazoa > Chordata > Aves > Columbiformes > Columbidae > Streptopelia > Streptopelia decaocto. The sequence continues at coordinate 157,742,876 of NC_138663.1, forward strand.
ATATAAGCAAAAATAGAAGCCACTTTCATCATCTGGGCAGAAGGGGAATGCTACACACGACACAGCTCATCTGCTCATCTGGGTACTTCACCTGCTCCCTTTTGTCCCCGTCCTCTGGCACGGCTGTTGTCACAGTGCAGCGCAGAGACCTCTGATAGCATTTACATCCTAGCTCATTGTAACCAGGCTGACTCAAGTGCTGAATACTGTCACATAGTGGCAGTCAATGGTGCGGAGTCTAGTTGGAGGCCAGTATCTAGTGGAGTGCCTCAGGAGTCAGTACTGGGGCCAGTATTATTCAATATATTCATTAACGATTTAGATGAGGGAATAGAGTGTACTATCAGCAAGTTTGCTGATGACACTAAGCTGGGAGGAGTGGCTGACACGCCAGAAGGCTGTGCTGCCATCCAGCAGGACCTGGACAAGCTGGAGAGTTGGGCGGGGAATAACCTAATGAAATTTAACAAGGGCAAGTGTAGAGTCCTGCATCTGGGCAGGAACAACCCCAAGTTCCAGTATAGGTTGGGAAATTACATATTAGAGAGCAGTGTAGGGGAAAGGGACCTGGGGGTCCTGGTGGACAAAAGGGTGACCATGAGCCAGCACTGTGCCCTTGTGGCCAGGAAGGCCAATGGCATCCTGGGGTGTATTAGAAGGGGGGTGGTTAGTAGATGGAGAGAGGTCCTCCTTCCCCTCTACTCCACCCTGGTGAGACCACATATGGAATATTGTGTCCAGTTCTGGGCCCCTCAGTTCCAGAAGGACAGGGAACTGCTGGAGAGGGTCCAGCGTAGGGCAACCAAGATGATGAAGGGAGTGGAGCACCTCCCTTATGAAGAAAGGCTGAGGGAGCTGGGTCTCTTTAGTTTGGAGAAGAGGAGACTGAGGGGTCACCTTATTAATGTTTATAAATATATAAAGGGTGAGTGCCACGAGGATGGAGCCAGGCTCTTCTCGGTGGCAAACAATGATAGGACAAGGGGTAATGGGATCAAGCTGGAACACAAGGGGTTCCACTTAAATTTGAGAAAAAACTTCTTCTCAGTAAGGGTGACAGAGCACTGGAACAGGCTGCCCAGGGTGGTTGTGGAGTCTCCTTCTCTGGAGACATTCAAAACCCACCTGGACATGTTCCTGTGTGACCTCACCTAGGCGTTCCTGCTCCAGCAGGAGGATTGGACTAGATGATCTTTTGAGGTCTTTTCCAATCCCAAACATACTGTGATACTGTGATACATTTGAGAACACAAATTATATTAGATGAAAAATTACTTTGTGAGGCTACACATGAAGATGTTTCAACAGACCATGGGATTCACTAGCGTGAGACTAAGATAAAATATGGGCCACTTACAGATTGTTGTAGATGGGTTTAGTCTACCCATGCCTGCAAAATATAAATAAAGGTTTTATTAGGCTTTCTGGGGGTGCAGATGTTCCCCTTGTTGGGTGCCCAACAGTACAAAGGAGATCCACTGTTTTCAGTAGGGCCTGAACCAGAGGGAAGGCAATTGCAGAGAGGAGAAATTAAGGAAGCATGGTGCTGCAGGAGATACAGACAGACCTCAGTACTGTGATCTTTCTCCACTGGAAACATTTATCCTCTTAATACATCACCTCTTCTCATTGCTGTTTTGCAAAAGTAGGAAATGAAAGCTGCTGGAGGAAGGCAGGTTTTCTCTTCATGGGGGCTGTGGGAAGGCATGGAGGCATGTATATGGCCATGGGGAATAGGGCAATGCAGCGGGACATGTGGCCAGAAACCAGGCTGTCCTGCAGGCCGTCAGGAGCGTTGAATGTCCTTACTCCAGGATTTAGGTGAAAAGATGTTATGATAGTTAGAGAAGGCTGGCGAAGGATGGATGAGTGTGGCAGCTTCCACCCCTGACCTCCTCTCCACCAGGAACCAGCGGAGAGCAACGATGGCTCTGTCCTCGTCACACCAAAACCCCGCTGTCCTGCAGACAGAGTACTAATGACTAGTGAGGTTAATCCCTGACAGCCAGGGCTCAAACACTATTTTGGGTGCCGGCCATCACATCATGCAATAATTTTATGGAGGGGTGTCACATACAGATCCCAATGCCTGTTATGGAGATTGATGTGGCTGGAAGTGATGAGCAGAACGGCTATTTTTGTGCTGTTCCTGTTACACAGCTGAACAGCTGGCTCTGAGCTCTGACAGCCACCGAGGAAAGTCCAGAATGGCTTAAGAGCGAGACAGCAGTGAACAAGAGAAATGCTGCGTGGGTTATTGTGATGCCCCCATCAGGCTGTGAATATGCATGGATTTCTGTTGGTAGTGTATAAGAGAAGCAACAAAAGCAGACGAAAGAGTAAAAGAATCATGTCTACTTTATAAGCATACACATATGCTTATTGTTAGGTTTCTTCAGACACCTTGCTTCGGGTTTGTCTGTGACATTACTTTTTCATTTCAGTATTATATATTATTCTTGAAGCACTGACTGTGAAATCTATAAATTCATACAAGCTTTTTTAAAGAAATACCGGTCTTCTGATGACCTTTGTGGAGAAAGACTGTTATATTAGGTCACTTGTGTGATTACTCTCCAGTGCTTTAATTTGCAGGACCTTTACTGTAAGCTGGGGACTTTGCCAAGAAAGCAGGCTGAAATGAAGACTGATTGTAACAAAATTATTTATAATGGCCATAAAATTAAGTCTTATCAAGTGACAGCATTATTCTGTGGTAATAGACAAATAACTCTTTGTTCAGAAATTCTAATTTGTATATAAAAAAATCCAGGCTGAGAACTGAAGCATGATGGTTGATATGTGCAAACTGAGCATTTATTGCAGCTCTGAAAGCTCAGATGAACTGTTTGCAAGCTCAACCAGTGGCCCAAGATGTAAAATGTTTGCAAACTCATAATGTTTTCAGCAGCTCCATTTCAGACTGTTGAAAACATTAGTAATGCACCACAATAACTGGTTAAAAGAAAAACATACTGTTCAAACAAATCTCCATTAAACTGTCATCTTTATTTTTATATTTCTTTTATTGCTATTATGGGGATTTGTCTGTTTTTTCTCTGTTTTCTCTGTCTCTCCATTAACAAGAGGTAGAAAGAGACTGCCTAAATGGACTTTTTTCATGGTTCAAAGTGTACACAAGTTGAGCACTGTGCACAGAACACGGAAATAACACATAGTGGTGCTGCTTTTGCTTGCAATTAAGCAGTGCAGAGTTCAGCTACAGCTCCTGCAAATATCACAATGATATCTTCTGTCTGCTTCTTGCTCACGGGCAAATAACCTTCACCTGGGCCAAATAAACCAGTGACTCTGGCCTCTGCATTAACAGCAAATAAATGTCAAGGTGGAAGAGTAGGAAGTTTATTGGATTGAGATGCAAATAATGAATGGCATCACAATGAAGCTTTTAGTATTTAAAACCTAAATGAAAACAAAATGACAGGAAAATGCTGTAATTTTTTAAAGGAGCCCTTCCCTGCCTCCCCTGTGGTGATGGCCTCCCTGGGGTGCCCTCTACCTCCTCCCTATAGGACAAGGAGTGAGGTGCTAGGGCTTCCCCACTGTAAAAAACATCAAGACCCCACAGAAAGGATATAGGGGTGGTAGGGGGCAGTTGGGCTGTGCCCCAAGGAGGGGAGGCAGAGTTTGGCAGGCAACAAAGGGACGAAATCCAACCCTTTTCCCTGCTGCCCAGCAAAGGACAAGGGGTGACACAGTCACTGGTGGCAGGAAGGAAAATGCCAGTTGGACATAAGGAATAAAAAATTCCCCAGGGAGGAGGTTAAGCATTGAAGCAGTTTACCCAGAGAGGTGGTGGATCCTTGAAGAAGCCCAAAATTAGACTGGTGTTCATTATTCAGGTTTTCTGTACAAAGTGAGGGACAGTGGCAGCACTGCAGTCTTTTGCTCTGCACTTGCATTTAACCACATTATTACAGAGATGTTGTTTAAAAATACTGTGCCCTGCAGCAGCATGACACTGGCAAATATTTCTGGGGTCGAGCTGGCCTTAGCCATGCGTGCCTCTGCAGTGCCTACGGACGAGTCAGGGTATGAAGGTCAGAATATCCTATAAACTGCATAGGATCTGTGATGCCTTTTAGCTCCTGCCAAGTCGCTTGCTCGTGACTGCAGGGGGAAACAAATGCATGCCCTTGGCAGCTGAGCACCTTTTGCTATGCTACAGTATTTAATCACATGCTAGGCGTAGCATCAGATACAGCAAGCTTTTCTTGCCCCACTCTGTTTTCTTAGTAGCTCTTTTGCAGTTCTTTTCCCAGCCTTAACACTCATTTCAGTGCTTATCTCAGTTCAGGAAATCTTTAGTGTACCACTAACTCTACCTTTTCATTTTCCTCTGTGAAACTTCAGACTCAATAGATAAATTATTGGTGTCATAATAGCAGCTCCAAATTACTTTTTTAGTACTTCATTATTAACAGAAGAAAAAGATCTAGGCTGCACCAGGACAGTTTTCTAGCATAACCCCCTGGTGAAAATCTTTCTGTGCTTTCTGTGTAGGCTAGAGTTTGGTGGACAAGATTAGTGACTAAAACCAGCTGAGAATATCTTTCTGGAAAACACTCTACCTTGAAAATATTACAGTATAAACAGCCCACTGAGAAGTATTTTAAACCATGATACATAAAGTTCACACAGTGTAAGGAAGGCATTAAACTATAATATTGAGAATGTCAGTTGCCATTGAAGGATATGGAGCCAGCCAAAAATTCAATCAGTGATGTGAAAATGCTGATTTAAAATATCCCGTTTTCAGCATTAAAAGATCATATACTTCTTAAAAGACAGCAAATGACCGAAGAGCATTTCAGCTACAGTTAATTACATTCTAGCTGCATGTATGCAACATTTTATTGACTTCTGTAACATTTTCTTGACTTTCATTGAAAATTCCAGTCTTGATCCGTGCTGAAAGGCAAGCTGTTTCTGAAGTGGAAACAGAAATGTTAGATGAGCTTTTAGCAGGGAGAATACTGGAAAAACACCTTGTCTGTCACAAACATACACAAATAGACACATATATATGGATGTACATGCCTTATTGATTTTTCTAAGCAACTATTTAGGCAAAGTGATTGGTAAAAGATACTGAAATTTGGTCACAATGTAGCCAAAGAAAGGGGACTCCTGGCATTCCGGTGGATATTGTCTTACTTAACAGTGATGATCCTTCAAAACAAAACAAAACAATACAAACCCCAACATAACATACATGTTTTTCTTTTTTTCAATACAATACATATTTTGCTTTGTGTAGTCCAGCCATGCATTGACCCTAAGGCACAACACATATGTGCCTGTGGCTCACTGTTTAGCTGACTTTTTCAGCTGTCACACACTCAGCAAGGTTTGGAGCAGATGTTTGTAGGTGACAGCAAGTAAGACAAAGATAATTGCAAACATAAGAGTAAGTTCTTGCTTTCCTATCTGTAGGAGAACAAACATTTGCAAAGAAAGAGAAATAAAAAGCCCTTTCCAGTAATGATTTTAACGTCCATGTTTACTTTTTCAGAAATTTTCCCCTTGAGCTCTTAGCAATGAATGATGATATTGTGGGAATTGTTTTTATTAGATTTGGGTAACATTTTTTGAGAAAACAGTTAACATGGCAGGTGGGTTTGGTTTTCCCCATAGTGGTGCCATTTTTGCCCTGTTGTTTGGTCTGGAATCTGGGCTGGCGTGGAATGGGGAGCTATGGTCACAAGTGTTGCAGCTAAGTTTCTGACACTCCCTGAGTGGGTGGCCGACAAGCTGCAGCACTGACTTGGGAAGTGAGGAAACTGGGTTTAGCTTCTGGTACTGTCACCAGGGTTTGAAACCCAAGTATCTTACTTCACAGGAGCATGCTGTACTCTCCTTGTCATAAGACACAGAAGATGGAGTGGGGGAAGCACTCCTAAACCCATTTGTTGATGACACAAGACCTTGAGTAACTGGGCATCCAGCAGAGCAAAGAGGAAAGGTGATCACCCCATCTCCAAGTGAGCAGCCAGCCCTCCCAAGCGAACAACTACACTTCTCTTTCCTTCCTTCCTTTCCCAAAGTGTTCCTGGGTCTTGCGCTCGGGTCACAACAACCCCATGCAATGCTGCAAGCTTGGGGAAGAGTGACTGAAAAGCTGCACGGTGGTAAAGGACCTGGGGGTGTTGGTCGACAGCCGGCTGAATATGAGCCAGCAGTGTGCCCAGGTGGCCAGAAAGCTTGTATCAGGAATAGTGTGGCCAGCAGGACTGGGGAAGTGATCATCCCCTTGCACTCGGTATGGGTGAGGTCACACCTTGAATCCTGTGTTCAGTTTTGGGCCCCTCACTACAAGAAAGACATTGAGGTGCTGGAGAGAGTTCAGAGAAGGGCAATGAAGCTGGTGAGGGCTCTGGAGCACAAGTCTGATGAGGAGCAGCTGAGGGAACTGGGGCTGTTCAGCCTGGAGAAAAGGAGGCTGAGGGGAGACCTCATCAGTGTCTGCAACTACCTGAAAGGAGGTTGTAGCATGGAGGGTGTTGGTCTCTTCTCCCATGTGATAGGACAAGAGGAAATGGCCTCAAGTTGTGCCAGGGGAGGTTCAGATTGGATATAAGGAAACATTTCTTCACAGAAAGGGTTGTCAGGCATTGGAACAGGCTGCCCAGGGGAGTGGTTAAGTCGCCATCCCTGGAGGTGTTTAAAATATGTGTAGACGTGGCACTTAGGGACACGGTGTAATGATGGACTTGGCAGTGTTAATGGTTGGTCTTGATGATCTTGAAGGTTTTTTCCAACCTAAATGATTCTATGATTCTACGACTTTTTAACAACATGCAGCTGTACTGCAGGAGAGACTGGCAACCAGTCAGCCTCAGAAATATGGTTCAAGTAGCTGGGGCAGGCGAAAATAACTCTTCCTTAGGACAGGCAATTGTGGTCCCCTTGAGCCGCTGGGTAAAAGCTAGGAGGGGCAGGTCAGCTTTTGGGAGGCTTTTGGTAATATAGTAGAGCATTTTATTTCTTTTGATTGTGTTGATGATAAAAAAATTAGTTTAATGTTTTATTTTACAACTTATTTCACTTTTTTTCATTTACTTGTTGAGTGTACACCGTGAAAAGGGAAAGAGGATTAATATATGTTTCAGAATCTTTTTGTTTTTCTTTATTTTGAAACAAAAACAGTTTGACACTGGAAGGAAAGCCCTCACAATTATTGCCAGAGGTATAGTCCATTAAGTATTCATATAGCACCATAGACACCACTGTGCTGCCTGAACACTGCCCGAAAGGCTGTAAGTGGCCTGGAGACCATTTGCTACATACCAATTTCTTTAATTTTTCTGTCCAAGGTAATTACCTTGTTATGAAGTTTCTAAAATGCATTTTATTAGTGTTTTGTTGTTGTTTTTTGGCTTTGTGTGTGTGTGTGTGATGCTTAATCAGTTTTATGTACTCACAGCTGAAGTCAAAGTGAAGAGCAAAGTGCCTGTACTGGGATGGAGCTGGTGACACTGGCATTGAAGATAGCCAGGGCAATGAGGGTCTTCAGCAAGTCAATCCTAGGGCCTTTTTGGAGCCTGCAGGAACCCTCCTCCAGGGGTGAGGTTGATCTTCACCATGGAGGGCTCACAGTGTGCCATCTCCTCTCAGGACAGGTCATGATCCTTACCTTAGCACTTCAGCTGCCCAGCACCTGAGGATGAGCTTCACTGAAGCATCATGAAGGTAAGGACAGACACTCTCATCATGAGCTGCTGTTGAGTGGAAAATCATTGTAACTGAGAGATGGCACAGCCAAGCTGTTTGCAATAGTCTTTGCTGCTGAGAAGCTGTTTTATGCTCTGTATTAATATCCTAAAATTGAGCACACAGAACTCAAAACTATTGCCCTTCAGCATGGTAAATGTGTGTATAGCTAATATATGGTGTTTATAAAGGCATTACGGCCTGGTATAATAGTTCTGTTTCAAGAAATAAAAAAAAACCGCACTCCTTTGCGTGATGTTTTATAATCACATATTAGATCCAAAATATGTCTAAAAAGCCTGATTTCCTGTCCTACCCAACTTCTGCTTGCAGTAAAGAAAAGTGCGAGGCCAGCATAAGTCTCCAACATCTTTTGTTCGTCTGACAGGCATGTGGCTGTGCAGTGAGCTGATAATCAAAGGCTTTACTTCAGAGCAGCCATAATTTTTCTGATTCCTCCATAAAAACACATAAACCTTTCAGAAATAATTCATGCTTGAGTCTATACCTCCAAAAGAGGGTTGTGTGAGTTCTGGGTTTTTTTAAGGATGAAGACATTACCACCTAGTGACAATGCTTCAGACTGACCATAGCAAACCTGGTGTCGAATCTTGGATTGAAAATGAGGTATCCTGAGTCTCTGTGCTTTAGATGTCAGGCATAATTAAAAAGAAGGAAAGGAAAGGAAAGGAAAGGAAAGGAAAGGAAAGGAAAGGAAAGGAAAGGAAAGGAAAGGAAAGGAAAGGAAAGGAAAGGAAAGGAAAGGAAAGGAAAGGAAAGGAAAGGAAAGGAAAGGAAAGGAAAGGAAAGGAAAGGAAAGGAAAGGAAAGGAAAGGAAAGGAAAGGAAAGGAAAGGAAAGGAAAGGAAAGGAAAGGAACCCCACAAACAACCAAGAACAAACAAACAACAAAATATTGTGAATGCAAAGAAGCAGCAGAAAACTGGATGTAAATGTCAGGGTGGGTGTCTTTCTGAAACTGAACTTCCGAATTCTCAAGCCGAAGCCTGCTGCTTTCCAGCTGCAACCAGTATGTTGTAAATTTTCATCCCGCCTGAACTGAGCAAACATTGTACATCCTAAATCTTCCAGTTAATAAATAGACATGAGACAAACCCTGCAGTTAGGAGGCTGATCACACGTTTTGCTTCTCCACACAGACCTTTAGACTGGGAAAATTAGGCTCAGGGTGCTGGAAAGAAGAGCTGGTGCCAAAGAGAGGGCTTCCCAAAATGAACTGGTTGACTCAGAAAGAAGTGGGGAGCCTGAAAAAAAGAAAGCAAAGATCTTGCCTGAGGAAATAACCCAGCAGTGGGGGAAGATGCAGGAGACCAGACAGCTCATGGTTTATAATGCCTGAGACTGTTAATGAAGATCGGCAAAGCACAAATCAACCTGACCTTCTGCTTGACCATCTTGGGCCAGCAGCAATGTCCTTGCTGAGATGGATAGTGATACCTTGTGACTGTGGTGCTGGGAACAGCAAGGAAGTACTCTCAAAAAATAGGGTAGAACTCTTATATTACTGTTTCTTAAATAAACCCCAGTTATCTAGAGTCACCGCAGGCTGTTGTTCAGTTTCTCGCCCATGACATCATCCTATTTCCAAATAATCCTATTCAGCCAAATACAATTCACAAATCATGCATATGGCTGGATCTATGAGGTTTCCCTTGATGTTACCTAAATCCCTTAGTTTAATTAGACTGGTACAGTTCCCAGCAATTTATTTTCTCCTGACACACTACCATTCTCTTGTACAATCTCCTGGGTGGATGTGACTTGCTGCTATGAAAGAAGATGTACATTGACTTCCTCTGGAGAAATTAAAGAACTGTCAGACTGACATACATCCCTGTCACTGTCTTCACTAGGGTTATTAATAAGACTGCTAATTTGATAAATCTTAGATTTTTTCAAATATTATTCGTAAAACAAACATTTAAGGCTTGACTGATATCTCTGTTGGGGTGGGTATAGGGTGGAATTCAGAAGGAGAGGAGTCTGTGGCAGATGTGTATTACTCAAATGTCTCGCCTTCAGCATCTCTCACAAGCGATGTCCCAGTTGTGTAATTCCTTCATTCTGCCTCACTCTTGAAATTGCATATCCTCAGCAGACATTAATAATAAAGACAATTGGTGTCTCTTCTTGTAAACACCTTCTGGTTCTGTAGAGTAAAATCCAGCTGCTAGGGATCTAGAGATAACTAGAAGCATTTATGTAGTTGATATATCGAAACGGTGGAATTTTTTCTTGAAGGAAAATTATCATATGTGAAGTCTTTAAAATGATCACTATTTGGGAGAGCACCTGATTTTGATAGGAGACCAGTACTCAGAATCCCAGCAGAAATCAGAAATGGCTGTGATTTCCATGCATGTCTAAACCATGAAGTTTATCATGATGTATGTCAGGAATTGTCACTCCTGTGAGAGTATCTAATACTTCTGTTCAGGGATCTTGGTTCAAACAAATGGCACAGATGCTCATACAGATTGCAGCTTTGCAGGTCTGGGCAGTAGTGTGGTCTCCCAAGATACTCAAGGAGGCACTGAACAGTCTATTAATAATAACTGAGGCACAGTGACACACACAATTGTGGTATGAATGTCTCTGCAACCTTTTGAAAGCTGCAGTCCTCAGTGCTTGGGGGATAACAGCAAGGAGGTGGTTGCACAGCTGCCAGAGAGATGTCGAGCCGCGAGGAACGCAACAATGTGCTTGCATCGACCAGGCTGGCATCTTTTGTTGCCAGACATTACACTGTCACAGATATTGGAGTGGATTTGGTTTGTTCTTCACACATAACACGGTTGGACAAGAAATTCTCCTTCAGCCCCTCAGTATCCAAATTTACTGTTCAGTTTCCACTGGTTTATGTATGAGATGGGCAGTTTGGCATAATTCAGGAGGCTCCAACACACATTTCAAAGAGTGAGCTAAAAAAAGCCCAAAACTGTATCAAGAAAAAGCCCAGAAATATACCTTTTATTAAAGATACAATATACCTTTCATTAAGGATTCAATATACCTTGAGGGGTTCAGAACCAGGTGTGGGTACAACATCTTTCATAGTAAAGACAAGGCTCTGAGGGTATGTTTTTGTGGCCTTTTGATACTTAAAGAAGGCTTATAAGAAAGATTGTGAGACACTTTTTACCAGAGCCTACTGTGGTAGAACAAAGGGTGAGGGTTTTAAAACGAAAGTGGGTAGATTTAGATTGGACATAAAAAATAAATTCTTTGTGATGAGGGTGGTGAGGCACTGGAACAGGCTGCCCAGAGAAGTTGTGGATGCCCCATCCCTTGGGAGAGTTCCAGGTCAGGTTGGATGAGGCTTCGAGCAACCTGGTCTAGTGAAAGTTGTTCCTGCTGTGGCAGGGGGGGTGGTCCCTTCCAACCCAAACCGTTCCATGTTTCTATAAAACTATGGTTTTCTATATAGACGTCTTTTCATCTGGAAATGAAGTTTTCCCTCAGTAGCAATCATGACCAGCAGTCACTCCCCCACCCCCCATACACACTTTTATAGATGCTCCATCCTTTCAGTAACGAAACCAAGCTCTATCGTTAGGCAAGAGTGACATCTACTGTCTGTCACAGCCAGCTGTCACACCGCTGTCCTGCTGGCCGCCCTACAACCTCCGCGGGTTAGAAGGACACTGCGCATTTCTGCCCCCAGGTCTTCAGTCTGCATTGTCAATGAAAGTTCATGAGAGTCACTGTTTTAATAAACATTAGTAAATCGCCAAAACTTCTGGTTGATTAAAATAAATGAAATTTGGAGTTGTGAGTACCAAAGCATGAACAAAGAGGTACTACCAGCAACTCAAAACCAACGAATCAAGAAGGTGGGAGCTCTCAAGAATTAGGGATACATAACCAGAGAGCCAGATCCTTTTTCAGTTTGAAGAGGAGTCTACAGGGGATGACAATCCAGGCTGTGAAATCGAACTTGAATCAAACACGCCATTCCTGGGAGTGTTCCAGGCCAGGCTGGATGGGGCTTTGAGCAACCTGGTCTAGCGGAAGCTGTCCCTGCCCATGGCAGGGGAGTTGGACTAGATGATCTTTAAGGTCCCTTCCAACCCAAACCATCCTATGATTCTATGATTTGAACGCTGAAGCATTTTGATACTAAAAACAGCTTCCAACCTAATCTGTGAACACATACCTCAAAGCTTTCCTGCCAGGACTTTTGTGTACTCCTAGCCTTGTTCTACAATTAAATACCACAGCGCAGGCCTGCAAGAAAGGATTCTTGCTAAATAGCTTGACAATTTGTTTATCAGAAATTAGCTTGAACAGTAGAAATATTTTTCAGACCACAATTCCAGTCAAATGACTACATTCAAGATACAAATTTCTGTTTAAATCCAGGCTGCTTTTTGCATGTGAATGCTGGGGGTAACCAAGCATGCACATATGCACACAGACATATGCACACAGAAAATTAAGCTATTTCAGATAACGACTTCAGTTTTGCAGCCTTCAAGACTGCTGAGAAACAGGGATCGGACCGACAAGCCAGGCTCATGAAAAGGATTCTCCAGTTATGGAAAGACTTGGATGAGCTCTAGGGTAGTTTTGCTATATCACGATTTGTCTTTCCTGAAGCAGTAGGATACTTACATACTTCTTTCTTTTGAAATGGTGGCTCTTTGATCTTACCCTTGACTTTTACAGCTTGCAGACTTCAGAGAAACATAAGATCCTGGAATCAAACAGGTTGGAAGGGACATCAGGAGGCCTCCAGTGCAATTCCCTGCTCAGAGCAGGGTTGGCACTAATGTCAGACTGGGTTTCTCAGAGCTGTGTCCAGCTGGGACTTGAAAGTCTCCAGGCGTGGCACCTGCACAGCCTCTCTGGGTGACCCGTTCTACTGCCCAGCTGTCTTGATGGAGAAAAGGTTTCTCTTACCGTGCTCTCCAAATTCTTCTTCCCACAAAATCTGACTGGATGGCATTTTCAATTTTTAACCACAAAAAGGCAGCAACAGAGGGAAATAAGGGAAAACACAGTCTTTTATGAACACCAGCTGGCCCATGCAATGAGAAGAATATACAAATATCAGCAGACTGGCTCAGGTACTACTTAGGACAAATAAATGTTTGACAAGAGGTGACCATGACACTTAGATCTTAACTGTCGTCTGCTCTTCCACAGCACACGCTCAGTGTTTGGTAATTGGTGTCTGTGCAGGACAAGGATGTCATATGCAAAAGTTTTATTCTTGCCTTCCAGTGAAAGGACGTAAGAACAAAGGTGATCCATGGCAATGCTTGCCTTTTGCCTGAGCTAGTTTCCAGGGGCTTCCTGAGCTTCATCTTCCTCCCTTCCCAGCCAGCTTCATGTTTCACTTCCCTGACTCTCTGTTGGGCACCACTCTCTCCTTCTTGCCTTTCTGCACTCATGCTGCTCTTGTTTTGCCTAAACAAGACTTCTGCAGGTAAAGAAAAGCAGCAGGGTTTGTCCTTAACTATTAAGAACTGGGCTTGTAACTCACGCTGCAAACCCAGTAAAGGGAAGGGCAATGAGGAAATTACTTTGGAGAACTTAGCTGAGCTGCAAAAAGATCCATCGGTAACACCCACCCTTGGCAGAACATGTACCCTGAAAGATAAGAGAAATCCTCAGCAGGGTGTAGCACAAACAAGGAAGGAGAAGGAGTTTCTCAATGCCATACAGCTAGAAAAAATGTCAAACTCTTGAAAGCTGAAGTGAAAGCAGAAAATAAAATTAAGAATCATGAACAGAGACTGAGCCCCCAAGTGTGATATACGATAACCTATCTCTGAAATATGTGCTCTGTAGTAGTTACCTAATGTGCCATATCACCACAATCCCACTGAATTTAAAGAAAAAGTGCCACAAATAAAACATACCAAAGACTAATGTAGCAGTTACATATGTTGGGTACTTTCAGGTTTTTGGTTTGGTATTGTTTTGAGTTTTGGTGGTTTTGTTTGTTCGACTATTTGTTTGGTTTTGTTTGTTGGTTGGCTTGGTTTTGGTTTTGGTTTTCACTACAACAAACAACTACAAAACGTGTGGAAAAATAAATTGGGAACAAATATACATACTTGGGATATATACTTCTGACTTGCAGAGCTGCCATGCACAGGAAGGGTGTGCATCCACCTGGCATGCGTCCATCTACCCTGCTAGGTCCTGCAGGCATACCAATACACCTCTGGGGGCAAAGATGTTGTATCAAGAGCAAAAACAGAGGTATTAGCGTCATGTTTTAGCAGTCCGAGTTTCCCACTGAATGCAGGAAGGAAGCACTGAGTGCAGGAAGGGGCAAACAATGGCCGGAAGAACCTGTGGTGTAGGCATTTCAGTGGCAAAAATCACCAAGCAGCCACCTCTCATGGGGCAGCTGCACCCTAGGAATATTATGCTGAATCAAAGTAAAAAGAAAATTTTTCCCAAACGAAAAATTGTGGGTGTAAATGAAAATATATGCACGTGTTGTGCAAGTTTTAAATCACCTTGATTACAATCAGTGAACACATTTCAATGTCAGGCCCTCAAAATGTCTTAATTGCAAGTATAAAAACTCTCTGTTGGGAAAAGAGTGGAGCAACATGGGAGGAGGGAAGCAAGTGGCCAATGAAGTCAGAGGAAGATATTTATTAGAGGAATCAAGGGCAATTAGTATCCAACCCCCATTGATGCCCATAATGCCTTTGAAAATCTACTGCCAGTCAGCATGAAATCTGTTAAAGATTACATCTTTGAAGTCTTCAGTTATAAAGGATCTGAAAAAATCATGGCAAATCCAGAGCAATTTTAAAGACAAATATTCTTTGCACAAGATGAAAATGGTTCAAAACTATGTATAGGGAGATTACACAATCGATCACATGGAATTTGTTTAAGAACACATGCTAAAGTACATCTTAATTTGAGCAAAAAATCCAAGCTAACTAAATTATTTAAGAAAAACTATTTCCAAGGAGAAAAAAAACCCAAAACTATTAGGTTTTACTGGAGAGACAGCAGTGAAAGCACATTTATTTTCTGACAGAAGGAGGCAGTCTCGGACAACTGGATCACCTCAAGGTATTACACCAGGATGCATATTTTGGAATCAAGCTGAAGACAATATAGCACAGCATAGTCAGGCCTGAAAAGCAAGAGAGAGACACTCTGACAAAACCTATGTTACTGAGGCTTATGTTGCTGATGTTGCATGACAGAGCTTGCATTGATAGAACCGGGCAGAACAATTCATTCCTTGCTGTTGCTGGTGCAGCAGCAGAATCATTTTTTGTGATCCTTTGACTCTGCCTTTCTCACCCTGGGTGATGGTTTCCTAGCACAGGATATCTCTTTACATTCCTGTCTTTCCACCACAGTGGTGGTGAAGATTTTCTCTATTTCTAGATTTTTTCAAGAGGGCAAGAATATAATGATCTTCACAGAATCACAGAATGTTAGGAATTGGAAGGGACCTCAAAAGATCATCTAGTCCAATCCCCCTGCTGGAGCAGGAACACCTAGATGAGGTTACACAGGAAGGCGTCCAGGTGGGTTTTGAATGTCTCAGAGTAGGAGACTCCACAACCCCTCTGGGTAGCCAGTTCCAGTGTTCTGATACTCTTACTGAGAAGAAGTTTCTTTTCAAATTTAAGTGGAACCTCTTGTGTTCCAGCTTGAACCCATTAACCCTTGTCCTACCGTTGGTTGTCACCAAGAAGAGCTTGGCTCCATCCTTGTGACACTCACCCTTTATATATTTATAAACATTAATGAGGTCACCCCTCAGTCTCCTCTTCTCCAAGCGAAAGAGACCCAGCTCCCTCAGCCTTTCCTCATAAGGGAGATGCTCCACTCCCTTAATCATCTTTGTTGCCCTGCACTGGACTCTCTCCAGCAGTTCCCTGTCCTTCTTGAACTGAGGGGCCCAGAACTGGACACAATATTCCAGATGTGGTCTCACCAGGGCAGAGTAGAGGGGAATGAGAACCTCTCTCAACCTACTAACCACCCCCCTTCTAATACAGCCCAGGATGCCATTGGCCTTCTCTGCTTTCCTCCTCCCCTGCCAGGAGAGAGTGCCCACAACCATCACGTGATACTCCAGCCAGGGTAAAAGGGAATACCTATGCCACCAGTGGATAGAGGGACAGAGAGCCCCCAGAGCAGGAAGGAATCCTCAATTGTTTCAGGAGAATATTAGGCCTCAGGAGGGTCGAGCATGCACAACAGGCCACCTTTGACACCTCTCAGCAGTATCCTACAGGGGAGCTTGGGCAGAGCTGACTGGTGCATGCGCAATGTGGATGCCTGGGATAATATTCTGATGTATGTGTTCAGGAGGAAGAGTGTATTTTCTTGAAAGACTAGTTGACATAATTGTAAAATTATCTTCTTTTTTGCATGTTATATAAGACTTTCATTTTCTGTAGGCACAAACCTTATATCTCTATTCACTGTTTTCAGTTCACTGAAATCAGTGGTGCTCAATGACAGGATAAGGGGCAATGGGCATAGAATGAAACACAGGAGGTTCTATCTGAAGATGAGGAGAAACTTCTTTACTGTGAGGGTGCCAGAGCACTGGAACAGGCTGCCCAGAGAGGTTGTGGAGTCTCCTTCTCTGGAGACATTGAAAACCCACCTGGACACATTCCTGCGTGATCTGCTCTGGGTGAACCTGCTTTAGCAGGTGGGTTGGACTAGATGATCTCCAGAGTTCCCTTCCAACCCCAACCATGCTGTGATCTGCAAGTCTGGTAGCACGGGCTCCAGCCATGTTGCCCCAAATGCAGAAACCCAGGATGGAGCCGGAAGGACCTTGTTTTCTACCTAAAAAAGCCAATGGGAGGAAAAAGGATAGGCTGGAGAAGCCCAGATATTATTGTAGGATGCCCTATGCTACCAACCTAATCAGGAAGAAGTATGAAAGGTGATTTGATTATAATGTTTAAATACTTCCACAAAACCAGAAAAGCCATTGCTTAAATGTGTTTCTCTCTCCTTATAGCAGAGACACATATGAAGAAGTGGAAAGGCTGGAAGCACAAACTAGAGAATTGTGTTAAAGTTAAGGACATGATTTCAACTGTGGCCATGATTCACCTTTAGAACAAGCTGTCAAAGGAATAAGAGGATTCTTCCTCTCTCTTCAAATCAAGATTGTCCTCCTATTAAAAAAAAAAAAAAAGGCACTAAATACAAGTTACTGTGAATTCTGAGCTAAATCCTATGGCCTTGAGTATATATGGCCTTGGGCACACATGGTTCAGCCTGGGTTTTCTAGAGGTCCTTCTAGTCTTTAAAACCTATATATCTCCTGTGAAGTTGCATGACAGTATCGTCACATGGTGCTCTGCAACTGTACCAACATTTATGCAAAAGATACTCAATGTTGGTTTAAAAATTCCAAAGTCTAAGAATCTACCATATTACTAAGGCAATTGGTTTTAGTAGCTATCCAGCATCACCAAGAAATACTTGTGCTTTACTGCCAGCCTGGACTGGCATAGATCCAGCTATGCTGATGCCTGGAGTCTCTTCCCATGGCTATGACCATGGCTATCACCTGTTCCCATTTAAATCTGTTCTTGAATAAACTAGCCAGAGAGAATTCCTAGAGCCTCAAAAGTCTCTCAAGGCAGGACACAACATCTCCCAGTACTCCATCCATTCCCAAAGCTCTTTTCCAGCTCCTCACAATTTTTCAGACTCTTTTCCTGAACTACAAACACTAAGTCTGAGATTAAGTATTCAAGTAATGATCCCGTATTTATATACAAATAATATAATTTGAATCATAATGCCAGAACAATATCCATTCTTACTCAAAATTACCACACCAGAGCAGACAAATATAAAACAATTAATTTTAAAAAACCCAAACAAACAACCACAAAACAACAACAACACCACAAAACAAGAACAACAAAAAACACATCAAAAAAACCCACTGAGCAGTGAACTTGATATCCTTTATATAGGAACTTATAAATAAAATGCAGAAAATTCTTAATCTATGTGTGTAGAGATAAACTGGGACTACTGAGAAGACACAGCAACATGCCCCTGGTCTCTCCATGGCTCCCCATATGCCCTTTGCAAAGGGTCTTTCTGCATTTTTCAGAATGTACAGTTTCCATGATGTAGAGTACTGAAATTACTATTAACTGGTAGCTAGTCACACGGTCAAAAGTGGTTTCAACTCTTTCTATAAACAAAGGTGGCTCATATCAGTGGTTGCTCAGGGATATGTTGACAACTGTCAGTCTATTTCTGAATATTTGTATTTAGGAGTCCAAAATTAACATTCACGTTTAAGGTTGATGTGCCCAAAGTTACACCAGGAAGAGTTAAAGAGAACAGATTACATATGACCAATAAACTGAAAGTCATTCATATGAAGATGACAAATACTGAAAGCATCGGGTAAAGAAACACGACAGTTGTGCAATCATTTTAAAAGTTATATTTACTAAATAATTCAAGCCTGATTCACCATTACATTATGCAGTACATAATTGCTCATGTTTCCAGGTTCACACCTCTTATCATCATGAGAAAGTAAATAACAGCTTCAAACAAGATACGAAATTATGTTCAGTGTTGGAAAACATTCAAGTTCTTTTCAGCCTCATCTAAACATTTCCCTCTCAAGATGATAACTTTCCTACCTGTTCACAGAAGTTTGCAAATATTTAATTCAAAATCAAATCTGGAATGCTTATGCATTTGAAAGTATTTTCTTCTTTGTGAGGGGAAAAAAAAGCCTGAAACTGGTGTAAGAAACACTGCTTTGAAACAAGATGATAGTCAATGGAGCACAGTTATCCCAAGAATCAAAACCTGTTGAAAAGGAAGGTGGAGATCACGCAAAATATGCAAATATTGGTTCTATAGGAAATCTCCACAATGTCGTAGTCTCAGCTGGTACCACAGACCGGAAAGCTAAGTCATCCCATAAAATCGTTAATATCCACACCTTAATTACCCTGGCACCTCCAGGTAGGCTTGTGCTCCTTGCAGTTCACATGCAAAGGAAGTAAAACCTCTGTTGTAGGGCACCCCAGAAGGTGCCTGTGCCCTTCTTCCCTCTCCAAAGGGAGAAGCGATTTCTGCTAGCCCCCTCTTGAGGGTTGTCCAACACATTCAAGGAAGTGCTAATCTTTATTCTGCTTTATTGCCTGGATATTTGATGACTGTAAAACACTCCAGATCACACAACAAGCTGGGTATTTTTTCAAACCATGTGCAGAGGGAGTACATAGTTTGACTTCCTTTCTAGGCTTCTTTATTTCTCTGACCCCCGGACAAGTCATGCCAGCAGAAAAGCTTCTTACACATGTAATATGGTCAGGATAGTTGCCTGGCAGTCATTCAATCCCTTTCTCTAGCAAAGCCCTCCTGCAGCCAGGTTACCTTCACAAGCACATGGCCTTGGATATCTCTGCCAGTCACAAGACCCTGCTTGTTTCCTGGTGGTGCAATCCCAGCTCATCTTGGATCCAGGTCCTTCCCTGCAGGAAGGGTAGCTTGTCGCACCAAGCTCCCAGTTTCGACAGCATGGGTATCTTCATTCTCCTTCAGAGCATCCACCAAACCCTCTGTGAAGCAACTCCTGCCAGTTCATAGACTCATAGAATGGTTTGGGTTGGAGGGGACCTTCAAAGGTCATCTAGTCCAACCCCCTGCAATGAGCAGGGACATCTTCAACTAGATCAGGTTGCTCAGAGCCCCGTCCAGCCTGGCCTTGAATGTCTCCAGGAATAGGGCATCTACCACAACTCCGGGCAACCTGGGCCAATGTTTCCTCTCCCTTATTATAAAGTTTGAAACCCTGCTTTCCCCACAGCTCTCCCCCTGTCTCCCACCTCTCCTATTCTATGCACCGGGACCCAGGGAGCAGATATTCCTTCAGGTAGGCACTGTGGTGATGCTGCTTCTCCCTGCTTGAATGCTGCTAGCCTGCCTCCCTCTCCAAGGGCTGGAAGTGCCCATAACAAACTGCTCCAGGCCAACCAGACAGGTTACAGGCAGTCCCGACCAATTTTGTGAGCAATACAGGGCAGGTCTCCACATCTCACACAGGCAGCAGAGGACAGACAGGAGGACACCTGACACCAGGACAGCCCCACCACCACTATCAGCGTGACAGCCAGCCTGCAGGAAGGCGAGAGAGGTCAGAGCAGCTCCTGCTCGGCACCGGGAAGCCCACAGTGCCTTTGCCCTGCAGAGAGCTGGGAACAGAGGCAGAGCATTCCTGCAACCTGCCCGATAGCCTGAAGGGGTTGCCACAGCTTTCCCAGACAGTCTCACTGCACAGGCCCAGGGGATTTAAAAGAAAACTGTGCCAGCTGGAGTAGGGTATTCGAGGAAGGAGCTATGAAGAGGAGAGAAGACAGCACTGAGGATTTACAGGTAAAATGCATATTTTGATTTACAGGTGTGAATAGAGAGGAAGGGTGAAGTGGAACAAGATGAGCAAAGGGTTAAAGGATGATAGAAGCATGGAACAAATTTAATTTATCTGGGTGCATCCAGTGCTCACATTAAACCCACACACTCTTTCTGCATGGAGATAGCTCCCTGAATTAAAAAGGGTGAGGGAAGGAGGGCTCACGTCTTTGTCCTTAAATATGTCACTTGCATCTCTCGACTCTGAGCCAGTAAAAGAGTCAAACACTGCAAGTCAAATCCTATTTAATTTCTTCAGCAACATATCTGTGTGAAATATAGTCCAATTAAAGGCATTAGGTTACTTTACCATGGCTGCAGCCATTTGGCTTTTATTTCCAGTAGGCTGTAATTAAATTATCACAATGCAGGAGCAGACAAGTTTCCCTTATATGTGACTGCAATTAAAGACATGCAATCACAACATTTTTTAAAGTGACTCAAATCAATTGGTTACAGTAAAGAATACGGTGTAATGCAGCAGTGACTCCACTGTTAAGACTGAAAGAGGGCTTCTATTTCAATAATTTAGTTCCCTTTTATTACGAGTTCTGCTCTTGGATAATTTATTTAAAGTTCATTATGTGTCTACAGCATATATCATTTGCCCTCAGCTTGGGCTGCAGAAGTCCCATTATGGCCAATTACTTAGTGTGATAAAATCTCCCATGGTACAAACTGTTCCTTAATTAGATTTAAGTTTTGTCTAAATTCTATTTGTAATTCAGACAGCAAAATAACAAGGCTGACAGCAAAGACTTGCTGTCTCCTTTCTTTGGTCCCTGTGGTAACCTGTTAGGTTGGATATAATCTGAGGGCAGTTCAGAACCAAGACCCCCCACAGCCATGTGCTTTTCTTGCAATAAATGCCCCACATCAGATTCCTGTAACCAGCACCGGGCTTGGGGATGGCCTGGTCTGTGAGGGAGACCCATGTTCCCCAACCCAAATCCAGCCCTATCAAATACCTCACCAATAGCAAAGGAGATGGCTCTGAAAGCACCTGAGAGAATGCAGCTGTCAGATTGCAGAGACTGAGTGCTGCTGGCACGCTCTTCGTCAATCATAGGTTATTTGCTCTCGGTCCCGTATATGTTTGCAGCACGCTGGTTGGTGGAAAAGAAGCTGCTGACAAAACGATAGTCCTACAAAACCACAAAGAAAGTGATGTGGGGACCAGCACCCAGCCATGTCCTTCAGCTCATTTAATAACTGTGCACTGTAAACACCACAGTGTGCACAGCCCACATGGTTCCAGCAGCAGACAGCATGCTGCAACCTGCTGCAGGGTGTAGCCTTTACTGTTAACCTGGTTAACCATTAGCCGCAGAATGGTAGAATCTGTGAATCTAAACTCATAGAATGGTTTGGGCTGGAAGGGACCTTCAAAGGTCATCTAGTCCAACCCCCCTGCAATGAGCAGGGACATCTTCAACTAGATCAGGTTGCTCAGAGCCCCGTCCAGCCTGGCCTGGAATGTCTCCAGGGATGGGGCATCTACCACCTCTCTGGGCAACCTGGGACGGTGTTTTACCCTCATTGTAAAAAAAATTTTTCCTCATGTCTAGCCTGAATTTCCCATCCTTTAATTTAAAATAATTACTTCTTGTCCTATTGTAACAGGCCCTGCTAAAAAATCTGTCTCCATACCAGTGCCTTCCAGTTCGTTTGAGGATGATGGTATTGCTGCATTATTTCTTAACTGAATTTGAGCCACTGATTTCTACAAACAATCCCCTGCACCATCCTCAGCCATGAGAAGAGGTTTGAAGCTGTTTCGTTCTTTAGAAACAACTGCCAGTGTTTGGCATGTGTCTCCTCAAGCTCCAGCTTCAGTTTGAAAAGTGTTTTAAATATGTTTGAACCAAATGTTCTACACAAACTTGAATTCAAATACTGCAACCTGTCTCTGTGAAATCTCATGACTGAGGGTAGAAGGTACACAAAGAAAATTCAAGAGTGGAACCAGAAATAGAAGTGGTGTTTCAGTAGGATCCATTTTAACAGATCCAGGCCATAGTAATTTGAGGACAGGCATCATCCTGTAAGATGTTGAATTCTTCCAGAAAAATTGCGGTAGAGATTTATTCATTTTTTCCATTAAAACTTCTACTCCACTTTGAAAGGAAGAAGGCATTCACACAAACACACTTACTGGATGCAAGGTTAGCAGTTATAATATTTGCCATGTGCTTCAGTGGCTCTGTATTTTCTGTTGCAGAGAGCAGTGGGCTATCTTCCTTCGAATCCTGCTGAAGTCTCATATTGCTGCTTTTCAAAGCTGGATGAATTTATTCTGGTGTTTCAGAAAACTTCTATCTAAGATTAATGTCTGCAAAAACACCATTTACAGGAAGCAAATTTACATAGCAACTAATGACAAGCCTAAAAATAACATATTTCTTTGCAACATCAATCTTGTTACTGAACTAAAAGAATGAAATATTCCTTTATCAGTTGTTTCCAAGGAGCGGGGAAAAAATGTTAACCAAGTCCGGTATCAAAAAGAATATGAAAACATTTCAACATCTGCCCTGCTTTCCACTTAATTTACAAGGATGCAAACAGCATTTATGGAGCAGTTACATTTTGGACATTCCTCTCTATACTTTTGATCAGTAGCACAACATGACTAGTCTGTCCTGCTCCACTTGAGCCTCAATTGACATCAGAAAGTGAACTTCATATACCAGGGGACACACATCACACTGTGGTGTCAGGAATCCCTTACTTAACAGTTTCATTGTGCCTGTCCAGACCCTTCCATGAAAATACGTATTTTAAAATATAATAAGATATTTCTCTATATAGATATGAGAAAAGGCCTCTAGATCAGCATGAATTCTTATCAAAAACACCAAAGTCTTTCCTTATTTGATAAAGGCATCTTGATAGAGGCACTGATGTGAAGCTGAAAAGAAATATGTAATTATTAGTTGTTTTTAACAGGCTATGGGAAGGTCTTATCTGTCATTGAATACTAAGCATTTCTCTCCTCCTTAAGCACTAAGAAACAAACATGAATAGAAGTGACGACTTAGCCAACCCCACCACCTGGCAAGACACTGAAGGTGATTTTCCCAATTGCACTAATGTGGAAGTCGGCCTGAAGACTTTGTACCTCCCTGTTATGTACAGCATCGTCTTCCTGGTAGGCTTCCCAGGAAACGTCATTGCAATTTGTGTTTACAGCTTCAAGATGAGGCCTTGGAAGAGCAGCACCATCATCATGATGAACCTGGCACTCACAGACCTGCTCTACCTCACCAGCCTTCCCTTCCTGATACACTACTACGCCAGTGGGGAGCACTGGATCTTTGGTGAATTCATGTGCAAGTTCATCCGCTTTGGCTTCCATTTCAACTTGTACAGCAGCATCCTCTTCCTCACCTGCTTCAGTGCCTTGCGCTACGTGGTGATTGTCCACCCTATGAGGTTCTTCCACACCCAGAGGAAGCGGTGGACAGTGGTAGCTTGTGCAGCAGTTTGGATGATTTCACTGGCAGCTGTCAGCCCCATCAACTTCTTGATCTCCTCAAAAGAGGAGGAAAACAGATCCTTATGTCTAGACCTTACCAGCTCTGAAAACCTGGGCACAATCAGGTGGTATAACTGGCTACTCACCACGTTTGCCTTCTTCTTGCCTTTGCTGATGGTGACTCTGTGCTATGCGCTCATTATTTACACCTTGGCTACTGGGCCCCAGACGCAGGCTTGCTACAAACAAAAAGCTCGCAGACTCGCCATCGTCCTCTTGGTGGTCTTCTACATGTGCTTCCTCCCCTTCCATGTTTTTCGGGTGGCTCGGGTTGAACTACGTCTGTGTCCCGTCAGCTGTCATGTGGAGAAGCAAATCCACTCCATCTATATAATCTCTCGGCCACTGGCTGCACTCAACACATGTGGCAACCTGCTGCTTTATGTCGTGATTGGAGGTAACTTCCAGCAGGCCATCCTCTCTCTTTCAAGGTGAAAGTGGAGCAAATATGTCCAGCAGCCTGGGAGCAACAATTATGTGACCAAGCCACAAATCACATTAAAGTTATAAAGGAATACCAGCAATCCCAAGATAGCTTCGGTGCTACAAGCTCCTGCAAAGGCAGCTGTGTTGATATGTTAGCAAGAATTGCAGCTGGTTTCTACCTCTCCCTGCAGTAGAGCACTTGTCAAAAAGCTGTCTTAGGAGCAAACAAAGAATGGGGAGACAAAAGAAAATATTGTGAGCCACCTTGAAGGTGGAAAATAAAACTACTGGACTGGGCTGTTTCCAAAAACATTTGGGGAGCGCAGTGTTCTCTTGCTCTGGGCTTGGCCGCTGATTACAGAAACATGGAGAGCTTAGTTTGAACATGAGAACAATCTCCATTGGTTTCAGGGTTGTCACTGAGGTAGTGTTTTGTTTGTTATAACCCAAGCAAACCACAGCAGATATTGTCATGGTTGCTGAAATCTCTGAATGACGTACTTAGAAAGCACCTAGATAAATCAGATGTTTTTAAATAAAAAGGAGCGGATGAAATTCAGCACAGGGCATTGAGGAACTGAATGGTGAAATCTTGGAGCTGGCCAAGCAAAGGATGGGAGGAGTACCAGAGGAGGCCACATGTGGTGAATACAAGGAGATATATATATCTATATATAGATATATACAAGGAGATAGAGATATATATATAAGGATATACATATATGGAAAAATGAAGGAACCAGGAATTAACAGTCATGTTAATGTCCATCTCAGAAAAATACTGACACAAACGATCAGATTATAAGTCTACAGAAGACGAATCCAGGTGAGTACTAGCCAGTATGGATCTATCAGCTATGTACAGTCCTAGATCATTCTCATTTCCCACTACAACAAATTCACAGGCTCATACATGAAGAAAAAGATGTCATGTATCTTGACTCCAGAAGGAATTTTGACACTGTCTGAGATGACACTCTTGTGTATAAGCTAAGGAAATGATCTGGAGGAAATTTTTTGCTAGTTACAGAGTTTCACTCAGAGTGGAGAAGCTAGTGATTTACTATCAGTAGGGGAAGCCACTGAGTGGGGATTTGACCAGTCTGTCCAGGGTTTAGGGATATTTAGTGTTTTCATTAACAAATTGGGTGATTAAATGAAGTCTGGTTATTATATTTGCAGATGACATGAAGCCGAGAGGACAAAATTCTGTTGACAAATTACAAGTATGGTTAGAAAATGCACAGGATGCTATTAGACAGTGACAGGTGCAAAGTACCATGTTTAAGCAGAAATAATGAACTGTGCAAAGACAAAAGGAGAAAAAAAATAAGTAACAGTTTGGGAGAGAACGATCTGTGGTCACTGTGAATCACAGGCCAGGCAGAAGCTGACAGCTTCAGTGGGCTGACAGTGTATGCTGTAGGGAAAAAAAAAGGCAGGTGCCATGATGCTGGGATGTATAAATAAGAATATAACGTACAAGATGTGTGAAGCAGCCCTTCTATCCTTAGCAGTGTTGTTACCCACCTGGCTGGAGCACCGTGTCCAGCCTTGGAGGCTGCCCTTCAGGGCAGATAAGAGGAGCGTAGTGAGAGCACTCAGAGAAACTACTAGAGGGAAAGTAACCAGACAGAAAACCAAATGGTCTCAAAACTCCTCAAGGGCAGTCAGCAGGAAGGACTTTCTCTCAGGATGGGTGATGAAGGGCAGGAAAGGACAGGCGAAGTCTCCACCCATGGGTGTGCTTAGGAGCGGGCTAGCCAGGTGCTTAGCAAGAGGGACACAAGCCTGCCTGGCCTCTGGACGTCCCTTTCGGCTACAAGGCTTTGCAATCAGGCATATGTTACTGGCAGCAATGGCACTAGTGAAGCAAGCAATGTCCAGGAGCATCCCCAGTGCCGGAGCTCATCCCACCACACTACCATGTGTTGGGTACGACACCTATGATGGCACCATAGTGTTTTAATTTGTGGAATTTGACATAATTAATTTGGCACAGGCTCAGCCATCAGGTACACGTTTTTGAAGCAATGCCACAGGCCTTTTGATGTTTTCTATTTTAGATTGTCCTCTTCTGTCAAAGCGTGAATTTTACAGGTTGCCACTAGATGGTGATCACCCATGGACAAGCTACCTGTTTTCACATATGCCTGTTTGATTCAAATCCGCAAGTTACACAAATACACAAGACAATTCACATGAAATAAACATTTTCTGATCTAGGTTCATAACATCCCAGCTCCCCAACATGAGCAAAAAGTACAAACACACTGCATAAATACTCTTCCTCTTCCATATAAGTCAAAGCACAAGATGTGTCTACCACTTACACATTCACAACTGAAAGAGTGGATTAAAAAATATCTTTTTTCCTCTCTCAGAGCATTTTTAATTCTTGTTCTCAGAAGCTCTTCCTTCTCAGAAGCCCAAGCCCAGCTTATCACACACCAACAGAAGCTCTTAAAATACAGCAACACATACAATATAAAACGGAGTGGCTAAAGGTAAAAAGTGTGAAATGGAAGTATTGAACGCTTTCCATCTCTGACAGCAGGAGTGGCAGTCCCACAGTTTCAGTGACCTGGAGAGGGGCTAGCTTTTTGCCTCCTACTCCTTTCTTTCCTTAACATAGCTGTTGTTTGGTTGCCTTCTTCCTATCTCACCTGCTCATCCACCATCTCTCTTCTGTTAGTTTGGGCTAAACTAGCTGATTGTACAGTGCCCAAGTAGGTAAGGGAAAGCTCCATAGTTTGCTGGTGGGGCAAGAACCTCCAGGAGAAGGGACGTCAGGTCTTCCAGTAGCATGGCGGGATCTGGAAAAGGACAAAAGCTCAACAGCAAATTTTTAAAGCATTCAAGGACTGCTCAGGTGTTCTGCAGGACTGAGAGATCTTTACCTCATCTGACTCATTCCTTTTGTTTACTGTGGAGGGTGACATCTCGACAGCTTCTATTTTTAGCAGCTGTTTAGTGCTGAAACAAGGATAAGTGTTTCAATTGCCGCAAACAGGAGGCACTTTCCAAGCTCTGTACACAATGTGACAACACAGCTACATAAATTACTACACTACTGCAGGCTAATTCACAGCATAGGAATGTTCCGGTAACCAGGATCCTGTCAAAAGCCTCTGTTATGTTTGTCTGCAAAGACTGTCACATCAACTCAAGTACCTACCAGCGAGCTGCTCTCTGCCTGGGACTACAGAGGGATAAAGAGAATAACTTTGTCAGGGAAATGGGGTTCACACCACTCCTGGGGGATGTCAGCTCTGATGATACTGAAGAGGAAATTTTGGAATTATCAAGTGCTTCTGTAGACATGTCAAACCGTATTTCTAATATGGCTGCATCTATCTGCCTTTCAAGCAATTCTGCGTCATACTGAACACCTGAGAAGACTGCGTGTAGGGTCAAAATGAATAGCATGGTGAACAGTTAGTAGAGAGAAAGGCTAAAATAGCTTGAGAACAGTCTACTTCAACCAGGTCTGTGTTGTATAATGATGTGAGACAAGGTTGCAGTTTTAACTCAATGTAATGGTACATGCCGTTGGGATGCTGCTGCCTTTGCTGTATGATGTAACTGTGGGGTAGGGATCTACCATGTAAAGTGAAGATTAGTGCCAGGCTCACCACTGAGTCACTTAGGCCTCAGATAGATGTTGTCATTTTGCTGATAAGGCTAAGCTAGTGGAGTAAACGTTGAATGACTGTTTCCATCTGTCAATATTTTGTACTCTGAAAATCTAGGTTGAGCGAACCTAAACTTTAAAGTAGCAAACAACAAGTGAACACATTGCTACTCAACTCCCACAAGCCCCAAACTGTACTTGTCTTTCCCTGCCAGCAGAAAAGGAGAAGAGATGTAAAGAAAAATACTTTGTGTGTGCTCTTAAAGCTCCCTTATGTTTTGTGACAGTAGAGGCATCCAATGGTGCCAGCTGATGCCACTTCAATGTAAAGGCCACATAACTAAGTCTCAGAGGGGGAGAAAAGTTTGCCCTAAAGAAAGTGTATTTCAAGGTCTGTTTTCTGAATAACTACTGAAAAAGAGCAGTATTTTTTACCAAGGTGTCTTGCTGGCTTGGTGCCTGAGCTTACTGAGTGCAGCAGTGCAGAGCAGAGCAAGTTGGACATCTTCAAAAGCAGAAGAAAAAAAGAAGTTCCTGCTTTTAGTCAGAGGTGGACTCTGGGGCCAGAATGACAATAAGTAAAGCTGGTAAAAAAGTTGTCTTTCTAAAATAAAATTTAAAGCTGAAATGCTGATTTTTAAAACACACAGAGGCAACATGATTTTTCAAGGCTGCTGCAGGCAACTATAATGCAGAGTTTGTTTGATTTATGATTGCTAGAACCTTAGAAGACATGTGAATTAAAAGGTATTTTATCTTCTAAGATCTCTCCTCAGTTTCTTTGCTCCCAAAATTGTTGATATAACTGATTTATAAACCAAAAGAGACATGGTTGCCTGGAAGCTGTAGTACTAGTGATGCTCTCCACTCTTACAAGGAGAACAAAGTTCTGAGCTTCCATTTTTTTTTTTTTAATGGGGAAGTACATGTTTTTCCAAACTACTTTATGGATTTCCTTTTACTTTGTAAAACAGTTAAAGAAGATAAGACAAAGAAGAAAGACATACAACTTTGTGAACAGACAATGCCACACTGAATCCTAGCCAAGTGATGTAAACCGTATACTTCCTGGAGACATCTTCCTTCACCTGTTTTCATTAAATATGGTTGTATAACCAGCACACTTCCTGCTACCAAAGCTAACAAACATGATACTAGGTTACTCAGTCCTTCCCTCTCCCTTCAACACATCCAGCCTGTTGCTCAAGACCCATCAGCTTTTTGGAAAAAATGATTAGGAAATGAATTCTGTCCTTTCTAATGGTTCTGCTAAAATCTTTGTGGTTCCCGTTTGCCCCTGACTGGTATGGGCTAGTTGCCTGCATCTCAGGGTGCTTTCAAGAATTGTCATGCATCTGGCAGAATCTGTATTTTGTGGGTGGATCTGTAAAAAGGTATTTTGGTATTATCGCAAGAGCACCCTGCGAAATTCTTACCACTCACCTCCAATTTTCAAGGGCTTTCATGGTGCCAGCCACCCTGCAAAGTGACACCCTGGACCTGCAACTAGAAAATGCCTTCTCTGAGGGTGCCTGAAAGGGCATCTGAGGCGAAGCCTCGTGTCCCGTTCTTGTTACAGATCTGTTAAGCTGGGCAAAAAGGAGGTGACTTGGCACAAAGCAGGGAAGCATTACGGGGGGATTTATTTCCAGCCCCAAATGATCCCAAAGGGGCAATTTTCCACTGAGTGAGCCAGGCTAGCCCAATCACTTATGGCTTCAGCAGTGACAAAGAAGACCTATCAGACAGTGACATACAAATGCACTGTGCAATAATTTCAAGCAATACATCTTTTTGAAAATTGCCTTTTCCCTTGATGCTTTTTATTAACAGGAAGTTATCTTAGCAGGCAAGGCAGCAGCACCTGCCCACAGGACTTTCTTCATATTTACCTTTCTGCTAGGAAGTTGCTCTGAGATATTTATATATTGCCCCTATTTTACAGGTGCTGAAACTAAGGCACAGTGGAGTTAAGTGACTTGCCTCCGGTCAGAAAGCAAATTAGCAGCCAAGCAGGGAAGAGATCAGTTCCCAGCCCAGAGCTTTTACAAAGTACATTTTAGGCTTAGGGTAAGATTTTCAAGGGAGTCTTGATTGCTCGGTTGTGTTATTTCAGTAATAAAAGTTGAGTTAGAGCAGTTTCTGTGCTACTTGAGCCCTGCTTCGTCCTCAATGTCATATTCTGCATCTGTGGAAGGAGCACTTCTATTTTCCTTCAGAGAAGGTGTGGGACCAAGTTGTTTCACAGAATCACAGAACGGTTGGGGTTGGAAGGGACCTCTGGAGATGATCTAGTCCAGCCCACCTGCTAAAGCAGGTGCACCCAGAGCAGATCACACAGGAATGTGTCCAGGTGGGTTTTGAATGTCTTCAGAGCAGGAGACTCCACAACCTCTCTGGGCAGCCTGTTCCAGGGCTCTGGCACCCTCACAGTAATGAAGTTTCTCCTCGTATTCAGATAGAACCTCCTGTGCTTCAGCATGTGCCCGTTGCCCCTCATCCTGTTGTTGGGCACCACTGAAAAGAGTCTGGTCCCATCCTCTTGACACCCACCCTTGAGATATTTATAAACATTGATGTGATCCCCTCTCAGCCTTCTCTTCTCCAGGCTGTTTGGTTACCACTGCATTTGATCTCAAACAAGAGCCAGCAATTTGCTGTATTCATCCCATTTACAGGTTTGTGTCAAATATTTCTTAATTTGCAGGTTAACACAAAATATTAGCAGCATATAGGGAAAAGTTCCAGGCTGAAATGTGTGCATTGCACTGCAGGTCAAGAAGTTATTCTCCCTGGGATTCAAAGGTCAGAAATATGTTCGATAAGTAGTAAGCTGCCTTCACCTAAGGGGCAGAGTACCAGTTCTCATCACGCGCGTATGTCGATGCTGGGAGAGCATACGAGTTCAGCTAACTCGCCTCAGTGCTGGGGACAGCCTCTTCCCAGCACACCCTAGTTCAGGTCCAGCAGCCCATGTTCTGCCTTCAAATATGAATGTCAGCACTTTTCTTCTACTGGCAGAAGGGTAAATGAGGTTAAGATACAGACTGATCATACATCTTCTAGATTTCCATCCTCGTTTTGACTCAACATGATTAATACAGCTAAACTTACTTATCAGAACTAAATATCTGGCCAACAAACACCAGTGAAAATCTAAATCTGTCCCTCTACCAGGAAAAAGTCCTAGCAAACATAGCACCCATCCTTTTTTTCCCCAAATGCAAACCTGAATCTTGGGGGTTGGGAGGTGTGAGAAGGACAGCAATGGGGCATCGTGTTTGCTGGACACACCATGAAGATTGGTCCTGCAGTAATTCCAGGCTGTGCCCAAGGGGCTCCAGGCTGACCGAGCTCCCGCAGAGCAGCTCTGCAGGTGCTATAATTGAAACTCCCACTAGAGGGTAGGCAAACCTCTTCCATTAACAGGATCACTGTGGAAAAGCGTCACTATGAGGGGGAACTGATTCGGAAAAGGAGGTCTGCGCTGGAGAAGCAGCAGAGAGTAGTAAAAGGAAGAACAAAATGGTGTTCATACCACCTGCGAGAGCAAGGTGGGAGCATTAGTCCAACTTTAAAGAAACACAATCTCTGGCTTATACTTCTAAATCAAATACAGCTAGAGTGGCTATGTGGTTATAAACATGTAAACCATAAATCAAATACAGCTGATCTTGCCCCTACGGATGTTATCTTACAGTGATAGGAGCCAGTTAAGTACTTAAAACAGTTTGAAAGGATAAATATAAGGAATTAGTTTATCCAGTTTGGGGCAACAGGGAATTCACCCCCTTCTGACTGCCTAACCAAAACCATCAAATAGTGGATTTATCTCTCTCTTTTATTACAACCACTCTGCTGTTGCAGAAAATAATGTCTCACTTTTTCTCCTTGCACATTTCTCCACTGCAGGAGTGGAAAGTATGGCTGTAGGCATCAACACATCTTCCTCTTCTTGCTCTCCCTGAAAGGGCAGCTCATCTCCAGGTGAGCCTGACTGTCTCAGGGGGCTTCCTGCATTGCAGACAAGGGCACTGGGAACAGGTTTTCTCACCACACACCTTACTTCTCCAAAGCAGGCTTTCAAACTGATTCAACAAGCCCAATGTTAGGGAAGGCAAAACAATTCAGAGTTTATTTTCTAGTTTAGTCCCAGATCTACAAAGATGGCCTAAGACCCAGAAGCATCACCTATATGAGCTAAATGCCATTTTTGAATGCTAAGTAAGGATTTGATGCAATCTTCTTAAATGTCACTTGTTTATGCTGACAGAAGTAAGAACCAAAGAAGGTCCATCAAAGGAGGTCTCAGAGGCATTTCTGCAGCCCAGACACCTCACACAACTAGCATAATTAAAGGCTGAATTAACTGTACTTTGAAGACAGGCATGACAATATTTGCTACCACAGGTGCTGCGTTATCTTCCCCCTAAATAGATGTGGGTTTTGAAAAAGCACATTGCCCCTCTGTTCTAGATGACCAGCTGCTGGTCCCAAATAGACTTGTGGGTGGCAATGACTCTTCAGTCAAGTGAGCTGATGAAAGTGAGACGTGGCACTACAGGCACAGTGTCCCATCAAAGGCTAAATAGGACCTGGAAAGGGGTGACATTTGTGACCCTGACGACCAAAAGAGAGGAGCCCTTCAGGCAGCAGCGTGTATTTTCACTGCCTTAGGGCACATGAATCCATTACAAAGAGATTTTTACAGCACAATATTGGAGTGAAGGAAGAAACATTAATCCTGAAATACAGCCATGCCAAATTACCCTAACTTATATATTCCCTATCTGATTTGTACTGTAAGGTGTGAATGATAGCTCTGCTGGATGCCAGTATGGGCTAAGGAGAGGTATCTGGAATTTAACACAAGGCTACATTTGATGTCTACTAAGCTGTTTCAAGAGATCACATTTCTCTACTCTGTGATTATCAATACCTTTACCACCTGTCCTTGCCATGAAAATTGGGAGAACTACTTTCAGCAATATAGATGCCATGCAAAAATCTTCTATCTTCATCACTCTGAAAAAGTAATATTTTCTTGAAGAAAGAGTTGTTGTTATACATAAATCTGTGACAGCAGGTGAAATGTAGAAAACCTCTCTTGCAGGGAGTCAAAAAGCTGGATTTGGTAGGGAACAGATGGATCTTGGCAGCTGTGCTCTTTTACCAAGTAGTTGCCTCAGGGGAGCAGTTGATGTTAAATCTTGTGCAAAATTTCCTTTTCTTGCATGAAATAAAAATATTGAAAAACAAAGATATGACCTTTGTTCTGGGGCCCTCTTACATATTCACTTTTGAGGCCATTAGAGAAATTCAAGGCTGTTCCATTGGTTTAACAAAGCTTAAACCACACACCTAGCTTCAGCTGTAGATTAAGTCCTCCTTGTTGCTGTCTTTCTGAGGTCCACAAAATTTGTCATCTAATCAATACAAGTTTCCACCCTCAACTTTTCTTCTCCAAGGTGGATAATAGAGGCTTTCATACCAGCACCCCTACGTTGTGAGATGGAGATACTGGAGGGAGACATATCAGCTTCCCAATCAGATCTTCAAATAACAAACTATATCACTGCTGAACCCCTCTTTCTGTTGCTTTCTCATTCCTCTCTAGTAGACAATTTATTGTCCTCCACCCTGGCATGCCAAGGCAACATGGATACTTTACTGTCACTTAGCAAAGAGATCAGCAATTCACCCTTGCTGTCCAGGCAACTTCAGCTCAATCCAGCTGCTGTCATGTTAGTGCTGAGCATTATCTGTGTACACCCAACACTGAGGGAGGCAATTAGGAAAAATTCCCCTGCCCGAGATAGAAGAGATTCGGTCAATAGCTAAATTAGGGCTGACTTCTCTGTACTTGCTTTATTTGGGAAGAAGTTGGATATGCTGATTAAAGCTATTAAAAAAAAAAAAATCGGACGGAATTATTTTCCCTTGCAAACTGCTGAATTGATGGAATTTAAATTCTTCATGTGAATATCTTGAATCTATTAAAAATCTTGATATAAGCCAGGTAGGGAGCATCCAGGGTAGCTACCCAGATAGTCAAGCAGTCCCAGATGGAAAAAGGAGGAGTTGGTGATGATGAGATGGAGAGGGCTGCTGTATCATCCATCAGAGTGGTCCAACATCATTCAGCTCTTCTCTTCAGATGGAGCAGGTTTATCTCTGAGGTGGTCTGGAAGGGGGACACAGGAGACACAAAACTTGATATGTTGCTTTTTCTCTCAGACTTTGCACAAAAGCCAGTGCTGCTGGGAGTTGTGGCTGAGCTGCTACTCCAGGTACAGATAATACTGATGGGAATATCTAGGAGAGAAATGGAAGGCCCAGATCTAGGATATTTACCATGACAAAATTTCCCATCCAAGTCTAGATTACACAGTGAGCTCACCTTTATTATATTCATTAGTGATTTGGACAATGGAGTAGAAAGTATACCCTTTAAGCATGGAGATGACAAGTGAGAGGACTGTGAGAATGCTGGCAGACAGCATTAGAGTCAAAGCAATTTACAGAAATTGCAAGATCCTGCACCTGAGTCAGGACAACCTCTGGTATCCCTGCAGGCTGGGGGATGAAGGGATTGGGAGCAGCTCTGCAGAGAAGGAATTCAGGGTAATGGTGGATGAAAAGCTAGACATGAGCTGACAATGTGTGCTGGGCTGCATCAAAAGGAACGTAGCCAGCAGATCAAGGGAGGTGATTCTGCCCCTCTGCTCCGCTCTGGTGAGACCCCACCTGGAGTCCTGTGTCCAGCTCTGGAGCCCTCAGCACAGGAAAGACATGGACCTGTTGGAGAGGGGCCAGAGGAGGCCACAGAAATGATCAGAGGGCTGGAACACCTCTCCTGTGGGGAAAGTCTGGGAGATTCAGGGTTGTTCAGCCTGGAGAAGGCTCTGAGGAGACCTTATTTTGGCCTCTCAACCTATAAAGGGAAAGATGGGGACAGACTTGTTAGCAGGGCCTGTTGAGATAGGACAAGAGGTAATGGTTTTAAACTAAAGGAGGGTAGTTTTATACTAGATATATGGAAGCAATTTTTTACAGTGAGGGTGGTGAAACACTGTCCCAGGTTGCCCAGAGGTAAGTGCCCCATCCCTGGAGACATTCCAGGCCAGGCTGGACGGGGCTCTGAGCAACCTGATCTAGTTGAAGATGTCCCTGCTCACTGCAAGAGGGGTGGGCTGAATGATCTTTAAAGATCCCTTCCAACCCAAACTATTCTATGATTCTGTGAAAAAAATGGATGCAATTCAATGAGGAAAAATGCAAAAATTTATGTTTGTACAAAATAACTAAAACTGCACAATTCTGGACTATCTGTGTAGGCAGCAGTACTGCAGTAAAGAATCAAAGGCCTACACAAGTCACAAGCTGAACATCAGTCAGCTATGTTGTACTGTTCTGAAAATGACAAACAGCAGGATGGGACATAGAAATAAGAGCACAGACTGCCAAGCTGGACAAGTAAACCTTTGTTTTGGTGACATGTCTCCTGAGGTGGCATGCCTAGTCTGACACCATGCTTCAAGAAGGATGGCGTACCACTGCACAGGGAGCAGAACAGATGTTCAAAAAAATCTAATTCAAAAATCTGTCCAATCTAGTAGAAGCAGCACTGAAGGAAAGATGATGGTGACCTTCACATATGTGACCTGTACCTAGAAAGCAGAATGGCCCTGATTTGTACTAGCTTGGGAAGATGTCAGAGATGAGATTACATGTCCTGTGGGTGCAGAGAATCAGGGGAGTAGTTTGGTAGAGAATTTTTAGAAGAGGTTGGAAAAGCATCTGCTAGAACAGCCAAGGATGTGACACTGTCTGGGGCAGCAGATGGACAGCATGTCCTGAGGAATTTCCTTCTACCCCACCTCTTGCAATGCTGTGGGCAAAACTCCTCTGATTTCAGGATGAGATAAACACATCCGCTACACACACCAGGATAATCCCTCAGAGATGGGAGGTGTCTGCACTGGCTTGTCGCAGTGACTGTGCCACAAAAAAAAAAAATTGATTAGATACTCTGCTGGGGTGGATTGACTTGGTTCCAAGGCCAGTGGCAATGCGCTAGTTTATACCTCCTTAGAATATGATGTGGAAAATCTGATGCAGAAGCCTGGTTAGCAATTTCCTCCTCAGGTTCCAGCAGGCCATCAATCACATCAATATGCAGCAGGAGATTTGCATGTTGGCAGAACGCATAGTGGCTAAAATACCTGGTCTGACCCCACACAGACTGAACGTGCAGGGCATTGTATTTTTTTATATCCTTTAAAACATCGTACAATTTATTTTTATCACCAACTGTTAAACAGTTCCCTTTTAAAAAATAAAAAGTCAAGATCAAGCACACAGAGCTTCTTCTAATTGTCTTTTCTTGAGAAGTGTAATTTAGTCTCCTGTGGTAATGTGATTTCTTCCCTGTTTCCCTACTATTGCAAACTTTGAAAGATACTCTCACAGTATTTAGAGTAGGCAGCGCCAGCTTGGAGGGCAATGACAAAAATACACTGCATTATTACTCTGTACCACTGGGTTTACAGAGCACTTGCTTGTGAAGGCAGCCAGGTCAACTGCTTTCTGCTTACTCTGCTTGGGTAGACGTAGTGAAATGCACACTCTCACCTCTTGCTTTACTAAGTATTTAGTTTTGAAGAAATTGCTCCAGCAGAAGCCAGTTCCACCGCAGAGAGTGGAAAAATATTACTTTCTGCATTATGTGACTCTGATTTTGCAGTGCTCCACAATTTTTGCATTTGGACTATATAAACCAATGCAGTCAGTCCTTTGAAGTCTTCAAACCGACAGAACAGCACTCGTGTTTAACAAACTGCTGGTGTTTTAGCTGAAACTTGTGCCCTGATGAACACAAATATGATATATCAGCTTATCACAGAGATCCCCAGCTGATCCAAGCATGGTGGGTAAGCCTGATGCTGTGTTAGTTCAAGTCCTGCAAAGCTCAGAAAGAGAAGATCTGACCAAAGCCCAGGAATGGCCCTGAAGTTCTCAGTGAAGGATAGCATAGAAAGGCAAAGCAAGAGAAAGCATTTGCAAAGAAGAACACCTTCCTTTCATGTATTTGATTTAGATGAGCACAAAATAGCCAGAGAAAAAAGGTTAGATTAAAAACAAAGAAACAAAAGTACTAATTTCACAGGGTCAGCTTGCATGAATTATCTCTTTGAAGGCTGTTTCAGTAGCCCAAAGCTCCACCCCGTTTGAATAGTTGAAGAGCCATTTAATTGTCTGAGGATAATAATACTTAGCATTTAAGCATAATTTAAAGAGCACTGGATGCTTTCAAATGCAGGCAACCTGCATGACTCCTGGGGTGAGGCCAGGCAAGTGGCAGAACAGAGGGAGCTGCCTTCAGCTCCCATGCTGGTAGAGGGGTTTCTTTGCCGGAAGGGATGGAATGGGAAAGGTTTGGGATGAGGAGCCTGAATACCTTCCCTGTTTGCACAGCTCTGTCCCTGAAAGCAAGGGAGATTGCTCCTAAAAATACAAGACCTTTGACTCTGAAGCCAAGTGATGATTTTTGGGGCATTTCCTTGTAGGATTCTAGTTGTCTGTTTTGTCACTCTGGTCAAGCAACCTAATAATTTCACTTTGACTGAGAATTATTTCTGCTTGTTGCTTTATGATAGTAAAATTCTACCTGATAATTACCTTACCTTATCAGAAACATGCTCTAGTAATGCAAACAAGTAATTTACCAGTTTTTAACTTCAGTGGTTGTATGAAGAAAATAATTAAAAGAGATAAGCTCGGAAGGGATATGATGCTTTTGAAATACCAAGAGTATCCTACATGGCTGGTCTCCCTTCTCTGTCCTCCTTGTGCTCGTCTTGGCACCAGTCCTGCTGGGAAAGGCTCATTTCCAAGGTGTGGGAGGAATTTTGGTGAGTGGGAGCTGGGCCCGGAGGGATCTGGGTGCGAGTGGGAGCAAGCGGGGGGATGGTGGTAGCAGGATTGCAGAGACCAGCACCAATAACGAAGCAACACAGGGTCCTTCTGCCAAGAGCCAAGGCTCGTGTTAGCTGAGGGAATGGAAGGGCTCATCTTTGGCTGTGTATATTAAATTCCTGTGCAGAGGGCTGTGACAGTACAAATCACTTTCTGAAGACAAAGCTTTGAGTGGTCTAAGGCAAAGGGCAGACTTTCCTTCACGTGGCACACCACCCTGCAAACAAATTACAAGACCAATGGCACCACAGCAGAATATATCTTCAATGACTGAAAACTTGTCTGTACACTGGAGGCCACATTAACAGAACCCTTTGCTGAATCCTGTACTGGTACATTGCAGGAAGCCAAAGACGTACATCTCAACTCATAAGAGTTTAGAGGCTGCTTTCTCTTGGAATTTATAGATATAATAATAATAATAATAATAATAATTTTTAAAACAAAAAACAATAAACAAAAACACAAGGCAGCAAATTGGGCCTCTCTGTTTTCAGACCAGCTAAACTGGGTCATTTTCAGAAAATGCCTCATTACCTAAAACAATTACAACTGTTGTCACATCTCCGATGAGTTTAGTTTGGTGTTTGGTTTTTAGTGTCTGCTGGGAAAACTTTAACGGGCGCAGCTGCTGTGTTTAAGGCCACTTCATAGCTCAGTGCTCCTGCAGCGTTTTTTATTCACTGGTTTATTGTCTTGCCAGTGCTGTACCAAGGTACCTGAGTACACACTAGCTTTGAGCAGGCAAATTGTCCCATTGTCTTTCCTCTCCCCACTCCCCTTGGGGCAAATCACCTTTTGGAAGTTCAGCGCTCATCTGCAGGCTGCAGTAGATTTCATCTTCTATGTCCTGTAGTTCATGAGCATTAATTCACTTCAAGGACTAATATTAGCCATAAAATAGAGCCTCAGATCCATACAGGCTATTTTTGGAACTGTATTGAACAACTACTGCTCAACTGATGTGGCAGCAGTGCTGCTTATATTCCAGATTATATATGCAGTTTTCCTAAGGTAAAATATTACTTTTCAGAAGTTTTCATTAACAGTCTCTATTACCTACATAATTGGATGGCAGCATTTAACCGTGATTAATTTAGAGTTACTGTGCATTTAAGAATTAAAAAAATACTGCCCTTACCAGTCTGTCTCAGGGGAGAAATACAAAAGGAGAGCAGGAGCTAATTTCCCCATGTGAGGAAGACGCACTGTATCATTCTCAACAGAACTGAGCATCTCCCAACTGTGGTCTGATAACAACTGTAATTAGGTATTTAATCACACAGAGGGTAAGATCAGCCAAACAAACGTATGTCTGGTAAGGAAAACAGCCCATGGAAAGATTGTGTGTTCGCTGAACCAAAAGTAAAATGCATAATGAAAGCTCTTAACACTCTGGAGCCTAGCCCTTGCCCAACAAACTGCCTATTTTCCTACATAGTTATTATTCAGAGCCATCCTTGCCATTTCTACTGTGCTGCACCGGGTGCTGTCATGTCCAGAAGTCTGACTCTGAAAGGAGTCTTCCTTTCCTGCCCATGGATTTTAGACCTGGTTTGATGAGATGAGAATGGCCCCTGCACTGGATGACACTCATGCCTATGAGTCCTAATTATAGTCAAGTTCAGAGGTGATGCTGAGACACCACAAAAAGCCCTGCTGTGATCTCTTCCACCCTAATGCCCAGAAAAGCTAACTGCCAGGCTCTTCAGAGGAAAGAGACATTGTTTGCAACCAGCCACAAAGCAAAATAGAAGCATTAGACTTTCTTATCCACTTCCGTATTTTAGACTGGAAGATTTTTGTGCTCCAGGTATGCAAACTCATCTGTCATCCTGTGCACTCTGATCATCCTGCTGCCACAGAAGGAAAAATACGATATGAAAAGATGATCCTATTTGCATCATGCACTCTGTGATAACTGACTCAGCCTATAGAATAAAGCTTTAAGAGGAAATATTGAATTAATAATGTGCCACCCAGTAATTCCAGCTTCCTTTCTATACAGTGATTAAAGGTGACATTTATATACACACACTAACTCTGTAGGATTTTCTTGTGGTTGTTTCAGGAAAGGTGCAAATAGCTAGCTTTTTTGCTGTTGGATTACCAATCTTTGCAATTCTAACCAATACTCATCAAATTAGGGAAAATGACAGCTCACCTGACAAATCAATGCAGACTGTTGAAACAAGAGATGAGTGCTGTCTGTGAGGGGGGCATTGCTGGAGAGCAGCTTCAGGTGAGGACGGCTGGTTGCTGGTCATGGTGAGAGAAACACCACCCCACAGCAGGAACCCACTGTGGAACTTTGATGCTAGTGCAAGCTGGTCTGCCTCTGCTGTCCTTGCCCCTGGTCAGTCCCCGAAAGCCCTGGAGCCCCATGTGAGGATCTGCAGCCCCTCCTTCAAGTGCCAGAAAACTAACCTGAGAGTAATAAAACTGATTTGTTTTCCATCAGGTCGCTTATCCAACACATCCCATGACTGCACCAGCACCAGGGCTGCTGAAAACATGTGGTTTAGGATGAGGGGAGGGAGGTGGTGCTGCCAACTCTTTTGACAGCAGTCTGCAATTAGAGTCACTTAAACTGACTGTGAAACTGCAGGGAATTTTGATTTCCCTCCAATGCTTGTAGAGGGC
Organism: Streptopelia decaocto; assembly: GCF_964273445.1. Classification (NCBI taxonomy): domain Eukaryota; kingdom Metazoa; phylum Chordata; class Aves; order Columbiformes; family Columbidae; genus Streptopelia; species Streptopelia decaocto. The sequence continues at coordinate 157,783,269 of NC_138663.1, forward strand.
AGCCCAGGTGAGGACAGCTTTATAGCAAAAAAAAAAAAAAAAAGGGGGGGGGCATATTTTTGGTAAGGATCATATAAATCCACCTATGGGCAGACTTAAAAAGTCCATGGACATGAGGTGGAACAACTACTGGTAAAAAGGCCTACAGACTAAAGAGTTGAAAGTCGTGCTGCAGGATCAGCCTTTATTCATAGAGATCCTACACGATGCCAGGCAAGCCATTTCAATCAGATATTTGCAATTGGCCCTTGCTAGTTCATCCATAATTTCCCAAATGCCTGACATGAGCCTCCGGGCCAGTCACACAGCTGCAATCAAAGCCAACGTTTTTGAAGGTCCATGTGCAAAGAGGAGCTGCTGGAACCCTGGTGAAGGGTGCAGGGGGAGCAGGGGGAGGCAGGAGCCACACAGCCTCTACAGCTGATGATGAGACAAGGTTTCAGGTAAGCTAAGGAGCATAGCCTGGTGTCCACGCAGAGCAGCTTTGCATGAATTACCTTCTGTTAGTCACTCTCTCTTGAAACTGTCTGAAAATGGGTGTTTTACTTTCTTTTCCTGCCCAGAGTCAGATGCGCAAAGGTGACCCTAGTGCCTGCTCGAGACACCAGTACCCCAAATACCTGGCAGTTCTGGACCACAATGCCAGGAAAGCCCCTTTTGCTTCACATTAGGTGCTGCCACTGCCAAGGATAAATATCACCCACTGCTGCACAGGTTTTCTATTGCTCAGGGGTATAATGGATTAAGTAATGGATGCATTAAATGATCCCTAACTATAATTAGCTCCCTCTGTGCTTATAAAACTACAGCCTCATACAAATGGTTTCTAATGGCACATGCAGTGTCTAGGAACAGGGTAATAGCTATTTAAACAGTTGCTGATCCCTGAGCTGTACACAACGGTGTATTTCACAATTATTGAGAATTTTTGGACGTTTTTTTAAAGTGTTCTGGCCATTGACCTAGAAAAAAGCTTGGTCAGATGAGAACAGAGATGATGCTCTTCCCCTAATGGTAACAAATAGGTAATGTGCTACCTGTCAGACATTACTGCTGCCCCAGTCTTGATTGACCCTGTTACCACTCTTTACCTGAAGATAAGCAAAACAGATAGTCTTGTCCCACCTTACACCTACAGTACAGGCCCTCTAAGGAGAGTCCAGACAGGCCTTCTAAGAGTGTTTTTGTGTGTGTGGTTTTCAGTAACTACACTAATGTACATAATGTTCAGAAACGAAAGCTTGCTCATGTAGTACTGGATCATAAGACTCATAGGTGAGTAGAACTTACAAAATGAACTGAGGCCAAAAGGCTGCCGGCCACACTGGGCAGCTGGAACCTCTATGTAAGGACCAGGCTGTCAGCTCAGGGATTGAAGCTTGCAGTTTCAAAATTCAAGATACTATGCTCTTTTTATTTTTAAATAATAATCTGTTTTGGTCTTGTTCCTCGAGCTAAGGATGATAATGAGATTTTTATTCAAGAACAGTCTTTTGATTCAAGAAGTACAGAAAATAGCAGCTTTTGTGAATCATGAAGCCCGGAAAAAAAAGTCTCAAAAGAAAACAAGCTTGCAAATTCAGCTACCCCAGCAAAAACCAACCAGTGTTAATTGTAGATATTTTATTCCCCAAAAATAAACAGAGTTTGCTACAGTTCCTGAAAAGCACATGAAGCCAAAAGAAACCTTCATTTCTTACATGAGATGAAAATTGTACTTTGTTAGAAAGTTGTTTTTAATGAAGACAGTATGTCATAACACTTTTCACCTGACCTTGAAATGGCAACACGCCGTATTCACTTCAGCGATCAGTTTTCACTTCACAGGAAATGGAGAATAAATTTAATTTTCTCTTTTATAAACACAAACACGCACATATACACACTAATTTAAATGTGACCTGCTGCTATTTGAATACTACAGATCTGCCTCAGCACACAGAATTGCTGCCAGCAGGGCATGATTTGCCCACTGAAGGCAAGACAGCATGAATGACAGAGGGCAAAAGAGACTTCACAGAGCCACCCAGATCTAAGAGCTGATACCTGAGCTGGCAACTGACATTTTCTACCAGCCTCCTAATTTACAGCCACATGGAGTCTCAGTCTGCCAGGGAGTGATTGCATATGGTTGCAAAGCTGTACTAAAACCTGCTTCCCTGTAAGGAAGACATAAATACACTTCGTTTGTAGTGCTCTCTACTCAAAGCAATACCAAAGGGAGAAATAGAATTTCAAGTTTTCAGGTAAGCAAAATTTTTCCATTTTCAATTTGGAGAGTTCACGATTGCAGTGAAGAACAAATCAGCAGCGCAGGAAATTTAAACTGGGAGTGAATCTAATATTCTAGAAAATTTCATCTAACTGTACTTGAAATACATCAGTGAGAGACACAAATGTGGGTGACAGTGATAGCACTGAGCAGCAGAAAAGAGAGAAAACATGTGCATCCCTGACTTTTCTCTGAACATAAATCTGGATTTGTTTAAAACAAGCTTCACGGCCTTTACCTAATGCATCTCTGATGGCAAAGTTGCTATACCAGAGCTAACATTAATGTTGAAAAGCATTAACATTTTAACTAAATTATGGGAAGACTGTTCAAATTTTTCTCAGAAGCTCTCCTGAGTAATGAAGTGATACCCATATTTCTGACTGGTTATGATCAAATAATTCCTATTGTGTCCTAGCTTTAATGACTGGCTTTGTCAGAGAAAATTTGTCATGTTCTGCCAGTTTTTGGGATAATTCAGAAACATCTATCCAGGCAACATGCTAAATGCTATCAACTGAGTCACATCAAAAACTAATTCTATACACAGGTTTTCCACACACTTCCATCTTATTTTTTTTAATCTTTTTAATGCAATGACTTCATCCTGGATGTTCAATGTAACATTGATTTACTTTAAAGACTGTGTTTATGGGAAAAGAGAGGAATTTGGGCTTGGTAGTACCCTGTCTAGCACTTTATGAAGTCACTTTAAAATATTTTCTCAGATGGACTAGGTTAGGATCTGGAGGAGTGGTGCTCACCTGAGATGCTGAAGACCCACATTGGCATGCCTCTTGCCTCACTTGAGACATCTAAAGGTTAGACATCCAGGTCCGAACTAGTCACCTTGGGCTGCCTTTGTCATTAATGGAAAGAAATAGGTATGCCAGAAGAGTAAGCCGTTTATCTTATAAACCTCTCTTCTAGGAAGACACATTATGTTCTGGAGGAACCTACATCTCTCCCTTGGTGATAAAGAGGGGCTTAAGATAACTGACTCCAGTTTAAACAACTAACTTTTTTGATATCTGAAGTTACACAAAATTATTTTCATTCTTGGTTACCATTCTTTCAGGTTAAAATGCTACCAAGAAAGGTTGTCTTGGATTCACTGTGGAGAGATACAAATTGGCCATGGCACACAAGAAACCTTTTCAGAGACAAGTTTGTTTAGTTCAAATTCACACAAAAGGGGAAGGAAGATCAGTGCCTTCACTCAGTATCTGTGCTTTCCACCTTTCCTCTGTGCTTCGAGAAACAGTCTTTAATAATTTAATTCAGTTTTAAGCCACTATGAAGGTTGATTAAAAAAATAAGCTTTCATACAAGTTTTATACTTGGATGACTCAAAGGGAATAAGAGAATACTAAGGGAACAAGCTATGATTGTCAGGTTATGGGAGCTTCAGATCCTGAGGTCTTTATCTAAGTCTAACATCTTTTGGTTTTCATGAAACCAGAACAGCATCTCTGGTTTCATGAGCACAAACCACTTATTAGCTCAGATTAATGAAGAGAAAATATGGGTACAGTTCTACTTTATAAAGAGCTAAGACTAATTCACAGAAATCTAAGCTCAAACTCTCTCCAGCTCTCTAAGTGTGTGCTTCTGACTTCTGATGGGTTGCAGATAAGCAGTAATTGTCTTCTTCAGTGTGGGAGGTTAAACAAAGCAAGAGTAAAATTAATCATTATCAAAATTAAACATAAAAGAGGGAGAAGGTTGAAATGTGAGCATTTGAGTAGGGTTGTCTAGGTTAGAGCTGGGTACGTTTGCAAATCCCTGTTCCCTCCCTCTACTATGCTTTGTCAAATATATAACTTTTGCTCCAGCAACAAAATATTTAAGTGAATGCATTTGTCCCAGCAAATCAATTAAAACTAAACATCTGATTTTTGTAAAGCTTTAGGAAGATTTCTGCAAACATGGCATCTGAACACACCAACAATTTTACTGCTCTGCCAGGCCATGCAGACCCTTTGACAAGCTGCAAGGATGAAGATTTCTTACAAGTGAAATTCTATCTCTGTGTCATTTATGGCCTAATCTTCCTGGTGTGCTTCCCAGGGAACATTGCGACAATTTCTGTTTACTTTTTCAAGATGAGGCCCTGGAAAAGCAGCACCATCTTTATGTTAAACGTGGCTATTACTGACTTATTATATATAGCCACACTTCCTTTCTTTATACACTACTCTGTTAATGGAAATAACTGGGTATTTGGAGACTTAATGTGCAAATTTATTCACTTTTGTTTCTACTTCAACATGTACAGTGGTATTATCTTCCTCAGCTCCTTCAGCATCTTCCGCTTTTTTGTAGTTGTCTATCCAATTAAATGCCTTTGTGTTCAAAACCGGAGATGGGCAGTGGTGACTTGCATAGTAATTTGGATTATTTCCCTGGTGGCCATCACTCCCTTGTGCATCTTGGTTGCCACGAGGGATACACAGAATAGGACGATCTGCCCAGACCTGGCTACTGCTGAGGACCTTGACACTAGTCGGTTGTATAACTGGCTGCTGACCACATTTGCCTTCTTCTTGCCCATGCTGACGGTCACTTTTTGCTACGTGTTCATTATTTACGCCTTGTCTACTGGGCCCCAGACGCAGGCTTCCTACAAACAAAAGGCCCGCAGACTCGCCATCGTCCTGTTGGTGGTCTTCTATGTGTGCTTCCTCCCCTTGCACATCTTTCGAGAGCTTCAGCTGGATCTGCGAGTACGACCAGTCAGCTGCCAATTGAAGAACAAGATCCTTCTTATGTTTACTATAGCTAAACCTTTAGCAGCATTAAATACTTTTGGAAATTTACTGCTCTATGTAGTGACGGGAGACAACTTCCAGCAGGCAATCCTCTCACTCCTCAAGTTTCAGAGAAACAAGAGCCTGAAGTAGAAGAGATTGATGCTATCAAAGAGTTATGGAAGAAGGGTCCAAACCCACCTTCAATCAACCAGGCACAACCTCCCTGCCATCAGAGTACTCAGGTTAACCCTGTCAATGCCAAAGAACGGTTAATCTGTTCTGTGTTTTGGAGCTATAAATTGATCATCAGAAGAGAAAACCTGTAATTTAAAACAAAAAGCTTTAAATAAAATGCTAAAAAAGTAAACATGGAACTTCTCAGAAATTTCTCTGTATTTGCTTCCAGGATCCTTGATACCTCTTTTGGAGAATGGCCAGTAGTTCCAGAAAAAGAAATAGTTGCTTGTTAGTGAGAGATACAGATTCATTGTGGGAATAATTTAATTTAATTTTAGTAACTTAGAAGTTAAGTGCCTAGTCTAAGCTAGGTGCCTGCCTTTGACTTGTTTCCGAAGCAATGGAGGGGGATAAGAGCCTCCATAGGGCAATTTATCACACCTGTCTTAGGCCTGGAGGAGGTTCATCTCACCTCCCTGGAGACACTGACAGAGCAGGTGTACGCATATCAGCTAATCACCTTGTCCTTCCTTTATAATTTCCCATCCTAGTGGAGAGAAATAAGCAGGTTTAGAGTGTGATTCACCTAATTATTCTTGATGCCTACATTTGGACAAGATGAATCATGACCTAGAAGTGCCTGTTTCTCTCCATTGGTTATAAAGGTAAGTAGATCAGACACAGACCCAAATGTTCATTCCTACATCTACACAGCTGAGGCCCAGCTCTAGCACAGAGTGGGATGGATCACCCTCCAGAGGGGGCCAAAAGGGGAGCTTACACAATAAAACCCTGTTCAGTGCTTTCAGTGATCACCTGAATATTAATGATGCAATAATACAAGACTGCTCCTATAAAGGTTTTCCACACTACTAACTGGGATTTCTGGACTAATTTTAGTCCAGAGGTGAGAAGTGAATGGATGCATAAAAGTGCCAGATCAATAGATTCATAGAATGGTTTGGATCGGAAGGGACCTTTAAAGGTCCTTTAGTCCAAACCCTCTGCAATGAGCAGGGACATCTTCAACTAGATCAGGTTGCTCAAAGCCTGGTCCAGCCTGGCCTCGAATGTCTCCAGGGATGGGACATCTACAACATTTCCAGGCAACCTTATCCAGTGTTTCACCATGCTCACTGTAAAAAGTTTCTTCCATATATCTAGTCTCAATCTGCCCTCTTTTAGTTTGAAACCATTAACCCTTGTCCTGTTGCAACAGGCCCTGCTAAAAAGTCTGTCCACATCTTTCTTACAGGCCCCTTGTAAGTACTGAAAGGCCACAATAATGTCTCCCTGCAGCCTTCTCTTCTCCAGGCTGAACAACCCCAACTCTCTCAGCCTGTCCTCACAGCAGAGCTGTTCCACCCTCTGATCATTTCTGTGGCCTCCTCTGGCCCCTCTCCAACAGGTCCATGTCTTTCCTGTGCTGAGGGCTCCAGAGCTGGACACAGGACTCCAGGTGGGGTCTCACCAGAGTGAAGCAGAGCGGCAGAATCACCTCCCTCGACCTGCTGGCCACGCTCATTTTGATGCGGCCCAGGATACAACTGGCCTTCTGAGCTGTAAGAGCACATTGCCGGCTCATCCACCCATACCCCCAAGTCCTTCTCCATAACCCAAAGACAATACAAAGTCATTTTTGTCCCTTTCTTTACTCAGTGAAGCAGGTCACACACATACAACTAAGTGTGATCTGCACATACCTTACCTTATTTAATCCTTAACTGCTTGGTCACACCAGGTAGGGAACAGCCTTAGGCACATCTGATAGGCAATAAGGATTGTCTCACAGGAAAAAAAAATAGACTTACGGTAAAATGTGAACCAAATACTTGCAGATACCATCTCCAGAGGTCCCAGGACCAGCTGAGGTACCCCATTAGCAACATACTCTTCAGAGCCCAAAAGTATGACCACAGAGTTAATCCTCCAATACGTTTTTATAACAGCCTTATTTCATGTTTCATTACTTTTGCTCTCCGCTCCAAAACGTCCATTAATCAATGGTGACACATGCTGCCGCAAGGCTATCATGTGATCCTTCTCCTTACACAATCCCTCTATGTCTTCAAGTGATCACCAGACCAAGAACATCAGACCACCATTCCCATTAAGCACACGCGTGAGTCACTGGCAGGTAATCTGTGACTCCTCTGTGGCATGGGGAGCCCATTCACTGCCTCTCTTGGGGCTGGCCTGGGGAGAACAAGAGGAAACAGCAAGAAACAGGCATGTCAAGGGAGTGAGAGGAGATAAGAAACCATCCCTGGCACAGGAAGAAGCGAGATGGTCAAAGCAAGAACAGCGTTTGTTTGGGATAGGGTTGAAGATGGGCTGTGAAGGAAAAATTCTGGCAGAAAGCCATTTTCCTGCAGAAAGAGCCCTTTGATTTTAATCCACCCCTAGATATTAATCAAGGTAACTTTTAAAACTTCTGCACAGTGCAGCATGATCTCCCTTGTGACCACCATCCATCCTCAAATTGTGGGTGACCTCTTTAGGTGGAGAGGGAAGCTCACCTAATGCAGGCCTGGAGAACTGTTACATAAGATGAACATTCCAAAGATGTATAGAAAATACCTCCCACCCCACATTGGTTTTGCCAGTCTCCTTCTCTACCACACTTACAGTGCTGCTCAGAACCTCTTGCTCCTGAGACACTAGAGGCAGCTGACCCACTGTGAGAAGGCAGTGTGGTACACGGCATCTTAGCTGTTTTTGTTTGTGGGGTGTTGTGGGTTTTGTTTGTTTGCCTGTTTTTGTTTTGTTTTTTTTTTTTCAGTTTAGGGTATCCTATCAACAAATCACCAAACTGGTGGGGGTTTTTGTTTTGTTTTGGGGTTTTTTTGAGCAAACCCAGGCTGATACATTATCTTTTAAGCCTCTATTACATATAGACACAAGAGTTCTGGTAACTTCAGTTGAGTCCTACCCTAACATCTACATCATAGAGTCTAGTTTTTCTGGTGTTTGATACAGAAAAGGAACTGCCTCTGTTTTTGCAACAATATAGGAGCAGTTTTTGCTTTCAACTATAAAAGAGGTTCTGCATTAGTTCCCTTTCAGCTCTACTAGATATTTTCTGGATAAACTACTCAGCACACTCATCTGTTCTTACATTCAGTCTATGTATTCTTTTTAAAATATAAGATGCCTGGAACATCTTCAGTATAGCATCACTGCCTGGAATGATCTGTGATGATATCATCCTGAGTTGGCAAGAGGGTGAACCAGATCTTGGTCTCTCAGATTTTTGTACAAACTGTGAAGAACAAACATATAAGCTACTTTATTAGGAATGGTACATTTACAATTACAATAGAAGTCATTAAAAAGAGAGAAAAAGAGATCTATACAAGAGTCCTGCCTGCTCCCCTGTCCCCCTGATCAATTCTGGCTTCCAGCTCTCATACTGTTCCATGGAGCAATAACCTACTCTCTTTGCATGTCCTCTGTGCATATGTACTCGCATTTTTCTCCTGCCTTCAACTCCTACTGCTCTTCTGCATTTCTACCATGTTGATCGCTGTGAGGCCATAACTGTTGGCAGGTTCATCCCTAACTTGGCATCCTATGGGGTGACATTAGCCAACCAAAGGCAGTAATCAAGGTTGTTGGGGAGTTGACAGCATTCAGTCAGCTCTCCCTTCATCCCACTACAATTCATCGTCAGCTGAACTAGGGGAAAAAGGGTGAAGAATATAAAAAGGTTATCAAGAAAGTGCTACCAGCTGATATGACAGTCAGGTCCAACAGCAGAACATGATCCTTGTATTTTAAGATTTACATCACCACAGATATGGAGGACAGTTCACTCATATTCATATTTCAGTAACTTTTTATTTGGCATTTCTAAGAGATTCTTTTTAGCTTTAATTTTAAATGTTCTTGTAATTTTTTCAGAACTGCTGCAATGCAAAGGCTTGATATTCCTTCCAACAACCTCTAATACGTTTGCCTTAAGGAGAAAGAAACTAATCATGTTTAAGGTGTAAAAGACAGGCTTTTACACTCAATTCGCTATGGGGCAGGGCATGAATCCTTAAATAAGTATCATACTATGACCATTTACTGCTTATGTTTGTAATCTTCTCACAAGACTAGAGCATTATGAGATCCACATAGAAGCCACAGAGACATAAAGTCAAAATATGGGTTCTACTGTTCTCAGAAAAGGCCCAGATCTATACTTCTAACCTCAGCACCTGCTGAGGAGCAGGAGATATGTGTCCACATACATGGCACAGCTGTGGAGAAAGAAGGCACTGCACACAAAGACTTTGTACCGCAACCCACAAAACCAAGTCAGCTGGTTACATTTGGTTTAGAAGTGTAACCACACGAGAATGGACATACAAAATGCTTGTTGGCCTTGCAGCAGTGGTGGAGGAGAAGCAGCTTCTGCCAGTTTATCAACTGTGTCCATTTCCAAGGAATAAACCCGAGACTCGGTTAAATATACTATTATTTAAGTACTGTATTTAAAAGCCATGACTGTCAATAGCCCATCTTTCTGTATATGTACAAATCCAATGCAAATAGCCACCTAGAATATCCCCACATATTCATCAGCAGATTTCCACTGTATAAAACCACCTACCAAAACACTAACCTCAGTGGCTGCTCGTGGGTTTGCATATGCAAACCTCGAGGAACGGAGACAAGGGTGACTTAACTTGCAAGAAAGCACACGCATCAGGCTGAGAGCATGAAACAGGGGTCAGGCATCAGCCACAAATTATGTGGAAATTGTGAATCTGTTACATAAAGCCTTTCCAAACTACTGTGACCTCTTGGGCCAGCATCACAGAGATGGTGGAAACATCAAAATAAATCATGGTTTTGTACAGCAGAAGGAAGTGAGGGTGTTAGGGGTGTCTGCATTTTACCCAAATCCACCAATGGAGGGACAGTGGAAAATCACACCAGTTTGCAGCTTTTATTCTCATTACTGTGTGCCACAACCATGACAGAAAGTATTGTTCCTACTGCTCTTCAAAAGTAACTTGAGCAGGCATAACTCTCTGTCCTGATCACTTGGGCAATTCCTCACCAGAGATACAGAAACATGGGAGCAGCAGAAAAAGCCAAACAGCCGCATTTGTACCACTGTGTTTCTCCCCTGCTACTCACAGCAGGGCTGAACTGAGTAGATCAGCAGCAGTGGTCTGGCTCATCCCCAAACCATCAGAGCTGACTGTATATACAAATGCAGAGGTAGAAAACTTCTGCAAGAGTCACCAGTGCAAACCAAACCTCCTACTTCTGAGCAAACACAGCTGCCTGATTTTCAGGCTGGTTCTGGCATCTTGGCTCCAGAGAGAGCTGGGGGCTCGGGGTTGTTCTGTTGCCCCACTTTTCCTGTCACCTCCTTCAAAGCGACCTCCCTCCATCCCTGCCCAGCTATGTTGAAGATGAGGGCCTGGACTTTAGGCATGGAGATACTGATGTCTTGGGAGAGTGTTGTGGAGGCTGACACACAGAGGTGTGTCACGTTGAGGATGTGCCAGAGCTTAACAACCCTTGGGGGTTCACAGGTGAGAGTGATGTCCCCTTGATCACAGACATAGGGCTTCAAGATCTTCCCTTCCTTTTATGTGTGATGGAGAAACAAGCCTGTAGAAGGGAAAGATTTTATTTCACCCTTCTGCCTCAAAAAGAAGGGCAACAACAGCAAAAATTTTTCATTACCTGAGTCTCAGATGTGATTCCTAGAAAGTGTGCATGCGGAATGCCAGGGCTGAATTATGCTACGGGAGGGCTTCTCTGGGAGGGGACAATATTGCTGTGCAGCGCTCCTGAGCTCGTGGAGGTCCTGGCACCCACCAGCACAAGGGGTAGGGACAACCTGGCCGTGAGTTCAGTATAAAGCTGCGTTGAAGCTGCTGATTTACCAATAAATCAGTGCTGGGAAAGTACAAATGTTTGTTCTGGTCCTGGAGCTGATTGACCCTCTCATTGAACCAGAGAGAGTCACTTTATCTCCCTCTAATTATTTCACCTGACACATTTTATCCTCTTAGAATTACAAGCTGTTTGGGGCAGATGTCTTAGTAAGTATTTGCTTATCAGGACCTGAATCCAAAATGGGCCCTCCTGGCATTATGAAAATTCTACCAAGAGCTTCAGCTGTAAAAAATGTAAATGACATAGCTACTTGCCATTTGTGCATATAGAGACATACAAACACACATATGCAGATGCACATGCACAGGGAAGCAGCAACTAATGCAAAAATATAACTCTTTAAAAACAACAGTGTTATGTTGTGTTTAAGCCCTTTCCTTTGGATGTGAATATACATTTCACTTGTTCCTTTTCTCTCCTGTAGAATAAAAATAATGTGACAGTGGGGAGAGAAGTTGGCTGAAGAGAAATCATTTTTCAGTACAAAAAAGCAACTGCCATGAAAGCAGTTGCAGCAATGAGCAAAATCTTCTGAAGCAGTTTTCAAAAGTTTGTGGTGACACAGTGGCTTAAATAAAGATATTTTTTCAGATATAATTTTCTGCTACATATAAATTAATAAAGTTTGACTATTGCTTCAAAGACTGGTGTCTCAGTATGCTGTTTTATTTATATTTAATATCTGTAGCACCTGGCTATTTAGGTTTTTGGTTGGTTGGTTGGTTGGTTTTTTTGCGCCATGAAAACAAGCTGTATTTGCCTGCATGATAAATGATAATGTTCTGTACTAAAATGGATTTGGATGTGTATTCAGGGGTAGGCTATTCAACTCTGGGGTATTTGCTTGTGTAAATTTGGATGTAAATTTTGCTGTTAAGGTGTTGATATTTCAAGACAATTGCATGGCTCGTTTCTGAACTGCAAAATTGAGGGTCTCACCATCCGAAGGTTTCAAGCTTATTTACATTCTTAGAATAAAAGGACCATTCTCATCTGACCTGTTTTAAATATATATCCTACACTGCCTTGAGCTGTATCACCCTCTTAAGATGACTATTTTTGCCACACTTACTATAAAGGAACTGACTTTTTTCTCCTCTGAAAAAAAATAAAATTGTCTCTTTGTCACCCCTTTTTGTTTATTTTTTTTCTAAGCGGTCATTCTGGGTAGAATTTCCTCAGCTAACTTCAGCTAACATATAGGCCTAGCTCTGAGATAGCTGTCTAGGGTGTTTTTATAGTTGGCAAGGAGGAATGAGAGCTTGGAGAGTCCAATTAATTCCCTCTAACGTGGTTCAGGTGAATTGTGCATTAAAAGGGCCTGCACAGGCAGTGAGCAGTGTCCACACTTCTGGCTTCAGCACCCAGGCTTTGGTGTGATGGACCTGGTCCCCTGTGTCTCATCTGTAGGTTGATTGTTATTCCTATATGAAAAGTTTGGCAAGAAAGAAGTAGTAGGTTTTGATTTTATGACAGCTTTTTTCAAGTGTATCTCCAGGGCATTTTAGTGAATTTTTACGGTGTCCACTGAATCATCATTATCTTCAAGTAATGTAGCTTAAGAAATGTGGATTATATTCATGTGCCTTGCTAAATGAGAGGCTACCGTTATGCAGAGAAGTAGAATACAAAATGTACTGTATGTCTGCTCTATATGTAGTCTCTATATATTGAGAGAAAATTGGAACTGTGAAGAAATAAAAATAAGTGTAAAAACCTTTAAGCACAAGACCCAGCTCAAATACGTGGTACATGAGAGTTGGGGTCCCCCAGGCTCTGTCTCTGTCCCCCATCCCCAGTCCTCAGGGAGCATCCCACCCTCTCTGCATGCACCCTTGGGGGAAAACACCCCATTTGAGGGGTTGACTCACTTGTGCAAGCCAGGTACTGATGGGACCCCACTGCGTGGGGGAGTGCAGGTGAGGCCAAGGGAGGGGGCTGGCTACTGTGCAAATTTGTGCGAGGACTTGGCTTTGTGCAAAGAGTATAGAACCATAGAATCATAGGATAGTTTGGGTTGGAAGGGGCCTTCAAAAGCCATTTAGTCCGACACCCCTGCAGTGAGCAGGGACATCTTCAACTAGATCAGGTTGCTCAGAGCCCCGTCCAGCCTGGACTGGAATGTCTCCAGGGATGGGGCATCTACCACCTCTTTGGGCAACCTGGGACAGTGTTTCACCACCCTCAAATTTCTTCCTCATGTCTAGCCTGAATCTCCCCTCCTTTAGTTTAAAGCCATTATCCCTTGTCCTATTACAACAAGCCCTGCTAAAAAGTCTGTCCCCATCTTTCTTACAGGCCCCTTTTAAGTACTGAAAGGCTGCAATAAGGTCTCCCTGAAGCTTTCTCTTCTCCAGGTTGAAAAACCCCAACTCTCTCAGCCTGTCCTCACAGCAGAGCTGTTCCATCCTCTGATCATTACCGTGGCCTCCTCTGGCCCCTCTCCAACAGGCCCATGTCTTTCCTGTGCTGAGGGCTCCAGAGCTGGATGCTGCAGGACTCCAAGTGGGGTCTCACCAGAGCAGAGTAGAGGGGCAGAATCACCTCCCTCGACCTGCTGGCCACACTCATTTTGTTGCAGCCCAAGATTGGCCTCCTGTGCTGCAAGTGCACATTGCCAATTCATGTCCAAAGTAGCAAGAAGGGAACTGGGAAGGATGACAACAACCCTTTCTAGTACTAAAAAGAAAGAGCCTATTGAATTACAAGAAAACAAAAATGAAATTAAAAACAACTGAGCTTACAGGATCCAAAAAAGGTATGAAAAGTTATAAGCAAAAAATAAATAAAAGAAACAGGCAGGGAGACATCACAGAGGAAGAAGATAAATACTCTGGTGTGTCAACATAGGTGCAGGTACACACAGAGTTGAGAGCTGGAGAAGCTGTTGAGAGGGGTTGCTTATGCCCGAGTCCTGTTAGTGCACATTTGAAGAGTCACTGCTCTGTATCTCTCCAAACTTTCTGAGTTTGCTGGAGAACTTTTCTGAATAGCTGTTAGAGGAGCTTGTTAAAAAAGGATTTTTCATTAGACCTCTTTAATTTGCCATAGCTCTGAGATGGAACATGCTGTGACTGATGTCCTAAATGCAGTATTAAAAAAATATTATGGAAATTCAGAAGTACAATTTACAGGACATTCCTTCCTGTAATGTAACCAAACTATTAAATTTCTTCATGAAACTTCTGAAGAACGTAATTTACAGCAGGGAAATTGAGGGAATGCCAAGTGCCTGAGAAATATAGGTGACAGGGAGATTAAAATGAGTGGCAGCCCGCAGGACGACAGCTGCTGGAGAGATATCTTCACCACCTGTGGAACCTGCTCCTGAACTGACAAGCATTAATGCTCATTCCTAATATTTAGTAATCTCTAAACTACATGTGTAGCTAAAAAGTGACACAGCTTGGAACACCTCCAGGGATGGGGCATCCACAGCTTCTCTGAGTAGCCTGTTCCAGTGTATTATACATACAGGGAAGCTGAGCTGAAGGTGACTACATCACCCTCAAAACATACTGAAAAGACCTTGGGCTCCCTCTGGTGAAACCAAGGGCACTTCAGCCTGAGTATCTCTTGCAAACAGGCATAGCTCACAGTCCATGCAGGGGTACAGGGTCTGCAGTGTCACTCTGCCATTCCCACCTGCTATGACACCCACCAGCCAGCTACCGATCAGCCTCTTCAGCTCTCCTTCCAAAAGTCATGCACCAGGAACCTATTCTTCTTCCCTGGAGCCCTTTGTTTTCAGGTTTACCTTCACTGTTCTCTTGCATACCCATGTGATCCCTTTAACTTCTATTTCAAGATGAAGATTTACTTATTATTCAGCTTTCATTCCTGAGGCAGTGGCCATTTGTCATGAAGTACGTATATTTATAAATATTACCACGTGGTTCTCACCCCCACTTTTCTGGTAGAGGGTTTTCTGACACAGATTGATGATGCTGGGGCAGACTGGGTCCACCACTGCCAGCTCTTGCTGTACCACTGAGACAGCGTATTTAAGTATAACTACTGACTTGGTGGCAAGATCAATGGAAAAATGACCAAAGCAGTGACAAATACCAATCCAGGACAGGACCCAGCTAGTGCCAACCTCTTCTTTCACCCTTTTAAAAAGCTTGACTGGGACTTGTTCCTCGTGCATGCTTTGCAAGCACCAGGGGCACAGGTTATCAGAACATGTGCTTCTTAGGCATGTGCAAAATACCACGCCAGAAGTACCCCTTGAAGCAGGAGAGTTTATTTACCTTATTCCAGGCAGATAAATGTTTTGTTAAATCTGGGTGCAGCTGTCACAGGACAATTACTGTACATATCTTCTATCCATGACTATTATTTGAATAAGCACCTGCATCTGCCCCAAAATTGCACATCAGTCACATAGATGTGTCATCAAGAGATAAACGACTGCTATCTTCAAACTCATGATTCATGTGCTACCCTAGAAAACCAAATACTAAGTTTAATTAGCTCCTGGGCTAATTGCTTGATTTTATTAAAAAGGTACTAATGAGCCACCAGCAGAAGACAAAGTCAACAGCAGACCCATTGCCTGGACATGCAGCCTCTATCCAGCACAACATCAGAGAACCACAGTCAGGTTTAGTTACACTTACTGCAACAAGGAGATCAGATGGTTCTTCCTTTGGTAAGAAATTGCATTTGGGGGCTGACCAAAAGGGTCACAATAAACACATTAGAACAAATTGCTATTGGGTTCATTGGCATAGACTCAAACAGTCAGGTAAATATGAGTGAACAGAACAATACTGACCAAACAAGAAAATCTGTAGTCTAAACAGAGGCTGAAACTACACTGATGTAAGTATGGAAGAGAGCTCATATTTAAACCTGGTTTTAGTTCCACCGTCAGTGAGATTTATTTAATTGCTTTACAGAATTGGGATTTAGGTAATTACCACCATGTATATTACATAGATAAGAATTTAAACATGGATCTTTTTCAGCCAGTAATGTTTTTCAGATTGATAATTCTGATAAACAATACTAAATAATGACTAAACAATAAAGACAGTACATTTATTGAATGCTTTTACATATCAACTCAAACAGGACCTAAGAGTTGTCAGGGCTTAGGGAGCCTGAACATTTAAGTAGTCCAAAGAAAAAAGGAGGCCAGAATCAAATCTGCATAAGATCTTAGTATACTGAAAGAACTAACATTTATCATATTTATCCGGTTTTGTTGTTGTTATTGGTGGTGGTTTGGGCTTGTTTGTTTGTTTTTTGTTTGGCTGGGGTGTTTGTTTGTGGTTGTTTTTTTTTTTTTATAATTAGTTGTAATTTTAGTTGGTATTTCAGTGCTCTGCAAACTCACAAAATCGGGTTGTGTTCACTGTAGCTTTTTTGAGGTTTTGGGGCACCTCTGGTGACAGCTAAGGATTTTCTCCCATCTGACCTGAATCTTTGGGCTGAAACATGAGCTGTGGCTTTCTCTGTAGTGACTAGAAGGCAACCCTCTACAACCCATCAAAATTCACCTGATTCCAGGAGCTGGGACTGAGAAGCAACCAACTAACCTCCAGTTCCAGGGATCCCCTCCCAAGCCTAGAGGGAGTATTCTGCACTTGTGTCAGTGCAGAGGTAATGGATGTTGTCTATATTTGACAATATCAGAGCAAGACACCACACCAATGGGCTGCAGAAAAGCAGAAAACATCCTCCAGTAGTGCTGTGAAATAACCTGGCCCTAAGATAAAATCACCACCTATGCAATGCTTGAAATAAGCTGCCATTTACAGACCTAATTATCAAACAGCTCCTATAGGGCTTGCAGAGACATTGCCAGCAGAGATGTGCAAAGCCTCAGAGCAAGACAGGGAGCATAATAGTTCTCAGTGGTGTATTTCTTGCAGTCTGTAACACATCAACAGATAAGGAGAGTCAAGGAATTCACGTATCCACTGCAAAACCCAGTCTCACTCCTAGCTTGTTTTACTGGGAGCACTTCTTGTCAAGTAATAAACACCTCTCTAATTAAAGACTGTGGCCCCAGTCCTGAGCTGCACCCTGTGCACCCCAACAGTAATGAGGGCTGCGAAGTTCAACTTGCACATGCAGTCACCAGGTTGGTGTTTATTTGCCACATAATGCATAGTCGGACAACCTGTGCATCTGTATGAAAACCCTAATATTTAAAACAGAAAAGTCAGTTCAAGATCCCTTTCAAAAGCAGGCAGGACAGCAAAGAAAAGCAGAGAAAAAAAGCAAAGCCACTGTGTGCCACACTGTGTCCATGAAGCCCTGAACCTGCACAGTGCTGGAGCATTTTTATCCCATGGGATGTTCAGCTACAGACTGGTCTCTGCCAATTGTGAACAGTCGTTACCTCTCAGCAGTTCAGGCCTGGGGAAATTATTTTTCTGGCATCTAATCCAGAGACTTTAGCAGAAGGTGCAGTCCTTGTCTGAAAGATGGGGAATATCCTCGAGAAATTACTGAAATAATTAAGAAGCAAACAATAAAATATCTTCTGCTCCTTCTGCCAGTCTGTTCCTCACTATCATTCCCATCCTCTCCTCGTGCTCTTCCTTCTCATGTCACAAATACTTCGAGCATTTATTTAGCCCAAAAACTGGAGAATTGGAGCATAACAACATGAACAGGAACACCACTATTTTTCTGGTCAGTAATTCAGTTTCTTGGATTGTCAGGATAATTGTGTGGCCTTGAAGAGTATTCATCCACTTGGGAATTGTATTACAACCTCATAAAACAGCACAGTGCTCCTATTGTCACCTAAATAAAGCTGCCATCATTCTGGAACAAATAGGTGGAAGTAGTCAGTCACGCAGTATCCCCAGCTGAAGTGAAGAATAATAAACCGACATACAGTTCTTAAGAAATTCTTCACAAGGAGGCAGATTTAATGCCCTGAAAGCTAGGCTTTTACACACACAAAAACACATACTCATCTTTTTTATCACTGTCTTATCTAAAGCACTGAGGGCTCAGTAAAGATAGGATCCAGGTGCAACGCTTTCTGAATAGCTGATGATGACAATGCATCCACAGTATTATTCTCTCTCGCAAGAGGATGCCTGAGAAGTTTCTCAGCATTTATAAGCTAGAAAAGGAGATGGTTTTGTTGCAGCTGCCCAAGATTGTACCTGGCTCAATACAAAATCCTGGCTGATTAAAAAAATCTCGCTGCAGGTTTCTGTAGCTTGTGGTGAAAAAACAAGCTGTTGAAAGGTAAGTTCCTTCACAATGTCAGCTTGACCCTGTTCTGACTCCACTCTTGAGCCACCATGAGCATTGAGCAAGTCAGTTTAATTTTACATATGTAAAAGGGACAGGCTTATCTTTGCAAAAATTTTGGGGCGAGTTTCTATAGACGGTGATTTTTAAGTGTGACGTACTGTCACTATTTTTTCTCACCTGGGTATGGAGAGAGAACTGTTCACCCCATAGTTGCCACGGGGGATCAGGCATTTGCAAAATAAGGATACACAACCCATTTAAAAGGGCTTTTAGCTAAAAGACGTGATCCTTTTCTTTTCTAGAAACAGAGCTGTTTCACAAGGATCATTAGGCAAGACTTATCTTCAGGGCCGCATCACTGTAGAAAACTAGTATCATTTAAGGCCTAGCATGACTGCTCCCAAGCTCATATCTCCAGCATCTCTGGGCTTGGGAAGAGGCAGGCTTCCTTCATAAGGACCAGCTTGGTCCCTGCACAGGCACCAAGAAGGGACACATCTGCTTCTGCCTCCACCAGCCCTTTGTGCCTGCTGCTTGCCTTGTGCCAGGGAGCGACAGACCCTCTGTGAGCCACTTTCCCTCACATAATTGCAGAAAACTACCTCAGAAAAAAATGTAGTTTTCTGCTATTGGAGTAAATTGAAGTAGATCACCCACAAGTCTGAATAAGAGCCAAGTCTGCACGAGCTGGTAGGGAGTATAGGGAAAGGAGTGGAGACAAGCAGTGGAGAAGGAAAAGGGTTAAAGCCTCCATCCATCAGGATCAAAAAGCAATGAGGAGCCATGACATCAGCTCCTCTGCCTGCAGGGAAGGATGTGAGCAAGCTTAGACAGTCCCTGGGCAAAGGACAGGGCTTTCTGCTGCACAGAAGAAGGTGGTGTCACTCCTGCAAGCACCGTTGTTGGGACCAGTACCCATTAGCAGTGTCCGCACTACAAATGGATGTTAAATGCAGGTTTCAAAATGCAATTACAGGAGCAAACATACAGAGAACCCCCTGATGTTCGACCTATTTGGCTTAACAAAGAAGGGACTATGTTGGGTTAGCCCATTTTAGGTGTAGCTTCATGAAGAAAACACTGTCAACAGAAAATTATTTAATCGAGCAAACAAATGTGTAACAAGCACAGCCTGGGCAGGAAACAGACTGGATGTCTTTTTAAAGGCAATGTCACAGCTCAGCAAGAAGTTACAGGCTTGAGGGAGCAATCTCTTGAGGCAGTTTTATGGGTTGTAATATACAGCCCCTCCTTGCCTTTAAAATTGCTGCAGGACCAAAATCCACAACAAAAGGTGATTCCTGTTGTCACACTGGTACATCCCCCCAGTGAACTGGGCTCCTACAAGCCAGCTGTGCTTGCACCAGTGTGTCCCCAGCTCTGCTCCTCAGCAGGGTGTGGGAATTATTTACTCTAAAATGGTAAATCTAAGGAGCTGCCTGGACAGCTGTGCATGCTGGTGGTGCTGCTGTGATGGGAAACATAAGCTCAGCCAGGGCCAGACCTGGCTGCCCTGGTCTTGCAGGCATCATATCCCCCTGTAGCAGTGTCCCGCTTCTCTCTTTTTCAACATTCTTACCTCTGGTTGGCTTTG
The DNA here is from genome assembly GCF_964273445.1 of Streptopelia decaocto. Classification (NCBI taxonomy): domain Eukaryota; kingdom Metazoa; phylum Chordata; class Aves; order Columbiformes; family Columbidae; genus Streptopelia; species Streptopelia decaocto. The sequence continues at coordinate 157,803,202 of NC_138663.1, forward strand.
CTGTCCTGGCTTAGGGCCTTCTTGGTTTTCAGCTATGGAAGAAATCACTGCTCAGAGTCTGAACTTCTGAGGTTTGCCCCGTGAGGCACACACTGACGGCCTGTATGCAATGTGCAGCTGGGACTCTGTGTGTTTGTGACACATTGGGGCAGAAAAGAACTGGTAGGAGAAAGGCCAGTGCTGCCAAAGCATGAGGGGTAGGAGATGGAAAGCATGCTGGCCAGCCTTCTCCAAAGGTGCACACCATGAGCATCACCAGCAGGAACAACAAGCCTCTCTCTGTTTCCCTGCACGTACGAACACTCATATGCAAACTTAGCAAGTGATAGGACAAGAGGAAATGGCCTCAAGTTGTGCCAGGGGAGGTTTACTTTGGATATTAGGAAAAATTTCTTCACAGAAAGTGTTGTGAAGCATTTGAACAGACTGCCCAAGGAAATGGTTGAGTCACCATCTCTGAAGGTGTTTAAAAGACTCGTAGATGAGGTTCTTCGGGACATGGTTTAGTGCCAGAGTTAGGTTCTGGAATCATAGAATCATTTTGTTTAGAAGAGACCCTCAAGATCATCAAGTCCAACAGTAAGTGTTAGGTTATGCTAGAGTTATGATTTCCATACCTCAGCCAGGATGGTCACTGTTCTTCAGTGCTTTGCAGTCCTCTCAGGTCTCTCTTGTTGACACATGTGAGGTTTGAATCTACTCCTCTTAATGTTAAATACTACTTCATATTTGAGGTGTTTGAGCAAGCAGATGTGGTTGGTAGGACTGCTGCATGCTATAAAGTACAAATTACTGGCCAGCAGTCCCCAGCTGCCAAAGGGGATAAGAGAGAGATGGAGCAGCCTTGAAGAGCAGGTATGAGACCCTGATAAGGAGCCCCATTCTACACACACTTCCTCCTCCCTGCAGCAAAGTGGGGGGCACCTTCCAGCCTGCAGGCCACCCTACCCTCCTCATCCTCACTGTCCATCTCGACAAAGCCCAAATTGATTGTGTGTGTTTGTTTGTTTGTTTTCCCCCAGACCTCTAGCCACACTTCTCTGTACTTATCCCCATCCTACTTTAAGACAAATCCCCGCAAAGAGCTCAGCTTACCCCTCCAGCTTTAAAACAGCCATAAGAAGCTCTGGCAGCGTGATGTCCTTTTAAAATCACATTTGCTCCTGCTGCCTGACAGATGAGGCTGTGGCAGCACTGTGGGATATTATGACATCCAGTGGTCACTCGGGTAAATCACCACTTTTTCCAAAATCCCTCTCCCCAGTTTAAGGCCCCAAAATTCACAGGGCTGACCACGTCCTCCTTTGTGCTGGAGCAGGGTGAGTGCATGGCTGCCTCCCAGCAATAACACCGTACTCCAAGCCAGCAGACTTCAGCTCATTCCCAAAATGACTTGTTTGTAAACATGTCTACAGTTTCCTCACCAGGGAAGAGGAGGGACAGGCACCGATCTCTTCTCTCTGGTGACCAATGGCAGAACCTGAGGGAATGGCAGGAAGATGTGCCAGGGGAGGTTTAGGTTGGACATGAGGAAAAGGTTCTTCCCCCAGACGGTGGTGGAGCACTGGAACAGGCTCCCCAGGGAGGTGTCACGGCCCCAAGCCTGACAGTGTTCAAGCAGAGACTGGACAACACCCTCAGACACATGGTGTGAACTGTGGGGTTGTCCTGTGCAGGGACAGGAGTTGGACTCGATGATCCTTATTGGGTCCCTTCCGACTCAGGACATTCTATTCTATGATTCTATGCTTAGCCAGTGAGGCAATAATTTGTTAAAGTAAACAGCTATCTGCTAATCATGCCATGAGAGACAGAGGTGCTATCTGAGAGCACCAACAGAAGCAGACTGATGAGCCCTGTGAATGCACAGACTTTGCAAGGTTTCTCTCTTTTCTCTCTCTGTCCAGCTCCAGCGGAAGCACAGAGACACAGGAAACAGGGTGCTAACAGGGCTTAGCAGCACCAGTGAGTAGGACACAGCGCAGTTCCTTGCTGGAGCAACTGGAGTGACCAACCTCCTTGATTTCCACAGTTAATTCTGGGGAAGGCACCAGTACTTTACTGAGCATAAATGCAAGAAGTGCAGTTAAAGAGCAAAGTTAGGAGCAATGATATCAGGATCTGGATATATTTAGTTTTCTCCAAGGACAGGCAGTGATATAACCAGAATTATTACTTACTGTTTCACAGATGAACTGTTCTTTCAGAGCCTGCGAGGTGGCGGTTGCTTTCTTGAGTGTTGAATTCACTCCACTCCCACTCATGTCAGCAGCTTGGCTCGCAGCTGATTTGTAGTCTTTTAGCCAAAATTGCCTTTTTCTCCCCTTGCGAGTGCTCTCACTGGGGAGCCTCCCTGAAAAGCACAGCAACAACTAGATTGCTCAGGTTTAAAACAAATTGGGAGAAAATGGAGTAGGAGCAACAAGGCAGCTGCTCCCCATCGAACATCGCAGTAAGGACCTGCCTGCCAAGGAGACTTGAGTTTCTCAGCTCCTTGAGGATGATAAGCACTTCAAAAGCCTCTTCCTGGAGCTGAATAATAATTGTGCAGCCATCAGCCTTAGCATACAGTCTTTGGATTTTACGTATGTTTCATTAAAAGACGGATACTGACGAACAATGTAATTTTACAAAAAAAAAAAAAAAAAGAAAAAGAAAAAAAAATAAAGCTTTGATTTAAACAGAAGTCCTAAACTCTAGTAGAAAGCTACTATTCCTCTATACTCCAAGGATAGTGCTATAAAGTTCTCTGTGTTCATATATCACTTGTCTATATGGCACTCACTGATCTCAAACTATTGCTTTTCTTTCATCTGACCGCTGTCTGTGTGATTACTGCTTCACGTTCAGGCTGTGCCAACTCTTAGCACATGGCTTGAAATCCTCATGGAACCTGAGAGAGAAACTGGAGAGAAAAAACTTAAGTGGAGAGCTTGGGAATGCAAGCTACTATTGGGAAAGCAGCCCAACGTTGGAGCTAGCACACCTTGCACACAGGCCTGAAGGGAAAGATGTGGTGCCCTAAGCATCTCCATTGCCAGCAGAGGAAGAATTGGGCTGCTGTAAACACATCCAGGGATCGATCCAGTCCAAGTAAGAGGAAATATTAGGAACACCTGTCCTTTTATGATCTCTTTTGCCTACGCATTTTTAAGCAGAGGTACCTAATGCAGCAGGGTCACCTTCTTTAGATGACAGATATCAGGAACAGTCAGGTAACTATAACTTTTCCAAAAGGGTGGGAGGGGAAGCTGGACTCTCTTAGCTTAAAAAATGCTGGCAGCTAGGACGTGTCCTGTCTCTTTGGCCCTGGGGTGTTTTGGAGAGAGGGACACCCTCCACATGTCCCACAGAAGCTGGACGCTGCTCATCCTGAGAGCAGCCTGTGCATCCAGGAGTGGTGGCTGCTGGGGTGTTTGGCACCAGATCCCCATTCAATCAGAGATGGATCCAGCAGGAGGGATCACCAGGTGCCAGAGGAGGGCCCAGCACCTGGGATGATTGAGCACTGGCTCCCTTCTGCTTCTGTTCTTTTTGGTCCGTTTCCCTTCAGCCTGGTGCACCAGGTTGCAGGTGACCGTGCTGCTTCCTGAGCAGCTTGGGTGCCTCTGCCTCAGCAGCAGCCACCTTTGATAAGCCAGAGAACAAGGTGAAAGGCTGGAGGGGTGGGAAGAAGCTTCTTCTGTCCAATTTTAATCTGCAATTGCAAGGCTGTCATCTTCCAATCCCAATTTAGGCAGACTGGGTCCCACCTTTAATAAGAGGAGGTGAGGAACAGCCTCATAAACTGCCTCTTATCTATGTCTGGCTGCGAGCATTTTTAGCCCATTGCACTGCAAAGTCAGATGTTAATGGTGATTTATGCTAACATCTTGCATATTGCATGGAGAAAGCCTGGGATCAACATCTGGATACCTACCACAGAAAGCCAAGGGGCTTAAGGAGCTGTCCCTGTTCAGGTGTGAAGTTCCTCCTTCCTCCTGTCAAGGTAAATGCTCGCCTTCTGTTTCAGCACAACAACAACAAAACATGTTCATTTAAACTCCATGAGTGCAGCCAGGAGAGGAGCCTTTGCACAATTAGGCACAGCTCAGGAAAGGTTTAAGTGCTTTAGTGCCTCTTTGTCATTAGTGGCTGCCTCCCAGCTGAGATGAAGGGTCTGGCTGTCTGTTAATTTGGATACAGCAATTAGAGGCTGAGAGCTCTGCTGGGCCAGATCCCAGCCCCAATGTGCAATGTAGATATAGATATAGCTGTGTTTCTGTCATCTATGGTGAAAAAAAAAAAAAAGATATTTTCCATTGAAAACACCACATTGTATTTCATCCACTTTATTTTTTCCATCAAGATTCTCTTGGTAATGGATAACATTTGCCCAGATCAGAGTCCTTGGCACTTCTCCAAATGTGAGGAGACCTGCATTTGAGCTGAAATTAAAAGCTGGTGACTTCAATGGCTGTGTCACTTTTGAAAGAATAATTAAAACCAAACCAAAACAAACAGTGTCAGAAGAACTGCTGGAACTTGGGAGAAAATGTCATGATATGAAAAGTACATTAGGATACTGAAAAGGTCACCCTGGTCACCTTAAACAAGAGAATGGTTTGGGGACTGGTCCCCTCAGCATCAAGCTGGCCGCACATCAGTAAGGTGTGGGCACAAGCCTGACTTCCAGGAGTGGGAATGCAAAGGAGGAAGGCCCACTGTGCCATTTTGCTGGGCAAAAATCTGTGGGCGCAGCCCCATGTGTGGGCGCAGCCCCACGTGTGGCCGGGCTCAGCAGCCGCACGCTGCTGGGGTAGGCAGGGGATGGGGAAGCAGTGACCTCCGGGTTCCCTCACCACAGGCAACTGCATCCCCTCTACAGGCAGCCCACAGGTGTCCTTAGAAGATACCTCCTAGGCTAATTTTCTACTGACATATTATCTTCCTCTGTGATGTTGTGTCTGTTTATCAAAAGCACAGACTGTTTTCTAAATCCTTCCTAGCTCACTGCAAACAGCTTCACCTGATGTCTCACCCTGTCGCCCACCAGCTGCATGTGATTTTTCCCTTTCCAGCTTCTAGCTAGCCCCTGAGGATATAAGGGCTTGTTGTTGGGCTTTTTCTTTTTCACTTAAGCAAGCTTTTGCTAAGAAGAGGTATCTATCTGAGGCATGCATAGACTGTTCTTAAATCCTTTAACTCCCACACTTCCCTCTTTTCTTAAACCAAGCTGTTAATAAGAATGCAGATTACTGTAGTCAGAATTTATAGCAATAATTTGCAGTAGCCAAATGTAAATTTTAAAAAGCGGCAGCAGCATGATCAAACCACAGCACCGTTCATCAACATTTCTATAGTGTATGTTTACCACAGTTTACCTATCACAACTTATAGCCACAGATAGAGCTTTAAATGAGTAGGCCTGTTTTTAAGGATTTCCTGTGTTATAACTGACAGCATTTCATATCTCAGTGTATTTAAATTTACACTAACTGTGAGGTCCCAACGTGATTATTACATGTAAATGGAAAAACAAAAAAAGGAAAAAAAAAACAAGTGAATTACCCCACAAGTCCTACTGAAAATGGAGAATGCAAGTTCATATCTGTATAGCTGCAGTTTGGGAAGGAATTGAGCAACTGGGTGTCCCCCAGAAATGGAAAGTACCAGATGGAAAGGAAGATAAAAGTGTTTTTTAGTTCTTTGTCAAGAAGAAATGTTTGATCTGGGTTTGAAAGACATGCTCTTGTAGCCCTTGCCTGCTTTGGGGTGTCACAGCCCTCCAGCTTCTCCCCTGTGGCATGGGGTAGGACACCAGGGAGCAGCGAGCTGCCTGAGGAGCAGACGGTGGGTGCAGAAATGGGGACAGCCTTGTGTGTGCGCACAGGCGTAGGCTCTGAGCGCTGTACAATGTGAACCCACACCAGGTTTAGGACACAGAGTTAGTATCAGAGCAACCCAGGCTGGAGTTAGATTGTTTTGCAAACCCACAGTCACCTATTTGCCCCTTCATTTGCTCACATGTCTTTTACTCCTCTTCTGATAGAATTATGGAATAGTTTGGGTTGGGAGGGGCCTTCAAAGGTCATCTAGTCCAACCCCCCTGCAATAAGCAGGGACATCTTCAACTAGATCAGGTTGCTCAGAGCCCTGTCCAGCCTGGCCTGGAATGTCTCCAGGGATGGGGCATCTACCACATCTCTGGGCAACCTGGGGCAGTGCTTCACCACCCTCATTGTAAAGAATTTCTTCCTCATGTCTAGCCTGAATCTCCCCTCCTTTAGTTTAAAACCATTACATCTTGTCCTACTGCAACAGGCCCTGCTAAAAAGTCTGTCACTATCTTTTTTATAGGCAACTTTTAAGTACTGAAAGGCCACAATAAGGTCTCCCTGGAACCTTCTCCAGGCTGAACAACCCCAGCTCCCTCAGCCTGTCCTCACAGCAGAGCTGTTCCAGCGCTCTGATCATTACTGTGGCCTCCTCTCCACCCTCTGCAGCAGGTCCATGTCTTTCTTGTACTGAGAGCTCCAGAGCTTTCCTCACCCTTTTCCTGATCAGACTCACGGTGGCACAAGCCTCACTGATGGTGGGGGTCAGACCAGTGCCCAGGATGCTCCCAGGGCTCTGTGGACCCCGAATTGCCCTGCTCGGAGTGATGTCTGGAGACAGCTGCAGAGGCTCAGAGCTCGGTTGAGGGAAAGCTCCACCATGGCCACCATGTCTCTGTCAGAGGATGCCATTACCTCCCTCATGCTCCTCTTGGTGCATGAGGTGCAGCACAGTGGGAAACCTGCCACTGCAGCTGGCACTGACCCCTAGGGGAGGAGTTTCTGCACAGATCCACTGTGCATGCACAACACTCCTCTTGTACAGAAACCTCATCCAGGGTTGCTTCATCTCAGCTTTCCCTCCTCAACTCCACCATGAGTGGGAGCCAAGAACACATTCACACCTTCCCCAAGAGCAACTGCACAGCTTGGCCAGGTGGGACCATCCTGTAGTTTGGTTTTATTTTAATGTAAAATAGCACAGAAAGTATATTTCAGTGGTAATTTACCAGAGTTACATTTCCAAAGGTACCTCCCTGAGTCAGTAGCTTACACATGTGTGACTTAAGTACTGACCTACCTCTTCTCCCTTTGACCAAACCCCCTGCCAGCTGCTGGCTGCTGGTTTTGAGCAGCTGCTGTTGGATCCCTGCACTGCTCAGCCCCAGGGGCACATCCCTGCCTTTGCTTGTATGAAGATGTACTGAAGGTTTGTAGGCATTTTTCTTCGTAATTTTTCTGCCATTTGAACCCAGCATAAAGACTTACAATTAAACACATTTTAAAGGAGTAGCTTAGCCTAAGTACATTAGCCTCAGCTGAGTGCAGCGCAACTTATTGAAAAAGCAGTAACCCATGACCAAAAAGGCTTCTCCATTAGTAGCACTTACGCTACTTGTGCATATTTAATACAAAATTGCCAGCGAGTAAAATGGCCCTTGCACCTTGCAATTAAATTGACATACGCAGGTTATGCAGATCTCATATCACCTTCATACCCTCATTCACAGCTTATTAGAAACCTTCACAACACAAAGCTTTTCCTGGTGGCTTTCCCTGCAAGGGACAACAGGGAAGGACACTCCAACACCCCATGACTCCTACATCATGCAGCATTAAGCTCACTGTTCAGACTGGGAAAGCCACAGCCGATGCAAGTGATATCAAATGAAAGTAAAAACTTATTAGCCATGTTTCTGAGAGATGGTGAGTTTGGTATTGTTGCAGTCTTCACAATTCATAGCTAAAAAAGCACAAGATGTGACACTGCATTCATTATTTAAAGATCTGTTTTAGTCAGAGGATGAAAATGCTTGTAAAGGCAAGGAAGATAAAGCACATTACATTTTTTGAGTTCACTGCTAGGAGCACAGACCACAATGACACTAAAAATCGACAGCCCGCCAATGGCTTTCTGCCGTACCTCCCTGTCTCTCTGGATGGGTGATGAGTCTCAGCAGGGAGGTTCTGGGTCTCAGACAGGGTGCAGACAGCAGAGTGAGCTCCTGGGGAGCAGAGGAGCAAATGGAGAATGTGCCCAATGAGAAGAGAACAGCTATGCTGAGGGACTTGCAACCACAGACACTTCTCAGCTTTGCTGCTTTGTCACCTGCTCTAAGGAAATCTGAACTCCTGAAAGACAGCAGCCCTGCTATGCTTCAGTCAAACTCATTTTGCTGCCAGTCAGACAGATGCCTGGCAGCTGTAGGACACTGGCTTTGCCCTCTCCTTATCAAACTTTTAAAATCAGGTTCTGACCCAGACTCAACCATCGCTGTTGTTTGTACCTGTTGCTAAGCTGTAACTGCAGAAACTCCAGGAAGGAATGGAAATCTTTGCCCTCAAACACTGTCCTCTTCAGGACAAGCACCTGTTTGGCAGGCTGAACATACGTAACTTTTGGGTTTCTTTTGCCCGGGTTACTTACTCTTCCACCAGCTTTTCAAGGTCTCGGGCAAACACATCTGGTGTCTCCCAGCCCGCTGTTTGCCAGACCACACTGGCTCACACTGTGGGAGTATACGAGCCATTTTCTGCAGGGAAATCATAGAATACCAGGTTGGAAGGGATCATGAGTGCTCCGAAGTGGGCCAGGGCCAAACCGAGGTGCTGTTGCCTTGTTAACGTGTTAGTAACAGAACCAGTTTTACAAAATGTTCCGGAAAAGATGAATTGGTTTTGTAAACTGTCCCTGGAAGGATGTTAAAGCATATCGTGTTTGAGTACACTCTTATCTTAACAACCAAGCTTTTATACGCAAGTCAGCAGTTATCTAGCTATAGAAATAGTACACCTGTGCAGTACCCAAAGGTGAAAGGGACAGAAGTGATGAAGACTACTTACTTCATCCTGAAGACCCCCTGAAGGACCACCAGAGGACACTGCACATGATCAAAATAGTTCCAAGATGTTGCAATCGATGTTGCAATCAATGTTGAGTAACCGTTACGTATCTTAATGAATATATGAATATATGAATATGTATGTGAATGGACTGTATAAATACTGTGTAACTTAAACTGACCAGCGAAGCCAGCTTTGGGTGCGAACCCCTGGTTTCCTAGCGCTGAAATAAAGCACCGCATATAACTACGCCCGTGGTTATGTGTCCTTGATTGCTAACAAACGTGCTCCCCAGGACAGATCTGACCTGGTTTTCTCCCAGACGTTGTTTGGGGGTAGTTTAGGGTCTCGCACAGTCCAGGGCTGGCTCCTCAGGAGTTGCACAGGAAAGTCAGCCTGGTTTGGGAGGAAGGAACAGCATCTGACTGTGTGGACATGATCTGGGCAACCCAGTCTCCCACTGGTCAAAAGTGCAAGCCAGGGCACAGGTGTTATTTGTGCAACCCCTGCACACTTGTCCTTCTCTTGTGCCATGGTCTCACCTCCTGCTGCAATGGTGATTCAACCCTGTGACCTGGGACCTTCCCTTACAAAACTACACTCACCATAACCTGTGTTTGGTGGTTGTGGCAATTCCTGTTCACAGGATAAATTAAGATGCCTGCCAGGACTTTGCAGGACCATTTCAAGGCACTCCCACAAAGTGGCTGCTGCAGACCCAGGAACTGAATCATCCCCAAAACGACATTTTATTGTAGCATTCTGGACAGCCTGTAATGCCATGCATGTGAGGCACATTCAAGATCTGGCTCCAGAGAAAGATCTATGAGTAACAACGAGCAGATAACTGCTGTGCAAATGAAAACAGTAATAGCCCATTTCTATAACTTGGACGTGCTAAACTACCTCTTAGTCAAAGTGCTTTCATCAGATGAAAGCCCTGAGCCCTGAGTTTGAAGCGTGGGTAAGTAGAGAAAGGAGAGCAAATTCCCTCTCACCTTGTCAGAAACAATCAGCAGAAAATGCCACAATGATCATTTACTATCACTTGAGCTGTGGGCTAAAAAACTGAACAGGCCACCACAGGGCTCTGGCAATAGGAAAGGCCTTTTTAGCTCCTGGGTGATGTATATTCAAAAACAGTACAGCCTGTGTGTGTTTGTGTTGACCAATGTGTTGACCACCTAAGGACATCATATATTCTAACTTGCAATTCTGTTGCTGTCTCCAGCAACAAAGGGCTTTTCTGTCTCCAGACTTCTGCTCCCTAAAAGCATGATGTTTATTAGTTCTTAAGACAGGCTAAAGAATTTAAACTTGCCATAGTTTTCCTGGAAATCTCCTTGATAGTTATTACCTGCTTGGCAGATTGCATGAATTTGGATACTGATTTACAGAACAGAACTTAAAACCAGTGTGATATACCTAGTCAGTTGGAGAACAGGATGCAGGATCCCATTTCTAGTTTTATTGAAAGGAAACATTAAATTCTCTGTTTTATTACAGCAGTTCTGATAATGGCCATGCTGTGCTAAATAACAGCTTCTGTATTAGCCCAAGCAGAGGTCTGGGAGGTCCTAAACCTAATGTTGCTTCCACTTCTAATGAAACAGAAACTATGTAGACTGAAAAAGAGAAAAACTACATCTTTACCATCCTGTCCTCACCCCCACAATCTTTTATATTTCTGACAGTCAAACTCCAAATCCCATTATTTTATCTCCACATAGTCCTCCACTCCAGCACTCTGTCAGCAGATTCATTAGATGCTAGGCGTCTCCAAGCTCTTTACCCTTCTCAGTACCAATGATGGATTCATGTTCTCCTTCAAAACCATTATTATTAACATTATTAACGCTGCCCTCAGCTGAAGGGGTGGCCACGCCAGGCTCTTGGGAAGAGAGACCAGGAGGTTCAAACTTGCTTAGGCTAGAAGGACTTATAACCAAAATTTCTACATTTTAATGTCACTTCCTCTACCCATCACGGTTGCAAAGAAGAGAGGAGCAGGGCATCCAGCCCCACATGCACAAGGCTGGCACCAGAGCACAGGGAATTACGTGCCCCCGTTTTGCAGAGATGCCCCACTGCACCTAGCACTGCACCTGCTAGATGCTGAGGTGGTGGGAAGGCAGAGGCTCTGGGCACTGCCCTTTCTTTGGTATTTCAGACCAGCTGTTTTGGGGCTCAATGTGGTGGGTCCCACTGGAGCCCCCTGTGCTCCCCACCAGCCCCTCAGCACTGTAAGTGGCACTCCAGGAGCTGAGTGACAATTTTTAGGTATTTCACTGTGAATATAAAAAAACCCTGTTGTGTCAGTGGCTTGCAGTTACAGAAATATTCAGCATTTGACCTAGATTACTGCTTGGGCATTGGCCTTTCTACCAGAGGTCTACTCCTCTATACTTAGGGTACAGAAGTCTACAGAGACAACAGTGACACATCCCAGTCACACAACCATGGCCATTAAAAATCATACAACTGAAATACTGATTTTTATCTCCCTTACAGATGAGATTTCATTTAAAAACAAAAGCTAAAAGAAACTCTGCCACAACACCTGCCTAAAGAAAGCCTGCAAAGCTTATGCGACTGAAGGCATTTTGCAAATGCTTTTGCTTGTTTCATTTGTCTCAAATAATCCATCATGCACAGGACTTGTCACCCCTTGGAGGAATATATCCACCTCTCAGAGGCAGGAGAAGAAATAATCAGGATTAAGGAAGTGAAGCATCTCCCTTATGAGGAAAGGCTGAGGGAGCTGGGTCTCTTTCGCTTGGAGAAGAGGCGACTGAGGGGTGACCTCATTAATGTTTACAGATATATAAAGGGTGAGTGTCACAAGGATGGAGCCAAGCTCTTCTTGGTGACAACCAAAGATAGGACAAGGGGTAATGGGTACAAACTGGAACACAAGAGGTTCCACTTAAATTTGAGAAGAAACTTCTTCTCAGTGAGGGTGCCAGAGCACTGGAACAGGCTGCCCAGGGAGGTTGTGGAGTCTCCTACTCTGGAGACATTCAAAGCCCGCCTGGACACATTCCTGTGTAACCTCACCTAGGTGTTCCTGCTCCGGCAGGGGGATTAGACTAGATGATCTTTCAAGGTCCCTTCCAATCCCTAATATTCTGTGATTCTGTGAACATTGTGTCAGTAAGAAGTCTGGAAGGCTTAGGCAAACAGAGCAGTGAGCTTCTTCCCTCACCTCCAGCTGCTCACAGCTGGTGCTGCTGTCACCTACACAGTTGGTGCTGCTGCCACCTGCACAGCTGGCACCCGGTCAGCAGCAGCTGCAGAAGGAGTGATCTACCCAGGTTTGCAGCAGCTCTCCTGGCCCACCCTCTGCTCTTCCCCCTGCAAATACAATATGTCCTTCCCCAGATGGCCTCAGAATGGGTCAGCAACCACAGCCAACCTCTCCTCCAGCTTGCAACAGGAGCAAAGCACAACATGAGGAAATAAAAGAAAGCAGCCTTGTCTGAGTTGCTTTTGTGGGTAGCCCCTGGCCTGTTCCTGGGCACCGCGCAGGAGGGTGCTGAGTGGTATGGGCATGGCATGCAGGAGGCCAACAAGGACATGCCCATGGGCTGAACCACAGCTCTGGTCTGTAGCTCAGCAGCAGATATAGAATCGTAGACGCATAGATTCATAGAATAGTTTGGGTTGGAAGGGACCTTCAAAGGTCATGCAGTCCCACCTCCCTGCAAAGATCAGGGACATCTTCAACTAGATCAGGTTGCTCAGAGTCCCGTCCAGCCTGGCCTTGAATGTCTCTAGTGATGTGCCATCTATCACCTCTTTGGGTAAACCTGTGCCAGTGTTCTACCACCCTCACTGTAAAAAATTTCTTTCTCATGTCTAGGAGGCCCACACTGCTCAATTATACAGGCTTTACCAGATCATCAAGAAAAAAAATCCAACAACCCCAATCCCCCAAACCTTAGGCTTTGTCTACAAGGGACCATATTTCTGGCATGAGTTTTCCCATGACCTTGTGTTGGTGTGGTCACAATGACACCCAGGCAGCTTTCTCTGTGCCACGTTAATTTGCCTTTTGCATGAGATATTGTGGCCATGAGCCACCCAAAGTGCTGTAACTGTTCCTGAGGGGGTGACGTCCCACATGCAATGTCCCACCAGCCCACTGCAGGGCTGAGAGTCTCCTCTGTCTACACAACTGCAAAACATTAGCACTACCCAAAAAGGAAAGATAAGCTTTGGGAGTTTGCCAAAGACTTAAACAATTAATAAGCTAAATTTATTTTCCTCCTCGCTGGGATCCCAGTGTTGTCAGAAGGGCATCAAGGATTTCTTTTTGTTTATTGCAATTAATTTACTTCTTCCCCCAAACGACAACAGTAACTTGGCTAAAGCAGTCACTCTCACACTAATTTATTTGTTCAGTGAGCACCATTCAGCTCCCCACAGAAGTTACTGAATTAAAAATTGTCAGTTTCTGTAATGGCCTGACCTTTTCAAGCTGAATAAGTTCAATGTCTGGCCCACCGGGTCTGAAAGGAAAGCTGCCAAGAGCAGCTGCCCACTCTGGAGCATCAATGCAAATGTTCCAACAGGTAAATAGTCACCTGGAGAGCTTGGGAAAATATCTTGCAGCTTGAGCAAGAATATGAGGCGTCGTGTGTAGAGTGAATTAAAAACGAAATACTATTTTAGTGATATAACCTAGGGAAAAGACAGAGCTCAGGTACCCATCTAATCAAACCCAGACACTGGAAGTTAATATATTTCCATACTCTGAATTTTTAAAAGGGGAATAACCAAAAATCCAAAAGTTTTCCTGAACAGAAGTTATTAACCCTCTCTTGCCTGCTTTAACTTTTTAATCAGTGTCTTTATTCACCAGCTATCTTTAGCAAACTTAGGCTTTGGTTGCACTCAGAGACATCGTGCTAGGGTCAATACAAATGTCACTTTGGAGACCAGCAGGGTTAGTGCTTGCCATGGTCTCACTGCAAGATGCTGCTGGAAGAGACACCCCCAATCTTCCCCTTCCCCCTGTTCCCTGGTGCCAGGCACTTGAGGACCCACAGAGGAAGTTGGGGGGGGGTGTCATCTTGAGCCGCTTTTTCACATTTTCCAGCGTTTGCCATCTACTTGGTGTCCATACGATCACTGGTTTGGGTGTGGTGGGGGTGGCTGTGGGTCAGGGCACACAGGCAAGGGAGAGCAAACCTCACCTCTCCTCTGTTAGAGGAGATCAAGCATAATATGAAAATACACCCCGATGCTCCGATCCTATTTCACCTGACATGTGAACAATCATACACAGTGCAAGGGCCAGGTCACGCAGCTGCTTACACAGGGGCAGGATTAGGTCTGGGCTTTAGCCAGGCACAGAGGCAGTAAATTAATGCAGGGAAGGATGGGGACCAGCTAAAGCAGCATGTTAGGATGCAGACTTTGGGCTGTTTGCTGCCTCTTGGTCTAAGGCGGATTTGCTGGAAGGGTCTGGGATTTCGTTTCACTGTTCGCAGTCCATGGAAGCGCCGTGTGGGACTTCTGCAACTCCCACAAACAGATGACTTCTGATGTAAACTTACTGACACATTGCAGCGTATAATTTGTTAATGATCTTCCCACTAATGATGCAGATTAAAAACAACAGCTGACAAATCTTTATCCAGAGGAAAGGTTACAGCTCTCTCAAGCCGGTAGGGCACAGGAAGCAAATCTGAGGGATGAATTTGTGCAACCATTCCTGTTTTCCATAGAGCTGCAGTAACGATAATGCTATTTCGTATGGCTCCTTGGGATTTATTTCACATCTTTGATGAGCAGAGAGAAAGAGATGGTGTCTCTCTTGCCTTCTTAAGTGTCTGATAAGTTTCTCAGGGACTAAAGGTTTTCTTCTGGCCTCCTGGCATGACAGTTACCACAGAGTTTAAATAGTAATTGCTCCACAGGATGCTCTCTGCATCCACAGAGAACAGCTTTGGTCCCTTGGATTTTATTTTTTTAATCAGAGATTCAGCCATTTTGCTACTAACTTAGCAGCAAAGTTGAAAGCTTCATGATCATGATCTCTAATTACACTATTTCTGATAACAGTGGGGATCTTCACAGGTTTAAGTATTTGAACAAAGATTTTGAGGGTTTTAACATTTTTTGCTAGAAAAGGGAGGGCACTGAGAAGAGAGAATCAGCAGAGAGCTTACTGACTAATTACAGCCTAGAAAATACCAATCCTGGTCCCTGAGATTGCTCTGTTTTGATTACTGCACTTCAAGACCACATCACTGGCTCTACACAACTCTCAGAAAACATTTTTCCAGTGGAATTAGGAAGTCAATAATTGATGTCACAAGCCCCCCAACAATTCCTGCTGTCTGCCTGGTTTTTTTTTTCTCCACAAGGTTGAAAGTACTGAGTACAGTTAGTTTTTACTCACTGCGAATGCTTCCTTGGTGAAGAATCTGATTTTGTCTGCCTCCTGCGTGTTGGACCTGGTGTCCCACAAGCCCCTCTCGGCTTCCCTCCTCCCTGCCTTGTGTCCTGGGACTCTCTCCCCAAAAGCAGGTCCACACCCCCTCTGTTCCATCCTCTGGGCCTGTTTGGCTGTGATGAACTGTAAAGTCATACTTGCAGGGAAAGTCCATCCTAATTTCATGCGTGTGAATGACACATGGACTAAACAAGTTTTTAGTGTGCAAGGAAGAGCATGGAAAAACATCTCTTCCCATCAGTGAAGCCGCATATAGGCAGGCATTGTCTCGGGAAGCTTTCTTTTAATTCTGAGTTTTGGGTGATATACTGGGGTTTACTTCAAAACCTCTAAGGGACTCCCTTGATGGATGCTGTATCCCTCACTCGCTGTACCAAGACCTCCTCAGTGAGGGGTGAGAAGATACTCAGGGTTTCAGGCAGGTTGTCTTGCTCACTGCTAATTAACAGTCTTGAATTAATTCTCCACTGAGAAGCCAAGTCAGATATGTTGTTGCAGATCTTACATCTATCAGCTTGAGGTTCCTTACCTGTGATTTTGGTACAAACTGAAGCAGTGCACTAGATGCATGAAGTGACCAGAACCCAAAATTCCCACTGGGCAGAAGAATCCCCCCTTGACCTGCCAACCCCGCTACAGAGTCACCCCATGCCTGTGGGCACACAGGTTTTCCTGCCTGCTTTAAGACAGAGTGTATCAATATTCACTACATATTTACAGCCTTAGCGTGGAAATACATCTCCTTTTAGTACTGCATTATTTATAGGCTGGGCCAAACACCGGGATATTGAAGTAAGGCTATGAGACATTTTCAGTTCCAGAAGGAGCTCATAAATAAGAAGTTAAAGTCTTATATTTTAAGAAGAAACGTTGAAGTTCTCGTCCTTGAGCCTTACAGGGAAAAGCTGAAGAAAATACACTCCACAATACTGCCAAAATCTATTAACTTGATTCTGGGGTTGTCCTACCAGCAGAGGGGAACCAGGCGGCTGCTGCCTCTGCAGCAAACAGGGCAAAATGAGAGGGAAGGTTTCACCCCAAAAGTCACCTAAAACTCCTTATTATTTACCTCAAAATGGCTTTGGTATCCTTGAGCACCAACCCTGGGTTTTCTGCATGCTCCTGGAGAAAAAACACCATAGAGAGAGACTGGACAAGTAGCAAAGTATCTCAGCTGATCCCACTTTTTATGGCTTCCAGAGTGGGTGCCTCCTCACTCATATCTCCCTACTGCAGACATCCAGAGAGGCAAATGAGCCTGAATCCTTGCATGGTATAGAAATATAAGCGTTAAATCATTTTAATTATACCTTTCTGGCAGCTGCTAGGGTGGCAAGTTTGATTTTTGATTTTCCAAACCAAAACACAATTAATGAGGTTTTTGCAGAACTAAAAGTACGCCCCCTTCTTTTTGACGATCTCTGCGTGCAGCTCAGCCTTGCTTCTTACTGCGTGTAAATAATAATGTGGCTAACAATGCATTTTTGCTATAATTTCTAAATGCAGCTGTAGCAAATTAAATCAGAAAAGGAAGTTTGTAGCACTTCACGTTCTTCCATGTATGGTTTCATGCTGTGTTATACAGTGTTCATCACATTCACTGTACCTTATTTGCTGTGAGACATCTGAAATTCTTTGTCTTATCTGATCTATGATTTAAGATTCTGACCTTTTCAGCTTTCTGTAATTTCACTGCCAGCTCACTCAATATGCCTTTGTTTACAGCCTTACAGCAGAGAGACCAAGGGAAGACAGGAGCTGCTTATGTGCTGGAAAGATGGAAATTTCTATTTGTCAAAATTTGTGTGTGAAAGAGGGAGGCAGTGATAAAATTTCAAAAGTTTTTAAAGAATCTGAGAATACAGATGAGAAAGGGGATTAAACACCCTTTCAGTATGACTTTCTGCTAAAAGAATGAACCAAAAAGCAATACCTCTCTGTTTATGGCCACCTGTGTGAAAAGCAATTTCAACACTAATAAAAACTGATTTTTCAGCTTCACGTGGAGAGCAGCAGAATGGCAGCATACATCTCAGCACTTTCATCAAAATGGTTGGGAAGGCAAATGAAGCCTTTATATCTGCTACTGGGATATTATGTCAGCTCGCCTCAAGTTCTGCTCACCCACTGCCTAGGCAGGTTGCAGAATGAGCTCTGGGGACACGAATCTGTGCTGGAGAATAGCTGCTAAATTATTCAGGGTACTAAAGACAAGGGCTGAGTGTGAAATGCAGAAGACCCTGATGACATGGAGTGACGGCAATAAAATGACAGTTGAAATTCAACTGAGATAAATTTGAAGTGAGGCACATGGCGGGGTGGGGGGGAAGCCAATCTAAACTTTTTGTATGCTGTGCTGAGTTCTGAGTTGACTGTTGCTACTTGGAAATGAGATCTTGCCATTATATTAATAATAGAGAATTTAATGGAAATGTTGGATACGTGCTCAGAACTGGTCAGAAAAATCCAAAACTGAATTCTGCCAAATATTATGAAAGGAATAGTAAACAGCGTGGAAAATATCACTCGTATTCACCATACAAATCCCTGGTGCGCTTGTGTATTGAGTACTGTGGGCCACCTCAGTCCTTCCATCTCCAAAGAAAGATGTAGCAGAATGAGAAATGCTGCAGGCAAGCTCAGCCAGGATAATAGAAGCCATGGACACTTACTAAACAGTCTTCCACTCTTTCACCTCCTGTAGACACATATAAGCCTATAGAGGGCTTATGATAGAGGAGCATGAAATCAGGAGTTGCATGAAGATGAGCGGGGACCTGTTCAGTATCTCTTCCAGTGTAAGAACTAAGCATGTTTACAGCAAACTACAAGGTGTCAAGACTTGAAAAAGAGGTAGTTTTCTGTTGTGCTGATGAAACTTCCATCATAGTTAAGCTAAAAGACTCTTTCCTAAAGGTACTAGAAGTTTACTTAAGTTCAAGAAGCAGCTGGGTAAATTAAAGGATAAAAATGCCCATGAAAAGCCCTGTTGAATTCAGGGATGCCAAATTTGGTCAAGTCCTTGACTTGAAAATGGCTGGCAGCTAGGAGACAACTGATCATATGTACATATATATGTTTCCTGCTCCTACAAGAAGCCACTTGAGCTGCTATCAGAGAGAGGATGCAGGTCTAGCTGTCCCTAGTTCAGCTCTTCCAAAAGCTGTATTTAATGTAAATTTTTATAGTGTTGTTCATAGGACACTGTTGGCAGAGGGAGATGAACCAGATTTCTCAGTTACATTAAAGAGGTAAGCTTGAAATACGCGGGGTTCATCCAGTGGGAATGACATCAAAGCAGATAAATTAGAGTCTACAGATACTATTCACCTGCTTTAGTTTTCTTCAGTTTACCTCCCTTTGTACTGCACAGAAATAAAAAGGCAGATTAGTATTTCCTGGGTTAGGTAAGTGTTTCAGGAGATGACTCACCCTCTTCTAGTGCCTACATTTCCCAAGCCTGGGACCATTATGACTCAAAAAGATTGCGTATTTTGCCCAGGAGTAGCAAAAAAACATATTTCCTGCATATTCATTCCTTCAGATATTTATTCCATTTTGTGATTTATTTAAATAGGTTTAAATGTGGCATAAACACTGTTGACTGATAAATTCTGCTTGGAGTTTATAAATAAAGATGCTTCTTTAAAGGAAAATCTGGCAAAGACAAGCTTGGCTCAGACCCAGAAGAAAAAGTTTAAATTCAGCCCCTAATCTGCTGAGCTGGCTGCCCAACTGATCCAAATAGAAGACAAAACATCCTATGATTTTTTATTTAAACCTTTCATAAACTGCAACTCTTTTAGTTGCCATTTAATTCTCACAAACATACGGCTGAGTAAATCTATATTTGTGCAAATTATACAGCCAGTGCTGAGGTCACATCCTGAAGTCTTGGTCACCACACTACTTACTACAACTGGAGTGGCTGTAGCTCCCATTTAACCCATTTGTTCTTGTTTTCTTTGCATGGAAAGCAGGATGCTTGGAGGGGGCAAGGGTATCCCTGTGCCTCCGCAGCACTGAGCTGAGAAGCTGAGATCTCCCAGTCTGTGGATAGCCAGTGCTTGTGTGAGCACATCAGAAGTCAAAGCGACTCACAAAGCAAGGGAGAGAGCAAGGAAGGTCCAAAGAAGCTAGCTGGAGATAGGGACTTGCTCCATGGTTCATAAAAGAATCTGGTTGTGGAGGAAGGGATTTGTTTTAAGAAGCATTAGTTTCCAAGCAGGTATTGACGCAAACCCTACAACATGCTCAAGAATGATAGGGGATTCGGGAAGGGTTTTATTTAGTATTGTGTATCCTACCTTCACCTCTGAGATGAGTATTGTTTTAGAAAAGTTCTGAAAACCCATTTGCTGCCACCAAGAAGCATTTTAAAGGAGTAGTAAGATCAGAAATCTCATGAGGCTACATCTCGTGGATGACATACTCAAGCTAGCAAGCGATTGCTGAGCTTTTGGTGATACTCCTGAATGTGAGAAAAACTCCTGCTCTCAGCAGTTTGTGCTGGATGGAAGACCATTTCTCCATATCTAGTCCTGACATAAAAACATCTCCCAAAACAAAGCTAGATGTATGGCTGGGCTCTCTCTGACTGGCAATCCAAAGTATATGCGTTTAGTGTGTAGGAATCAATCCAAACTGTATGCAAGTGGTTGGCAGCACCATTTTGACAGACATATTATGTACGTGCACAGCTGGGCATGCAAGACATACACATCCACACACACATATTAACCTTCAGTCACTCATGAGGAGAAACACCACTGCTCCCCTGGACCATACCTGGAGCTGTGCAGCACTGAAGTCTCCCATTGTTCATGCTTCCTTGACAGTGTTCATTTCCACAGAATCACAGAATCACGGAATGGTTGAGGTTGGAAGGGACCTCTGGAGATCATCTAGTCCAACCCACCTGATAAAGCAGGTTCACCCAGAGCAGATCACACAGGAATGTGTCCAGGTGGGTTTTGAATGTCTCCAGAGAAGGAGACTCCACAACCTCTCTGGGCAGCCTGTTCCAGTGCTCTGGCACCCTCACAATAAAGAAGTTTCTCCTCGTGTTTAGATGGAACCTCCTGTGCTTCAGTCTGTGCCCGTTGCCCCTCATCCTGTCGTTGGGCACCACTGAAAAGAGTCTGGTCCCATCCTCTTGACACCCACCCTTCAGATATTTATAAGCATTGGTAAGATCCCCTCTCAGTCTTCTCTTCTTCAGGCTGAACAGACCCAGCTCTCTCAGTCTTTCCTCATACAAAAGATGCTACAGCCCCCTAATCATCTTTGTAGCCCACTGCTAATGTGATATCTCTGTTCAAACCCTGACCTGACCAGAAGGCATCTATAGGCCAGTCAGGTTGCAATGTTAATTATAGTAAGGATAAAGTTTTATTAAGGTTTGTTGCTAATAGATTTCACCTAAGGTTGTTCTGTTTTTCTGTTTAACAGCCAGCCATTTATTAGCATGCACATTCCTGCATTCTGTTAGTCAGAAACATTTTCAGTTCTGTAGCTGTGACACTGTCATCACTGCTTATCATAAGGCATCACCAGCCCCAGATTCCAAATCTCACAGCTGAAGCAGCAAACTTAACTCTAAACTTGTCGGGGACAAAGGGACACATCATTTGGTCTGTGTGCATCTGTGCAGCAATAGAGGGCTGCTTGTTCCTCACTTGGATGTCACACCATGGAAGTGAAATCCCAGAGAGACTGCTGGGTAACTTTACCTGCTTTTGGCAGAGCACAAGTGGTTTCATTTCATCCCTCAGACCCTGCCTCAAGACGCTGGGCCTGAGAATACATTAAATACTTAATATAAAGATTTTGAGTAAGACAGAAATCCACCCAAATCAACTGCCAATTATTTTCCTTGAAATTTGCATAGCTAAGCAGATTTTTTTCAGGGGATCTCCACACCCCCACTTGCCTTTTGCAGTGGGTGTCTCTTTGTCTTTCTGATGCTTGCATGCCTCCTCACTATTTTTTTGCTACCTTACTCATTACAGTCGTTTCAATCATCATCTCTGCACAGAGGGTCCCCAGATTAGCTCTCTTGGTTGTTAATTTTCCCCCTCTGGTCTTTGTTGCATCTTCAGATGTCTCTTGACCTATGCATTTGGAAGCTTCACTTCCATTTCAGGTGCAGTCTTTCCAAAAGTGAAGTGCTGTCCCCATGTCCTCTTTCACGTCTGAGGCTTTACCTCCTCTAAAGTACATTTGGGATTTTTTCCCCCTGTTTACAAACAGAGCAAGCAAGGAGACATTTCTGGGATGAGCTTCTTCTTACACCATTGTAAATGTCTGAAGCAGGCCAGATGCTCATGCCCTGCAAGTGCATTTGCCTCCACTGCCTGTAAGGAGGTCCACAGGGTCTGCATGAGGAGGTTGGTTGCAGCTGATCTTTACTTATGTGAGAGGCATCTCACTCAATATATTTCACGGAGAAGTGGTGAGTGGACAAACTCTGGCAGTAGCCCTCTCGTCTGTGCGTGGCAGGCCTTATTTATTCTCGCCGTTAAATGTTTTTAGCACCCTGTGCTTTTACAGGACAGTAGAATTTATAAGTCATTGATTTACCTCCATATCATCTAATCTCACTTGTTCACGTTTGGAATTTTAGGGGCATACTCATAAATTTCTTAGCAAATGCTGAAAGGTGTCACACCTTGTACAGCCTCTGTAGCTCAAATAGAAATGAATGTGAATGAAATCTTAAAAATCAAAGCCTTTCTCCAACAGTATGTAATACAGTCCAGCAATGCTGAGTCTCACTCTTGCTTTTAACTGTGCCATAACCTGCACATTACAGTACAATTCTCTGATGTGCTTCTTAAAATGTAACCATGTATGTATGTGGAAAAAAAAAGTTATCTCTCTTCTGATGGCAAAATCCATTTCTCCTTTTGCTATATAGCAATATTTATCTGAAATACAGACATTCATTTCATTTACCGTCTTGCTGCCACTGGTTCATAACTGCTTTCACCAGAATGCTGGACCCAGAAATGTAACAACTTTTGTTTTGCTCCTCCATCACTCACACTGCCCTGCAGCACGCCTAATTTTGTGCTCACAACCAGTGATGATGATGGACTCTCAGCTCGGAGATTATCTCAAGTGATGCCCCTAAATGGTACAAACACTGTGGGAGATATTTGGGTTCCTAAGTCTCTCCGAGAGTGTTGTTTGGAGATCTACAGGTATCTGAGACATCTGCACAGGGTTTACGGATATGACAAAGCATCTGTTCTGAGACCTGCATCCTTCTGGACCAGGAGCTGGAGGTCAGGTGGGCAACTTCAGGGCACCATAAACAGCACTGGATGATTCTGTTTTGCAGCCTGAATTGCCTCCCAGTAGGATGAACTTCCCATGCCATCTGGCCTTCACTGGCAGGTTCCAGCCTTCATGTCCACTCAGCCATCAGCTTCTAGGTATTTGGTTTCAAACTATAGCATGAGTTTCCAGAGGCTGACATCTGTATTCCAGGGACTAAGTTTGTTTCACAGCAGCAACCAAGGAAGCAATGAAATACTACCACCACAGTCCGCAGAAATCTGGAGATTACAAAGTCCTCCAACCCTTTTGCTTCCCCACAATGTTATATCCTAACATAGGTACAGGTGGTATGAAAATATAAACTTGCAGTGGGGATTTCATTAATAGCACCAATGAGGGCTACAAAAGGTTATCCAACACAGTGCTCTTGCAAGGTATACATATAATTGTACCTAGTTCTTCATGATTATTAACCTGGTCATAAGGTTCCCCGATATGTTAATAATCCAGATGCATACACATACATAAACACAAAGACTTCAAAGAGCAGACCAGCAGTACAGACAAATTCAGTGTTGAAGTGAATGGAGCTAGAGAAATAAAAAAAAAGGGAGACTGATATGAAAATAAATTCTAGAGAGGAACTGATTACTATAGGCTCAAATAGCCCCTCCTTACAATGGTGTTTTTTAAACAGTAGCTGTTTGGGGTCTAAGGCACTGTGAAGAACTATCAAGAAAACAAAAGTAAGCAGAACCTTTGAGAGCTTCCTTTCTTCTGCTGCCTTCATCAAATGTTGTCTTTGTTGTGTCCCAAGGGTAATTTATCATGCAGACTATATACATTTATATACATATACATATATATGTATTTTTTTACCATTAATACAACTTTCCATAGCACTTAGAGGTCAGTAGCCTCTGATCAAAAAGGTGAGTCATGGTCACTCCATCCTAATTTGCCACAGTATAGCCTTCTCTTTTAACCAGACTCACCTCCAGGGATGTGGTGTGTCAGTAAGTCTTGTTGTGGGAAAACTGAGAAATACGAAGTTTTGGTCTGATAAAACAGAACAGGGTTGTGCACTACTCTTGGAAGTAGCAGACCTAACAGAGGACCTCAAATACTCTGTACAAGAGAGGTCAGTGCTTCGTGCTTACTCAAATCTGTCCATGCTCCTCTGTGTTCACATCCCTGTCCTAGCTCCCTGTATTCATGCACTTACACAAAATAGTATGGCTGAATAAGCAATCAGCTTCTCCCAAGGTTTACAAGCCCTCAGAAGATGTAAGGACATGCAGATGAGGCCAACAGTGTGGCAAGAGACTGCAGCTTCTCATCCTGCCCCACAGCAGCTCAGGAAATCATCCTGACAGTTTGGACTGGTCCTCCGTGCCACTGGAGTAGAAATGAAGTCCAATGAATTCAGACTGAAGCACAGGAGGCTCCATCTAAACATGAGGAGAAACTACTTCTCAGTGAGGGTGCCAGAGCACTGGAACAGGCTGCCCAGGCAGTTGTGGAGTCTCCTTCTCTGGAGACATTCAAAACCCACCTGGACACATTCCTGTCCAATCTGCTCTGGGTGAACCTGCTATAGCAGGGGGGTTGGACTAGATGATCTCCAGAGGTCTCTTCCAATCCCAACCATTCCATAATTCTGTGAATTCACTACCTCTACTCGCATACTTAAGTTTTAATTCAACCCAAGTATGGAAATTCTGACACTGGGGTCACTTCAATTAGTGCTGCTGACTGTTCAAGTCTCAAGTCTTCTGTCTTAATACAATCTGAGATAAAGCCCAACAAAATCAACTGGAATAAAAATATTTGGTTTGGGGCCTAAGAATAATTAAATAGTAAGTTATATCAACATGCTTTTCCTCCGTGTACATTTTGTTAAAAAAAAAAACCCACATAAATATGGTCACAGTGGATCTTTAGTAATGCTTGAAACCAGCCTGACAAAAGCATTTTTAGTCATTTTTATGGCTCTGTAGATAAGATGGAACCTTTAGCGTTTCAAAAATGCAAACAATGTTTATTTGTTGCTCATAAGTAATTCATGGACCCAATAATATTCAACAAAACTTCTTCATTTTTAACAGATTTCTTAATGAGCATCATTTTACAGAAAACCACCAACAAATAAATATATGAAAACAATTGCTTTTGACATCACAATGGTTAAACACATTAAATAATTCATTAAATTGTGCTTTACATCAATGAAAATCCCTAGGTCTACAAACTATCTTGTAAATAGGAATAAAAGTAGATATGGTTACTCACAATACAATCTCTTAGTAGCAGAGTTCACACACATTATTGCACAGAAACAGAAGGAAAACTCCTAAAGAATAATTTACAGCCTATTATTTTACCCTTTCATCTTAAAAATGGCAACTGATGGGAACTCTTGATTTTTTTCTTTTTCACTTCCAACATTTATTTGAAATCACAGAGCTAGTGATACAGCCAAGAAGAATGCCAAGGACATCGTTGGCTATGGAACCCATTTCCCTCCACAAAATATCAACAAAGACAGTACTACAAGAACCAAACAGAAAGAAGTGTTTCAGTGCAAACTGGCTACCTTTGCCGAGTATGCTTTTGCCACATGTAGAGAGGATACAGCAATCTGCTCCAGCAAAACGGCTTTATTGTGACCGTTCATCTCACACAGAGTAGTCTGCACCAGCCCAGAAACACAATATTCCTCATCCCAGACCAAAAAAGAATAATTCCACATCTATCAGGGTAAGAGCAACAGAGGAAAAATAAAGTGTCAGCGAGATAACAAGTTCTATAACATCAGTGCTCACCACTGATACGAGACTTTTGGTGGGAAACGAGAAGCCCCTGGTGCAGAAGGAAGCACGTGTTAATGAGATGGCCAGCTTGAGAAACTTCCTGCAATCTGAAAGGTCTCCAGATGCAAAGGTGATGTGACCTGCCATTTGGTTTGGTTGAACGAATGTGCTGCAATTAGGAAGTTTGGCTCTGAGTCTGAATTCCATCACTTTTTTGCTCTGTACTTCTGTTTTTAGTGAACTGCAAATAACTACCACATACTGGGAGAAGCCCTGGCAAGGCTATTGCAGCCTCATTGATTAACACAACAGCAGTGAAGAACACACAATATCAGAAACTGTGGTTATTTTTCTATCCCTATGGTGATAAAGCTTTGTGTTTTTAGCACTGACGAGTGGGGAAGAAAGGACAAACTTTAATTCCTTAATCAAGTATGGCCCATAGGCAACAGGCTGAGTTCTTGGACGAGACATCACATTGCCAGCCACAAGTTTTAACAACACAGCACGTTTCTCTGTCTGCTCCAAGACTACAGTGAATTATAACTGGAAAAGGCAACCAGTGCTGAGGACGTGATGGGAGAGATTAGCAAGTACATCTCCATTACAAAAGAATGAGATTTGTTTCAGCACCACAGTAGCAGAAGCCAAATTGCCTTGTTTAAGCAACAAAATAATGCCAGGAAGATGGACAGAAATCCTATAGTGCTGCTACTCACAAAGGTTTTGAAACGAACACAACTGCAGTCCGATCCTATACGAGCCAGTGTAATTACAGTGAAGTCCGTGCTGTCAGAGCAACGAAAACCTGGAATAACAGAGATATGAGCCAGGGCCTTTTCTTGCTTTTGCATCACATTATTTCAGGCGCAGGGCCCAAGAAGAAAAAAAGCTGCAAGCCTGTGTCTTAGAAGTCAGCTGGAAAGTATTTCCAAACTGCTTTGTTTTTCATGTGCCAGGAAATTCTGTGAAGAAAAACAGTATTGTTGGCACAGCGAGTTTGCTGGAGCTGGGGAAGGGGGTGCTGTGTCCTTCAATTCCAGGAGTTCTGGGCAAGATCTCAGCTGCTGGCTGCCCCCCCGGTCAACTGCTCCTGCACAACCAAGGCTACCTGCTGCACAGGCTCCAGGAAACAAACAAACAAACCCAACAAAACAACAAACCAACTTCAATTTTAACTAAATCCCAAGTGTTAAGGCAAATCCCATTAACATGGATGCTACAGCACATTACCAGCTCTTCAGGACCCTAATCTTGTCTCCTGGGAAATGACTGATAGAAAAGGTTAGGCATCCATTAAGGTACTGCAAACTATTAAAGCTAATGTAAACTGCCCAAAGGCTGCTTCCATTTTCCTCATTAGGCTTTGTTTTGTGTCAGGCAGAAGGAATAGTCTGGAGAATGGCTGGTGTGGTTAGACAGCTGAAAATGATACTTAGAGTCGCTGGTGAGGCTACAGGGAATGATTTCTGAGCTCTCTCCTCTGAAAAGATATCACTACATTTTCTAAATGAAAAATGAGGCCTCCATTTCTCTGAGTGGCAGGGAGAGGTGGCCTGCTGGGGAAACAGGGAGGGATGTGAGGAAGGGGACCCTCTTTTTGTGCTTGGGAGGAAAAAGAAGGGATGTTTTACAGCCAAAGACGGGCTGGGAATGATTCCACTTCCTCGCTTATCTCCCTCCTTAATGTGAATTTGGTCCTTGCATCTTTCCTCCCACGTGGCTGACTTCTCTCCCACACGGCCTGGTGGGATGAATCCTGTGACTGGTGTGCCATGATGGATGGTTACAGGCTCTTCAGAAGGGATGGGCACGGTAGGAGAGGCTGGGATGGGTGGGTGGCACTGTATGTAGCAGAGGAGTTGGGGTGCATGCAGCTGGCAGTTGGGGATGGCAAAGTTGAGAGCCTCTGGGTAAGGACTAAGGATCAGACAAACAAAGTGGATGTTGTCGTGGGTGTCTACTACAGGCCACCCAGCCAGGATGACGACACTGATAGGTTATTCTTTAAGGAACTAAGTGAAGCCTCTAAGTCATCTACCCTTGTCCTTATGGGGGAATTCAACTTGCCAGATGTCAACTGGGAATACCAGACAGCTGGCACCAACAGGTCCAGAAGATTCCTAAAACATCTGGATGATGGTACAGGTACTAAGGGAATCCACCAGGAAAGGTGCCTTCCTAGATTTGCTGATCCCTGCATCACTGCGCACCCCACTGCTGCCTCTGAAAGGGGCCCTTTGGGGTCCCTCCAGTACCCACAGCCCCCTGCACTCATAGGAACAAGGACCACACCTGCAAACCCTGGATGTGGTGTATCAGGTGCCAAAGGCACCTTTGCCGCTCCTGTTTTGGGTCCTGCAGCAAGATGCAGCAACAGGCTCAGGCATGGGGAGATGCAGCAGTTCCCCATCGTCCTTGCGCCACCAGCCAGAAACCTCCTTCCCTCCACAGGGCCAGCCCAGCCTGAAGTCCCAGTGCCAGCGGGTAAAGACAGCAGCTCATGGCGAATTACCTGCACTGCACTAAAGGTGCCATAATACCAGTCAATAAAGGTGCAATAATACCAGTCAGGCTTAGCTCTTCATGGCCTCGCCATCCTGCAGCCAGGACACACAGAGCGAGCTTCAGTCCTAGACTGTAAACATTTCAATTTAAATTTCTGAAGGTAGGTGTCCATCTGTGACTGAGGTGTCTGAGCATCTCTTCCAGGCGATGGGGATCCAAGCAGTACCAGCTGGGAAGTTCAGAGAGCTTCCTGCTCTTCTCCAAGGCAGATGTCCCATGCTTTGCCAGGAGAATAACGATCTGCAGTCCTACGTTCTCCCTTCTGAATGTGGAGGTGGGAGGAGATGCACATGATCCATCAGTGG
The DNA here is from genome assembly GCF_964273445.1 of Streptopelia decaocto. NCBI lineage: Eukaryota > Metazoa > Chordata > Aves > Columbiformes > Columbidae > Streptopelia > Streptopelia decaocto. Next base: position 157,831,514 of record NC_138663.1, read on the forward strand.
AACAGGTATCAGAGACCAAAAAACACAGCTACTCACCCCAAATGTAGCACACTGACAATCAGGTGTAAAGCATCATATTGCTCACAAACTACATCAATAACGAGACATCATTCTGGTAGCCCTCTTCACTTCTTAATAGCAGTTATGATATTCCATGCTTAATGTACTATTGTAGGCATTAACTCCCAACAAGACCATTAGATCATATTTTTGATATTGTGCATAGATAAGAAACAATAGTATAGTCAGAAGAAAAGAAGATACAGCATGCATGAAAAAGAAAAGACTTGGAAATGAAGGGACAAATTTTCAAATTCAGTTTCTTTTTTTCTGTAAGACATTATTTTTTTACTGACCAGATAAAACCCTTGAATTTTTAAAATAAATGAGAAATGTGCATCCACATCAGGTACTCCAGTATCTCTGATTAGCAAATCTGTAAGGTAAAAGCCATTCATGCATGCAATAATATACTTTCAGCATCTCGATTTAGCAGCCATGTTGAGGCACTTAAGAGAAATTTCCTCCTAATGCTTTACATTTATGCTAGAAGAAGAAGAAGAAAAAAAACTCTCTCAAAAGATCTATGGTGCACAGGACCCTCTTTAAAAAATTTCACTATTATGAATAGAACGACATACAGTCTTGGAATAAATAGATGCAGTTTAGCCACAAGAAAGTAACACGTGGCGGAAAAACCCATTGAATGTTTTTCTAGACAAGAAAGAAAAACAAATACAGATCTCTCATAATGAAAACAATAAATTTACAAAGAATCTTCATACAGAATAATAAATATCAAGACTTTCCACTTATACATTATGTATCCTATAAAACCAAGAGCTGATTTTTTTTCTAGCCGCTACCATAGTTAGAGAGAAAACCAATTTAAATTGTATTCACTTGGCTTCAATGAATTTTAACAGACAATATGATAAACCTGCCTACCTTCACAGACAATATATCTCCCAGGCTTTTCCAGTAAATTTGGAAAATGTCATACTAATATTTATACTTTTCCTGTTCTCTCTTTCCTCTCCCCTGTAGTTTGCTTGGCCCCTCTTCACCTTTCATGAATGTGAAGGCTGATTTCATTGCCTCTAGTCAGATAATCTCTGCGACATGTGCCTGGCTGCCACCTGGACCTCATTTCTCAAGGCTTTCCCTTTGCCACATGCACTCAGAAAGTCAGCTGCTACCTGGCTGGGTTTGGTACCCATAACATCTGCGGAGAAATAAGCCAATTCCTCCATCACTTCACTTACACATCATCTCTGATTACTGACTAACAGAACAAGAGATGCCCCAGTCCCACATTTCCTAGGTCTTTTTTAATCACCATAGCAAATTCTTCCCTTAATCAAAACACAGCACGTAGACATTTGAAGGGCAATACATTTCTCTCAGTTTCTTTTACAACTACAGTTGCAAAGGACAGTATGAAATGAACCAGATCTCATGTCACAGAGGAACCAAACCAGATTTTTTTTTTCAATTTTTCATCCATGTCTGCACAAGTTTTGGTAACTCAGATTGTATAGGGTACATCTCTTAATGCAAAGGATACAGCTCTCTCTTCAACCCATCCTCATAGCTTAGGGCTTTGAAGGAAGTCTTTTTGGACACAAGTCTATTCTACTGCCATTTAATAACACTAATCAGTGCCTATTGAGAAAAAAAAACATTCTCCTCACTGGCAGAAACCAAGAAAAACTGAGACAAGGAGGGGTGGTTGCCAGATGCAGTCTCATTTACCGAAGTGGTAGGCCTTCCTTGGCCAGCTCCCAAGTCGCCAAGTTGCACAAGCTCTCTGATCCTCTCACAGGTTAGTCAAGATGGAGGAATGTCACCACCTTGCTACCTGACTATTATAATCTTCAGTAACAGCTGCTTCTGCTGCCTCTTCCCTTGGCCACTGGTGACCTCTCTGCTCCCGCAGCAGCCGCCTCTCCTCTCGCCTCTTTAGCCGGTTCTTCTGATGCTCCTCTTGCTTGGAATACTGGAAGCGCTGCAGGAACAGGTCCTTGGCGTATTCGTAAAGCTGCACGTCCAAGAAATTCAGCTCCTCTATCCGCTGCCGCACATCCTCACCAATGTCCACATTGGAGGCCCGCGTAACGTTGAACTGGGTGAACGGGGAAATGAATTTCAGGTTGAATGTCCTCTCAAAGAGATACTGCGTTTTCCTCTGAAATTCTGTGAGCCCAAAGAAGGCCATGTTTTTCAGATTGTTCTTGGCGCTTTGGAGAAGAATCATATTCCTTTCGCTCTCATTCATGAAAGTCAAGTTGTAGCACCCCACCAGGCTAAGGTCTGCCAGCATGCGCACCTGGCGGTTGTTGGCCAGGTTGTAGCTACAATCCATGAATTCCTGTAAACTGACTCCAGACCAGTCGTCTCCTTCGTAACAGGTAGGCAGCTCATCTGGTGTTGGGCTTCTTCCATCGCACATATGAAGAGAAGTTTTCCACGTCGCACCCCTCTGGACATGCTTCCATTCACTCAAGTACCGTGACACCGGATCCCTCAGCATGGTGATGTAATAGAAGTTCCTGAAACATATCATTAAACATAGTTTAATGATTCAGTGGATTTCACTTTTTTTTATTCTCCAATAAAATGATCACCAGCCACCATCACCACCCCCTTCACTTTTTCCAGTGCAATGCAGGCACTTTAAGTGACTACTTCTGATACAGTAAACAGCTTAAAGCTTCATAAATACTGCGAATAAAATCAAGGTAAATTTGGGGAAAGAGAGACAGATGAAAGGAAATAAGCAGATATCAGAGAAATGGAATTACTTTGACTTATCAACCGCTCAGTGGTAGTTACTTTATGTAGAAGCCAATTAACTGAAATGTACTCCCCTCTACTGTGAAATACTAACTCTCAGTAATATTAGAAACAGTGGGAAAAGAGATTTATATAATCTTGTCACTTCTCTTCTGGACTGAAACATGCATGTACAAGATGATAATCCATACAGTGCTTGGTCAGAATACAAGAAACACATGAGCAATTTCATGTGGATGCTGCAAGTGCTAAAAATAACACCATATAGAATACTGGCATGAGCCGCCCACTTAAGAAGAACCATATTATTAAAAGGGTTGAAGACAATGAGAGGCCCAAAATCCATTAATATGACTTAATTTTAGACAAGTGCTTGATTGAAATAAGTTATAATTGTGTAGTACAAAAGCATTTGTTGATATAAAGATTATCATTATCCAGCCTCACCTGACAAGAATATAAAAGAGACACCAAGAAATATTGATTTGAAATGGAGCAAGTAACTGCAGAACTCACATTGTCAGTGCATCTTTTAGCTATTGAATTCAGTTTGTACATCTATTTATGGCAATCTGAAATGGACTGCAATTGAGTATGCTTCACACAGGCTTTCTCAGATTGAGTTTTTTACTGAGAAATGTTTTATTCAGTAACAACTCACCTGAGTAACAGGATGATATCATAAAAACAAAGCAAAACCAAAATACTTATGATTTCTGTCAGCTAGAATAACCAGCAGAAGATTAATGACTGAAATTAACACACAGTCTGGTACAAAAATAGGCTTGTGAGTTTGTGACTCATGTGACTGCAAATAATACATTAATAAATCATGAGCCCTAAAATTTCCTAAGAAAAGCCTGATCTCTGTCCTCTATCTTGAGCCTAGAGAAGGATGAAGCAATTAAGCATGAGGCAAATTTGCTGCAGTCAAGTTACCCTGTAAACAAACCAACACTTTGTGAGGGCCATCTCATACAGGACCTAACTCCAGTTAAATGAAAAGTCTCAAAACTGCCAACAATCTCCAAGACGATTACCTTTCTTTTTCAGGTATCACCCATTTTCTGCCACTAAAGATTCCCCATAGCTTCTCCACAAACCTCAGGTTTGTCATATAAAGAGATATTTCCCCATGTATTCCTAAAAAGGCAGATATTTTCCTCAGTGCAAACAAAGCACAAGTAAACAGGGCTGAATGCTTTGTCCTTATTCATTCGGAGTTCTCTGCCTACAGGATATATAGTATATTTTCTGGAATAAGGCTATGAGACCAAACTACAGACTTCGTTCTGCTGGAGGGTTATTTCTTGATACATCATCTGATGGAAACAGCTCCATAAAGAATTACCTCAAAGCAGAAGGGTTACAGGTGGAAGGATATAAACAAGGGAGTGCCATGGATGTATTTACATTATCAGTTGCATTGGAAACCATGATTTGCGTCAGCATCAGGTAATACTCTGAAGGATGGTATTTCCAAAATCATTTGGAGCTTGGGTTTTCTGGCTGCTGCTCACACATGACCAAACTGCACTTCAGCTGTTTTGACTCACTTCAGTTACTTACACAGCCCACATCGACAGTGAACCCAAGGATCACACAACTATCCATGGACAGGAATTTCTAAAATCCCTCTTCACTACTCCTGCAGAGTAGGAAGGACCAGAAATCCTCTTGTGCTCTGCAGTGTAGCTCCACTGTGAAAACCTCTGTTTTAAACACTTCAAGTACAGCTTTCCCTTCTCAATTTGGATGCTCACCTTCCCAAATCGGATGCTCACCTCATCTTGGCTCTACCTTGCATGTATGACTGCACATTAAGAATTGTTTTCCAACTAACAGCACAAAAAGTGGACATATTTCCCTGGTTTTGTGCAGACAAAGCAGTCCAACTCTCAAACACCCATCAGGTCTAAGCATAAGACACCATTGTTGCAACATCCAGCAGGCACTGATAGAGTTGTGACAGAAAATGATTGAAGCTCCAAGGAAGCAGAAATTTAAAAAACTGGACAAAGATTGAGAGGCAGTTGTCAGCATCTACATCAACAGAGATGTGACACTGGCTTAGTCCTTGTACTGCTGCCCCTCCCCTCTTTGGATAATTTTGGATGTTGATATGTGGTAACAGATGGGTTTAAAAGTTGTTCTTGACAATTATTTGTACCTCTAATAATAGTACTGTCTTTCCTCACGCATCTCCATCAGTCCCAGTCAGGCATGACTCAGAGCAACAACAATTAACAAAAATACCTCCTTTGCATCAATCATTTCCATTTCATTCCTGGATATGTAAATGTGTTCCATGTGCAATAAACAGGAATACGAAGCAAATGCAGGGAAATGAGAACAGTGTGTCTTTGTATAACATCCGCAGCTCCCCTTATGCAAGAAATTTTGCCCGTCTGTTGCTGCTCCTCCTTATGACTACCGAACTTCTGCCTCTGTTTCCACTATCCTGATTTATTTGCTTCTGGTCTGTGCATCTTTCAGAGTGTTGCCCTCTTGTGTTACCAGCTGAATGGCTTCTTCATCTGGTAGTTAACCTTTAACAGCAGCCTGATACACATTTAGTTTCCGAGGCACTAATAACCAAGGGTGCAGCCATTCCTGACACATTCACAGTTTACAACCTTCTGTTTAACCTTCTCTTCATGACTCTCTGTCACCCTTTTAACCAATCTGAGGTTGGAAAACCTTAAGATTTCTTCTACCTGATCCTGGGTACTGTCCAGATGACACTGTTACAACACTACACAGACTGGGGGATGCTGCACAGCAACCATGGCACAGATTTTTCTTTCAGGGAGAAGGATGCCATGTCTCTGGAATAATGACATAAGTAAAAATACATAGGGCCTGCACATTTGTTTCAGTTGGAAAATTATAAAAATTATTTCAGGAAATTGTTTTCAAATGTTGACATTTATGGATTAAATATAGCAGCGTTTCAGAGCTGTCAGTGCCTAATCCACAGTGATCAAGGAGTCAGCTCATAATAAAGACAAGAAGCAGTTCATAAAAATATGAAGCTGGGGATGGCCTTCAGTTTCCCCTTTCCTTACTGTTCAGTAAAACAGCATCAAGTCAGCTCTATACTGAACATGCCTGAGCCACTCTGAACACAGACGTGCACTTGTTCTTGTCGGTGTAAATGACCCCCTTGACCCACCTGTGCTCCTGCTTATGAGGTTGTGTTAAACTCTGCAGATACTCATTGTGGGAAATACTCATCAAAGAATAAAGTAATAACTTATATTACCCTGTCTGACAAAGCAAACTCAGCACAGACTTACTGGCTTCATTTCAATGGACTTCCATCACCGATTACTCAAATTGCTGTCACAGACAGCTTCGGTGCTTAAAGGCTAGCCAAGCAGATTACACTGGCATGTCAGTGAGAAGATGTTTTACACAAAGCATTACAAATGAATTAAAACCCAAACAAACTTTACCTATCACTATCTGTACCTACCAGTGTGTGCGTGCATATGTGTGTGTAAAAATTTACATGGGAATCTGGCCATAAGCTGCAGTCGTCAATGAAAGAAAAATCACAGTAAATGCATAGCGTGTATTTGCCAATGTACTGTGTGACTGTCTATATAAACACATAGACATGTACAAACACTTCAGATCACATTTCAAACACCAGCCCACTAGTCGTGACATCAGCTCCTTCTGAAAGGAAACGTCATACAATTTCCCCATGCAAGGGCCCCAGCAAGCGGCGGTGTGAAGCGTGGGCTGCACACCACTGTTTACAGCAGAATTAAGGAGCACTTGGGAATTCAGAAGGCTCTAGTCCCACTCCCATGAAATCGAGTCTGTTCATTAGCATTAGGCAAAGAAAACCTTTAATTGATAGAACAGCTAAAACGAGCTTCTAGTTATAACCTAAGAACATGTATTTCTTTCACATTTTAAGGTATTTCAATATAAATACTCTAATCTTACATTAATCCTTCAATAGTATTGCTCTGGTTTAGAAATTAATTTCAGAGGAGCAGACTCTGCTGCTAGGGGAGGTGATCCCAAACCAGGGCATTTTGCCTCTTCTATCGCCATGGAACAGATGTCCCAGCTGAGGGAGATTTACTAAACACTTGAAGGATCACCATAAATCAAGAACAAAAACATCCTGTAGAGCCTCCTGGGGAAGAAGGATAAATGGCATCTTCCCTGTCACTCCTGCTCTCATAAGGAGCAGCCGGCACAGGGAGAACTCACACAGCATTCTTGGGGGCTCGGAGAAGGGAAAAAACACAATACTCCCTCTTTTTTCAAATCATAAGGCAGGACTTTACGTGCAGAAAGTTATAAGCTTCATAAAAGGAGAAGAGTGCACTCAGAGCCGCTGACGCAGAGAGGGAAGAATACTTGAGGCAGAGAAAAAAAGTCACTGGAGAATATTTTGGAAGACACTAACAGACAGAAGAAAGAAGAACCAAAACGACCAAAAAACCCAGGTGCATCATAAAACCATCCACATCCTGGTTCTTCCTGGTAGCAGGGAAAATAAAAGCCCTGGTCAAGTTTAAGACCCAAGTTAAGACAAGAAGTTAGTAGCTTTAATCGTGGAAGTGAGCGTGCTCCCAAGGAAAGGTCTGAAACACCCCGCGCAACCAAGCTGGCAGTGTGCTTCTGATAACGACAGAGGTCGTGGCAGGATGAGGCATTACGAAGGATCTGCATTGTGTGAACAAAAGCCTTACGCTTCCCAGTTTTATCCAGCAGCCCACATTCTCAGAGGCGATAACGGAGTTAACCAGGGATCAGCAATCTCTCTTCAGGCAAAGTATCGTCAGTTTGGGTAACGGTGAAGAGAAGAAGGTAAACAGGTGAAATAACAATACGGATAATTTCCGTACCTAAAAGGGGCCTATAAGAAAGATGGGGACAGACTTTTTAGCAGGGCCCATTATGACAGAACAAGGGGTAATGGTTTTAAACTAAAGGAGGGGAGATTCAGACTAGACATGAGGAATAGATTTTTCACAATGAGGGTGGTGAAACACTGGCCCAGGTTGCCTGGAGAGGTGGTAGATGCCCCATCCCTGGAGACATTCCAGTCCAGGCTGGATGTGGCTCTGAGCAACCTGATCTAGTTGAAGATGCTCATTGCAGGGGGGTTGGACTAGATGGCCTTTGAAGGTCCCTTCCAACCTAAACTCGTCCATGATCACTCTCTACACCAGACACACACTGCTGCCTGTGTTAAGCAGCTCCCTGATGGCTTCAGAGGTTGCTTAGACATGTAGCTGGTATGTAGACCATTTAGATATCTTACCATGGAAGTCAGACAGTTATGTTTCTGATTATGTTTCTGATTCTGGAAAGTGAAAGTGCTCAGGAAGTTACTTGTGATGACACAGTGTGTTACAGTCAAAAGAAATGTGGTGTTTGGGCCCTGGCAAGCGCTCAGGAAATGGGAAACCTCACATTTCGTTGCACATTAGCAAGGATACTCCCTGTCACCAACTTCAGTTTCTTTTACATTAATCTGTTGCTTTAGGATTTATTATAATGTCACGATTCTTCTGTTTAGAAATTGCAAGACTTTTAAAAATGTAAATATCCTCTGAAATATCAAATTAAATTCTGTATCCATGCTATCAGAAAAGCCTCAGGAAAGCTTTACAGCACTATTTTATCTTTTTGCATGGCTGTTGACCAGAAGATTAGTGTCCCACACTTGATTAAAGAATGACAGATGAGAAAGGGTATCTTTAGAGATCACTCACTTTATGACATCAAACAACTTTTAACAGCAGTGATTTATGGTAATCCAGAAGGGCAGAAGAAAGAGTGAACCTGTGGCAACACAAATGCTTCATGTACAACATTAGGAATTCTTCCACCTAAAGTCTAATTTTCCTTCAAGTGAAGCTAAGACAAATTCAATAATGGCATAGAGCTATGTGAGGCTATGAGAAGAGTGAGATACTAGGTAAGCTATAGCTTAGCACTGTTTTAGATTTATATTATACAGAAAAAAGATGACACAGCATTACATCTGCGCTGGAAACAATGGTAAACAACATATTTGTGGAGACTCTATTTTTTTTTTCTTAAATACTTTAGGAATAAAGACAACTGGCTTGGGACTATGCAAACTGACAACTTTCTTTTAAAACACTGTAGGCTTTTGGAGTTAGGACCTGTGATTTTGCACTTTTTTAAAGTAATGATTAACCATTAAAATAATAATCACATATTCTACCTATCTCATTGTCATATGCCCTTCAAAATCATTAGTGAAAATGCATCTCAGGACCTACTGCTGCAAAAGGCAACTGGGAGTGCTGAGACTTTTTTTTCTTGACATAGGAGAATATAAATTTGTGAGGATGCTGATTTTCATGAAGTATTTCAAAGACGTGTATAAGACATTAGGTGGGGACCAAAAAGCAGCCTTCCAGTACCTAAGAGGTCAGTGAGAAGATGAAGCCAGGCTACTCACTGACGTGCATGGTGGAATAATGAGAGACAATAGTCATAAATTGAAAAAGGAGAGGATATATGCAAAATAATTTTCACTATGGGAATAACTAAGCATTGGGAAAGCTTTGCCCGAAGAAGCTGTGCGCCCTCCATCCTTGGGGGTTTTGAAGACCCAACTGGACAGAGGCCCAAGCAACCCCATCTGTGCTCAGTGGTGACCCTGCTCTGAGCAGGGGGTTGGACTAGAGACCTCCTGAGGTCCCTTCCCACCCCAGGGTTCTGCAGTTCTGTGTGATAGCGCACAGTCTTCTGTCACCAAATGTACAGTCCTGTCAGAGGACAAAGCAAACCAGAAACAACTGACCAACTAGATCCTACCTGTTCTCCATTGTTCTTTCCTGGCTAATCGAGGCAGAGTACTGGGAATATGCTTTGTTTTTTTATCAGATTGTGGCGGGGGGGGGGGGGGTTGTATATGATTTTAACTAGGGCTATAACACTCTCAGTCAGTATACTCTGAATTATTAAGCAACTTCATGAATATTTATTTCAACGATGCTTTGTTCAATATAGAGTCTCCAGAAATTGGAGAGGACAGTCCAGCAACTACATGTCCCTGAAGAAATTAATTCTGTTCACAGGTATCAAGTGTGGATTTTGAACAGCTCCTAGACTAATGAAATTATGTATCTACTCATGGTTTTAATCCCAGTATTTTAGAAAATGGAACGTGAATAGCATATGAATATATGTGAACTTTCTGAACAAATATATGCTTTTCCTGTGTGTTGCCTTTAGGATTTAGGTGTACATTTTCAAATACAGAGCATAAAGTTAGGCATCTAAATCTATATTGAAAATATAGATAAACTCAGCCTCATCGCCAGTGAAGAAAATATAAGCTAGTAGGAGCTAAGGATGCTCAGTTACCCAGAAAACATGGTTTGATGATTTATTTAGTAAAAGGAGGCTCCCAGAGCCATGAGAGTGCCTTTCCCTGCCAGCACGGATAACGGCAATCTATTATCCCCTTCATAAAACACCCCAGTTCCTATTGAAATATCCTTTTCATGCCACTGCTCCTGTTAGAAAGATCTTGTGAAGGTTGCTTCTCATGGTTAGGAGCACTAGCCTCCTTCTCAGAATAGACCTGTTCTTGGTCTAGGGTGGGTGTCAAGAGGATGGGACTAGACTCCTTTCAGTGATGCCAATGATAGGATGAGGAGCAACGGGCACAGACTGAAGCATAGGAGGTTCCATCTAAACATGAGGAGAAACTTCTTTACTGTGAGGGTGCCAGAGCACTGGGACAGGCTGCCCAGAGAGGCTGTGGAGTCTCCTTCTCTGGAGACATTCAAAACCTGCCTGGACACATTCCTGTGTGATCTGCTCTGGGTGAACCTGCTTTAGCAGGTGGGTTGGACTGGATGATCTCCAGAGGTCCCTTCCAACCCCAACCATTCTGTGACTAGTCTACTTACATTTAGCTGTTCTTGGGTTAACACAGCAAATACATCAAGAGGATTTATAAATGTAGCATCAGACAAGAAGAAATGGCATTTAAGTTGGAGATCAGAGAGCAATTACATTTGTTTTCATTTTACAAAGCTGAACTCGTTGTTATTGTGTTTTCTGACAAGACAAATCAGAAGTGACCACACTGCCGTCCCCCAAACCCTTTTGGTCACGCTTAGATTGCTTCACCCAGAGATGCCCACTGAGTTTTCCAATATCTCAGCCTTCTATGCTTGCTTATGATAGGAGGCTCATAAAAGTAAGATGTACCAGAAGTTCCTGAAATAGTTTCTGTTTTTTTTAACATCCAAGCAGTCTTTCCTAGCATTTGACCTTGCACGACTTCACACTTCACTATACATGGTTGGAATTGCCAAATTTCACATGAAACCTCACAGGTGTCCTGTACAATAAATAATTCCTTATCTCCACTGGCAATGTAAGCTCTGATACATCCTCACATTGCATTCAATTTTTGTGTGGCTGTGTAACTCTGGCAAGTCATACTCACTGTGTCACTGGCGAATATATAGAGATGTTTCTGCTCAGCCCACTGCAACTGAGAAGCACTCAGCTGAAAGAGGAAATCCATTTCTACTGGCCTCAAATGCATGATCTCACACTTTGTGCTACCAAACTTCATTCCACTTCTTCTGCTGAAATCCTGAAGGTCATTAAGCAAATTCCATTAACATACTTCAGCTTTTTGTGCCAACATCATTAGTGAAAACATGAAATACGATCAGGGCTAACACCAGCCCTGAGGAAATTCATTAATAACTTCCTTTTCACCAGAAAGTTCCTCTTTCAGCACATCCTGTTTTGTTACCAGCTTCCTGTCTACAAGAAAGTTCTTATGCCCAGCCTCATGTTTTCTGCCTTGTATAATAACATTGCAGATGCTGCTTGATCAAATACTTCACTGAAGATAAATTCCCCTTCTCCTATCAGAGACAGATGTTGGGTATTTACGTGTCTCAGCCCAAAGGCCGAGAATGGCAGCCCCAGCTTTGCCATGCATAAGAACACAGAGAATAGTTAAGATGGGGAAATTACAATTTATTTGAGAGCAAAGTGGTCTGGAATAGAAATGTACAGATTAGGCGATTTGATGGAAAAACAAATTTGCCACTTTCCATCAAATAACCTTGATCCAAATTGTAAATCATTTCTTGATGAGACACAAATCTAACAAAGTTCCCTCCAGAGATTTTTGTTCTTTGCCTAAATTATATCAGGCTCAGTTGTTCTTAGTGTTCTTTAAATTGCTGAAAAGAGTGAAGTAGCAAGAGCCTCGCTGAAAGAAATATAAATATAAAATGCAATAATAAATCACATAATAAGAATTTGGTTGTTCTATCAAGCACACACAGAATAAAAACCTTGTACCTTGTAAGAAACGGTGTGTGAGCACACATAGGAGGAAATACTATTCAAAAGCAATAGATATACATAGTGTCTCATAAGATTCTTTAAAGATACTTTATGCAAGATCATGCATACCTCTGTGTCAGAGAAGATAATAGATCCTTTGTGTCCAGGGCTGGCAAAGGAGGAATCCATTGCTCACATCGCCCCCATTTTATCTCATCCCTATTGTGCACGGATCATTGTTGGATCTCAAAAGAACCATGAAAATTTGGGGCACATGGACACCTTTTACTCAAAAATGTTGTTTCTCCTACTTCTGCTGTTTCTATGACACTGCACAGAAGGGAACATGAAATAAGGATGTATTTGCACTACAGTACTACCTGCCTTCTCCTGGAGCTGCCTCCAGGCCCAGCTTGGGGAGGAACCTGGACCTGCCTTTCTCAGAAAGATGTTGTGAATGCAGGTGAGACAAGCTAAGGGGATGACCTGCAGCATCAGGCAGCAGCAGAAAACAAGAGCTGGCCAGAGAAAAGAAAGGTGATGACAGGTGAGGGACAAGAGAAGAGCAAACCTGGAGACAGTGCAGCATGAGGGACCTGCAGTTTGACCTTGTTATGCCAACCTGGCCTCCAAGGTTTACAGAAACCAGGCTGGGAAGGGGTCTTCCTGATTGAGCCTCATGCCTATAATCACAGCTAACAGTTTAGCACAATAGGATTTACAAAATATCCCTTGTGCACACAGGACAAGCCACAAAACCTTCCTCATGATCAGGTCGCAGTCTCTGAGCAGCTGCCAGCAAGCTTAGAGAATGTCCCTGTTTCAGGAGGAGTCTCCCCAAAGCAGGTCACTGTCTGGGTGACCAAGCACTCCTTCAGGTCCAACACACAGATATGGGGATGCACAACTGCTGCCTATTCAGTAACTTAACATAAGGCCTTTTCTAATGGTTATAAAGAAAAAAAACCCTACATACTTTCATGCAGAATTATGAGAGATCTATTATAACACAGCTCCTGGCTGCCTGCAAGAATACATCCGATTGGTAAAATTCAGCTTCAAAGAGCCCCTGAAGAGACAAACAAAATGTAGCCAGGCCCTTAAATCTTCTGACATTTATATTTCTTCAGTCAGATTTTGTTAGGTCTGAAACAGAGCAAAAATATTCATGTTAAATTCACCGATAATGTTTACTTTCATACTCTTCCTAGCATTTGAAGGAGCTGTTGCTATCCCATTTTATCCTCTGGCTAGGTAAGACAAGCAGCCCAGGCATCACCAGTGCTCCTCTATAGCTGGCTGCATTGAAAACCAGTTTGTGCTGCAAGTGGCACGTACCAAGGCTCCCTCCCTAACTGAGCTGTCTCTGATTTCCAATTAATAGCTCAGTTGCAGATGCTCTCTTCCAAATCTGGGATGCTCAGATGAAAGTTCTGTGAGATTTTTTCACTGCAATGCATTTTGAATCAGTGCAGTAATTCTGCCCAATTAATAAAGTAATTAACAATAAAACAGCCCAGTAATTGAAATCCCTTTGAAAGTACATCAATTTATTCTCTCTAAGCTTTGCCTCAAGTTTTTATTAACTCTGACATCAAGCATAATGACCATAAATTATAAATGATCATCACAAAATCCAGGCATCACAACGATTTTCTTGTCCTACATGCTGAGTTTCGAAAACACCAAGGTTTGGTCATAACTTTTGAGCTTTTCCTCCCATAAGGTAAACAATATGACAACATTAATATTAAAGAATTTCAGGTGATTCTACTAATGAAAAGAATTGTAAGAGTAGTCTTTCCTATTAATTCACTGACACAATTCACAAAAACTAAGGGATTTCCTCTTCTGTAAGACAAAAATGCTAACTTTCTTTCTCCTAACACTCCTCTTCTTGCAATATAACTGTACAGTTTTTCCTGTAAGACATTAAGCAAGCAGACAACAGGGTATTTCAATTTAATACTTATAAGACAGACCAGCAACTTCCCATACTACACCACACTTTATATTTTCAGTAAAATACCAATCAAACCCAGAAATATTTGCTATGAATAATACAACTCAAAGCTATAAGCAAAGTTGACATCTTCCCCCTCCACTGACCTCCAAACAACTTTCTTTCCATGTAAGTTTAGACTATATGGGCTGTGTGTGTGTGTATATTATACATACATAATTTCATATATTCTTTATATATAATCTCCACAAGAGGGCCCTCTTATCTTCCCCAAATCTTAGCAAAAGCTTAACTTGCTTTCCAAAATTTTATGTCATAAAGCTTTTGTCTTCAGATACTATGGCATCTTAGAAAAAAGTTTTTACCAACTAGAATTGAGTTTATGACAGAATTGTATACAACAAAAACTGTGATTTGAAAGGGAATCAGCTTTTATGTACAATTTCCACTATATATCTGGCATGCAAAGAACTTTGATCCTTTCCAAGTTCACTACTTGCAATAACCAGCCAAAATTAGACCTTTTTTACATACAAACACACACACAGGGCATCAGCTCACACTGTCATGGCGAGGCAGCCTCCAAGATGCAGGCTGATTCTGTGTTATACTGTAATTTGTAGGGTAAGCCCAAAACAAAGGCTATCAGTGATTTCATCTCTGTGTGAGTGCATCCCCTAGGCACAACAGTTAAAGTACAAATGGTATTAAAGTTATTTGCACTGTCCTCTCAGCTCCCAGCAGATACCAAAAACAAATCTTGTTTGGGATACCTTGTTATTTGCTTTAATATTCTGAATGCTTTATGGAGACAATGTTATATGTCCTCATTTTCTTAACTCAATTGTAGCTCTGTGAGGTTTTTGTTATGTACCATCCCTTTGACCTTGGAATATCTAACAGAAATCGGAGCATCTCTTTCTTCTGACCTCAAATCTTAACAAACCGAGGCTCCGACACACATGCCAGGTGGTGCACTGATGTACCACTATTGGCTGTGACTGGTATGCTCTGAGAAAGAAGGCAAAGATGAAATAAAGAAGCCTAGGCTTCTAACCTCCAACTTTTATGAGAGATTACCTACTTTTCAAGAACACTAGCAAGCGATGATGTGAGTTCAGCCTTGCTGTTACAGCACAAACCAATCTGCCAACTCATTTGAGTAAATCTCTGCACCTTGATCTGCAGTGCAAACTTTCAGCCAAGTTTTCACGATCGCTCAGGATTATGGCCATATGATACGGTCATGTTTAACCAACGTCGATGACAGAGTTCAGGTTGCCGCAATAATTGTGCATTCAGGTAAAGTAAAATATCCAAGGTGCTGATGGGACTCCATGTGAGTTATTGTCAAGTCATTGGGGATGCCTTTAGCTCTGCAATCCTCCTCCGGAATGAACAAATCCTAATCAATGAAGCACATCTGTACAGTGGAGGAAAAGCACTTCCCAGTCCCTTCAGGCCATGAACTGACTACTTGAAGCATGACATTTGATTAGCCTTATTATCTCAACTCATTTATATATAAATGTTGTTAGGGGTCATGAAGTCTCTGCCCTGATGTTCCCACTCTTCTTCCTTTTTGTCTGTAAAAACAAGGAAGAATTTATTTTTTTTTTTGAACTGTGGGTAACCACTGCAATTTTTTAATTGTAAAATAACATTCTCCTCTTACATTAGTGCAGCAGATTGTTGCTGTACCCCCTCACATATGCAAATAGGTCAGGCTTTCCAGTTTTTCCCCACAGAGATATATGACATTGAGACTCAACATGATCTGGCATCTCTCTGAACTAAAGGCCAGGGGAATAGTGTGAAGGACTTTATTTTCAAATGTATCGCTCACAGAAATTAATGAACATCTGTGCAGATGCTGAACGTGAATTCAGGCAGCAAAACCAAAACCCATCTGAAACTGAGCTTAAAGTCTAGGAATATCTAATGGTAAGGATCTTCATCTTGGAAAGCTGAGGATTTCTCCCCTCCCTTTGAAAAGCCAGCATGCTTTTCAGGTCAAAAGCTTCTCTTGCTCTAAAGGAAACAGGGTAAGTTTGAAAGGTATTTCTGCATCAACAAGGACCAAAGTTGCTGATGTGTATCCTAAGTAACAGAAAGATTTTAATATGAAGCATTCAATAAGATTCCTTTACAGACTCTATAAACCGCTTTCTGTTTCATACAGATTATTACTGTCAATAGCAGTGATGTAAACAGGAAAGCAAAATTCAGGTTAAAATACCATAATATCACAAACATTTTTCTACAGTTGCAATGATTTCAATAGTCGTATCTTTTATCTAACGGAGTAGATTACTTAGTCTGGGTCAATCTTATCTTTGATAGACATACTGAATATTACATAAATTTACATAAATTAATACCTGTGAATTTAGAAAAGAAATCTCATCATAGTTTCCTGAGCAACTGTAGATAAGCTACCTACCTAGTAAAAAATAGCCAAAACCCCAAAAGGTTTCAAACTAATCTCATGTTGCTTTTTTGCTTTTAATATGTTCTTTTTCAATGGTCTTTTTCTAAGGCAAATTTTTTGTTTATAATTGTATCATTTTTTCCTATATGATGAAACTATACATCCCAAGAGTCTCACCAAGTGCTGTTTAGCACTTTTATCTTCACTCTCCATCTTGAAATGGCAGCTGCTGTATGTTCAGACCAAACTATGGCTCTGCCTAGATGGAAAGGAAGTTTGTATACACACAGACCTTTGTTCACGACACTTTAATTTGCTCCACGGCCTTAAAAAATATAGCAGCATTATGCACACTCTTGCAGATCAGGGCCTTAAAAATAACTCACTTCAGACATTCAAATATTTTTCCACGTTGCTTCCAGTAACACCACTCTTACTGCTAGGAACAATCATTAGCACAGGCAGCGATTTATCAGCAAAAAATCACACTTTGCTCTAAACTAATTGCTTTTTTCTTTTTGTCCCAGTATCCCCAACAGAACAGGAAGAAATACCTACAACAAACACTGTGCAAATGGTAACAGAACAGGCAATGAGAGAAGAATATGCAGGTTTCTTGCAAGTTCTTCAGTATTAAATGAAATTTTCTTATCTGGTGCCAAGACACACCTGAATTTATTGTAAAAAAGGCCAGTCAACTGAATATGTAGAACAAACCAGTGGCCTGCATGCACACATAACTCAGAAACTGAACCCTAAATTAAAAAAAAAATAAACCCAACACCTGATTTTAATGAAAACTCCGTGCTAAATGCCTTGGAGTAAAGTATCTGGGGACAAAATTCTTAGATTGGTGAGCCCTGAGCACAACCTCAACACTCAAACTGGCAAGGCAACGTTTTGATCCCTCAGAGCTACAAAACCTGCTGTGTTTCTCACTTAACTACATGGGGGTTTTTCTGCTTTTTCTCCCAGTTTCTCTCTCATTCTTTGGCATCACTTCCCAACCCCCCCCCCCTCTTTTCTCTATTTCTTTTCCCCTCTTTATTTGTGTTCTCTCACAGCATCAACGTAACTTTATGCCTGGAGGAGCTGCAGAGGAAACAGAGCCCTTTCCTTGCGGGATACAGAAGAAAACCGACTTGTTCCTAGCTAGGGTTAAGCCCTTTTGCTCCAAGTTTCTCTGCTCGCTGAGCTGGCTGCAGAGAAAACCTGTGTGGGAGTGGGAAGGTGTCACTCAGACGCCTCGCCAGCCGCAGGGCTCTGCCTGCAGCTCACCGGGGTGCAGGGAGCAGGGGCCGTGCAGCCAAATCACAAACCCAGCTGAGGGCAGGCATGTGGGGACCAGGCCCCACCAAGAGACGTGTTGGTTTGGACACCTGGCTGCTGCCCCACAGGCCAGTTTCACAGCTCTGCCCTTGTTCGTGCTTCTCCCTCTACAAGCTACTGGGATAGGGATTTTAGTTTAATTGGGATTTTTTTGAATTTTAGCTCATTGAAACTGGATCCACCCAATTTTTGCATCCCAGATATGCAGACTCTCCAAGGGCTCAGTTTAGCTCTCTTTGCATTAGGTACATGACTGTCAGTTCATGTTTTCATAACAAATCTGAGAGCCAGAAATTATTTTGAAAACCTCAGTGTAACTTGCCATGCTGGGCATCCTATAACAGTTACATTATAGTATTGAAACAGGACTTTGTTCTTTTAAAAATAGCCTCAACTTGGCTTTGGCTTTCCAAAAAGCTTTTAGAAGAATCATGTTCTTTAAGAACAACTGAACGAAAAATGTTGTATTAAAAAGGTGTTCAAGAAGCTACTCAACTAGTTCACATGGAAGATAAACCCATCAAGAGCTATTAAACATAGAGATATCTCGACTCCACAAGAAATTCTCAATCCCTGAATGTTTAGGCTATGGGAGTATATTCAGGGGTATCACCTATTACATGCTTGCCCTGTTCTTGTCCTCCTTGGACATCAGTTGTTGGCCACTATTGTAGATAAGATATTAGGCTACATGGACCTTCAATCTGACTCGGCTTAGACATTTCTCTGCTACTTCAAGCCACCCACACAGTCATACTTTTTTTTATTAACATACTTTTTTTTATTAACATACTTTTGTTATTAACAAGGAAGAGAGAAGTATCTCACATGTTGATGAGTTCATTTAAAAAAAAAAAAAAAAGAAAGACAAAAGAAAGATCTGTACAGTTTTAGTCATAAGTGTAAAGAAGAATTTGGATGCCATGCTTCCCATAGAAAATGTTCTCTCACCTTCAATAAGAAATCTGTTTTCTGCTTTCTTAAAAATGGATCTCGCAATGTGGGTGTTACAAACAGCAGTTCTTTCCCTGCTGCCTGTAAAAAATGAACACTTTCCATTCATTTACAAAAAGACTATCAGAAAATATATTATTACCAAGGGTTGGTAGGAGGCAACATCAAACAGCATGTCAGCTCTGAAAGAGAAATGAACCATGGAAACAGGCTGAGTGCAGGAACCGACCGCCAAGGTTCCTCATGCAGAGGAGGAGCATCCCATGGAGGCCACAGCGCAGAAAGGGCAGCTGAGGAGATCTTCATGGGGGCTGGGAGACGGCTCACCCCCCTCCTGACAACTCCACTGCTACCCAGTGCCAGGTCTGTGTGTAGGTAGGTGGCCTAGAAATGCAAATATGACCCACGGTAGACATGGGCAACACGAATTAGCCAGAATACCCAATATGGTGCCTACACCGGTTGTACGTGTACACGTATGCCAGAAGTGAGAGGACTGATGATATCTGATGCCAAGCCAAACCACCGATTCTGGCACAAAACCAATTTATCACAGTATCACAGTATCACAGTATGTTTGGGATTGGAAGGGACCTCAAAAGATCATCTAGTCCAATCCCCCTGCTGGAGCAGGAACACCTAGGTGAGGTCGCACAGGAACATGTCCAGGCGGGTTTTGAATGTCTCCAGAGAAGGAGACTCCACAACTTCCCTGGGCAGCCTGTTCCAGTGCTCTGTCACCCTCACTGAGAAGAAGTTTCTTCTCAAATTTAAGTGGAACCTCTTGTGTTCCAGCTTGATCCCATTACCCCTTGTCCTATCATTGTTTGCCACTGAGAAGAGTCTGGCTCCATCCTCATGGCACTCACCCTTTATATATTTATAAACATTAATAAGGTCCCCCCTTAGTCTCCTCTTCTCCAAACTAAAGAGACCCAGCTCCCTCAGCCTTTCTTCATAAGGGAGGTGCTCCACTCCCTTAATCATCTTCGTTGCCCTACGCTGGACCCTCTCCAGCAGTTCCCTGTCCTTCTTGAACTGAGGGGCCCAGAACTGGACACAATATTCCAGATGTGGTCTCACCAGGGCAGAGTAGAGGGGAAGGAGGACCTCTCTCGATCTACTAACCACCCCCCTTCTAATACACCCCAGGATGCCATTGGCCTTCCTGGCCACAAGGGCACAGTGCTGGCTCATGGTCATCCTGTTGTCCACCAGGACCCCCAGGTCCCTTTCCCCTACACTGCTCTCTAATATGTAATCTCCCAACCTATACTGGAACCTGGGGTTGTTCCTGCCCAGATGCAGGACCCTACACTTGTCCTTGTTAAATTTCATCAGGTTATTCCCTGCCCAGCTCTCCAGCCTGTCCAGGTCCCGCTGGATGGCAGCACAGCCCTCCGGCGTGTCAGCCACTCCTCCTAGCTTGGTGTCATCAGCAAACTTGCTGATAGTACACTCAATTCCCTCGTCCAAGTCATTAATGAATATATTGAATAATATTGGCCCCAGCACTGACCCTTGGGGCACTCCACTAGATACTGGCCTCCAACTAGACTCCGCACCATTGACTACCACTCTCTGGCTTCTCTCCCTAAGCCAGTTTGCAACCCACCTCACTACTCTATTGTCTAGACCACACCTCCTCAACTTAGCTGTGAGGATGCTGTGGGAGACTGTGTCAAAGGCTTTACTGAAGTCAAGGTAGACAACATCCACCGCTCTGCCACCATCCATCCACCTTGTTACATTCTCATAAAAGGCTATGAGGTTGGTCAAGCATGACCTACCCTTGGTAAAGCCATGCTGACTGCCCCTAATAACCCTCCTATCCTTGATATGCCTTGAGATGGCACCAAGGACAAGCTGTTCCATTACTTTCCCAGGGACAGAGGTGAGGCTGACCGGTCTATAATTACCCGGGTCCTCCTTCTTGCCCTTTTTGAAGACTGGAGTGACATTTGCTTTCCTCCAATCCTCGGGCACCTCTCCCGTTTCCCAAGACTTGGCAAAGATGATGGAGAGCGGTCCAGCAATGACTTCAGCCAGCTCCCTCAGCACCCGCGGATGCATCCCATCTGGACCCATGGATTTATGAATGTCCAGACTATTTAATTGCTCCCTAACCCAGTCCTCATCGACTAAAGCAAACTCCTCCATTGACCTGGCTTCATCCGGGGTCTCAGGGGTACAGGGCTCCCCAGGACAGCCTCCGGCAGAGTAGACAGAGACAAAGAAGGCATTCAGTAATTCTGCCTTCTCTGTATCTTCTGCCACCAGGGCACCCACCCCATTCATCAGTGGGCCTACATTGCCTCTGGTATTAGTTTTATCTGCTATGTATTTGAAAAAGTTCTTTTTGCTGTCCTTGACCCCTCTCGCCAGCTGTAATTCTAAGGAGGCCTTGGCTATCCTAGCTGCCTTCCTATATCCTCTAACAGCAGCCTTATATTCCTCCCAAGTGGCCAGCCCCTGCTTCCATGACCTGTAAACTCTCCTCTTCTGCTTGAGCATACCCAACAGCTCCCTATTCAACCACGCAGGCCTCCTGGCTCCCTTCCTTGACTTCCTACGTGTGGGGATGCTCTGATCCTGAGCGTGGAAGAAGCAATCACTGAATGCCACCCAGCTATCTTGGGCCCCTTTTCCTTCAAGCAGTCTTGCCCATGGGATTTCCCCCAGCAATTGCTTGAAAAGGCCAAAGTTAGCCCTGCTGAAGTCCAGGGTTGCAATTCTACTTGCTATTCTGTTCCTGCCACATGAGATGCTGAACTCCACCATCTCGTGGTCACTGCAACCCAGGCAGCCCTCAACCTTTACTGCTTCGACCAGACCCTCCTTGTTAGTGAGGATGAGATCCAGCAGTGCACCTCTCCTAGTCGGCTCCTCCACCATCTGCATGAGGAAGTTATCATCAATGCACTGGAGGAACCTCCTGGACTGTGGCTGGCTGGCTGAATGGTCCTTCCAGCAAACATCAGGGAAGTTAAAATCACCCACAACAACCATGGCCTGTGACTGTGAGGCCACTCTCAGCTGCCCATAGAAGGCCTCATCAACTTCCTCAGCCTGATCTGGTGGCCTGTAGCAGACGCCCACAACAGTGTCAGCCCTGCCAGCCTGCCCCTTGATCCTGACCCATACACTCTCAACTCGCTCGTCATCCGCTCCTGGGCAGAATTTAGTACATTGTAGTTGCTGTCTCACATAGAGAGCAACTCCACCCTTTATCTACTTCTCCTGAACACCCTGAAGTTGCACAGTGATTTTATGCTGGAGTTGTGCTTTGCATAATTTGTTCACCCTGCTTTTGAGCAAGTACTAAGAGGTCTAAAGCCAGTTGGACTGTATTGCCAAACTATGTCTTCTGTACCTAACCTGTTACAACTGCGCAGGAGTTAATTTGGATTTATGAATGTGCAACCACATCACGATGATCTGCTTACTTTTGCTGCCTGGCGCACTTCTTTCATATGCGTCCTAGCTTACCGAGCCTCCGCTGTTCTTTCCACATAATATACATTTCCTCACTCCAGTGTATTAAAACTACATAAACGAGAAGGAAGTAAATGACACAACTGAAATATTAAATTCCTTAAATGTTGAATGTCAAACATAAAATTTAAAGGAGTACAACATATTTAATAACAATACCATGTCAATTCCATGAGAAAATAAATGTATAAAAACCCCTATTACAAGATGAAATATTGTCCTCAGAGTTAAAAAATGTCAGAAATAATACTATTTGTACAGCTTTATTTTGCTATTATGATACCATATTTATTTGCAATAAAAATTATTATTTTTCCACAGGACGCCTGCTTTGTTCAGTGCACAGAACAGGCAGTCCTCAGCAAGTGAGATGCCTGTTAGATATTTCTTTTTCTCATCATGTGAAAGCACATAGTTCAATGTTTTATTTACAGCATGTCGCACAGACTCTGCTCAGGGTATAGAATGTCACATCTCCTCATCACTTTTACTATCACAATCATCCTTATAGCCATATCCTTGCACTTTTGCCCACTGAATCTTGATTTCTTTTGAGTCAAAATGAAACAGCACCAAAGACTGGGGACAAATTCCTTCCTCGAGGCAGGAGGCAGAGACCTGTGATGCTCTTGTGGGCAATGGGAGAGGCAAGTCTGAATCCTCAGGCAGTGGAAGAAAATGAAGAAACATCTCTCATTTACTACAAAAGCAGCCATCGCTACTATTTGGTGTGGCACTTGCTCACATCCGCGGGTGCTACGTGTGCCACACAGCTCCTGAAGTGAGGTGCTTCCCCCCAGTGCTCCCCAAGAGGGACTGGCAGGGCTTCTCAGACCTCCCAAAGTAGGCAGCTATACTGCACATAGAATCACAGAACCATGGACAAGTTTGGGTTGGAAGGGACCTTCAAAGGCCATCTAGACCAACCCCCCTGCAATGAGCAGGGACATCTTCAACTAGATCAGGTTGCTCAGAGCCTCGTCCAGCCTGGCCTGGAATGTCTCCAGGGATGGGGCATCTGCCCCCTCTCTGGGCAACTAGATAGAGAAGAGGTTTCCACAGAAACAAAACTGGAGACTCCTAAGAAACTTCACTAATCACAACTAAGGCTTCCCGTGACGGTGGAATTGGGCAAGGTTTTGAGTATGAGACTCCCAGCCTTGGTACTCACTCTTTATGGCTTGGAGTCTCAGACCACTTCATTAAATACTGACATCTTTGAAAATCAGGCCACCCCTTTTCAATTCCAGCTGGAATCCTGAACTTGAGCAACAATATTTTAAAATATCAGTGTCTTGAAGATCTAGTAATTTATCAACTTTACAGTCTCGCTGTGTGCACTGATTGCATGGGCCAAAAAGAATATTTGATACACCCACAAATAATACAAACCTTTTTTTTTTTTTTTTAATCCAGGACACGTATGGATGCAATATATTGTCGGCCAAACAAGTAACATTAACATTCTTTAAAAAGAAGTAGTTCTAGGCTACATAGAAATCTTCATTTTAAAATCAGCCTACCACTTTGTACTCATTAAGAAGCACAACTTCACAAGCAAAGGTACTTGGAAGAGAAAAATAACAGTTCAATTAGATGGTACGAGGGACCAGTTGGCAATCTTGTTGCTACTACTGCCTTGTCCAAAGTTAAAGATGGGCCTGTGCACTTTGCTGAATAAAGACAGGCTTTAACTGCCCTGCTGAACCAGGACTTCAATTATTTGTGGACATTTAAAAAAGTTATTATCTAATTCATTATGCAGAGAGACAGTTGTGAGCACAGTAAATTAGCTGGATGATAGGTGGACTGTACATGCTCTGAATTAAACATGCTTTTATTTTCTCCAACAGGGATTTATTCAGTCAAAGCACAAATAAATGATGTAAATATGGGTGAGCAAATAATTATCGTGGTATTGCTTCAGTTCTGGACAGGTTTTGCATCTGTAGTGTGTTTGAAACCTGACTGCTTCAGACCTCAAGAGCCTGTGGGAAGGAGACAGCACAGCTGACAGAACACAGAAGCAAAGGCTCCAGGAGACCCATGTCTGCCCAAACGCCGGTGAGAGCCCAGGCTGGAGCGCAGAGGTGCAAGGCTGGGTAAAGCCAGCGAGACCCCATCTCCCTGGCTCACCCAGCAGCACCACCCGCAAGGGGAAACCAGGAGAGGGCAAACCAGAATGCTCTAAAGGAGATAAGAGTCCTTTGCTTTCATTTTTCAGATAAAATGGATGTTTCCTATCTTTGAAATATGCCCAGAAACAAATCATATGACTCTGTGGCATACAAAATCAATGATTATGAACAAGATTATATCTGATATTTGATTACCTCTCTTTTTTAATCAGTGACTGGAGGTATCTTTTCTCAGAGAGCCAAAACTTCAGAGATTTATTTGGAGCAAATAATTCCACAAAATCTGTAGGACACTACTGAATCTCTCTTTTTTTCTTGAACCTTTAGTAAATTGAAACACTGATTTTTTTTTTGTGAGATCTCTTCTAAATAAGTATTGTCATGATCTATAGACTCAGTTGGCCAAACTTCTCTCACTCTTCCCAGTCATGACCTGAGAATTGCCATGCATGTGTTTTTTTTGCTGAGAAGCACCAAAATAACTGGTCTCTGTAAACAGTTTTTGGCTTAAATGCCATCCCTCTGGAAGCCTTGGGAGTGCACTTTGCCAATGCCCTATGGTGTAGCAAAGGTCTCCATGGTTTGAGAACAGCTGTGTCTGGTCTCCCTTACCCTTTTGACATTTTATTTTAATTTAATTATGTTGATGAAACCCTTACTCTGGGAAATTTGGCTCTGGGAATGGAAACATTTATCTAAGAGAGAAAACATGTAACTTACAGGTGTTCAAACACAGATTTTCTTCTGAGCTATCTCATAATTATTAGCCTTCCCCTTTCTAATCTGTCTTTTAGGATGAAAATGGTTAGTGTAAACACATTCAAATTATCTTCAGTTTAACATACTGCCTTTTGACCTGCTGATACCTACCTCCTCTCACAGGACTTCTAGGGTAAGACCTGTTTCACCCACTGCCAGTCAGTGCTAAATATCTAGCCTCAGTCAGGCATCTCAGTTACCTCTGCAGTCAACGAAGAAAGGTGGGTATCTCCAGAGATGGTTTATCTCCTCCTAAGACAGCTGTTGGCAAGACACAGAACCATAGAATAGTTTGGGTTGGAAAGGACTGTCAAAGCTCATCTAGTCCAACCACCTGCAATGACCAGGGACATCTGCAACTAGATCAGGTTCCTCAGAGCCCCGTCCAGCCTGGCCTGGAATGTCTCCAGGGATGGGGCATCTACCACCTCTCTGGGCAACCTGGGACAGTGTTTCACCACCCTCATTGTAAAAAAATTTCTTCCTCATGTCTAGCCTGAATCTCCCCTCCTTTAGTTTAAAACCATTACTCCTTGTCCTATCGCAATAGGCCCTTCTAAAAATTCCAGCCCTCTGATAATTTTCGTGGCCTCCTCTGGACCCTCTCCAACAGGTCCATGTCTTTTCTATACTGAGGACCTCAGTACATGGAAGGAGGTCATGTCTGAAGGTGTGCTCCAGTTGAGCTCTATACATTTACATTCACTTTTGCTTGCAACCCCCTGCCACAGCCACCCCGTTCGTGATGTCAATGATGTTAGATCACATGCAACTCAATGACTGACAGTCATCACACTGACTACTTAACTGCCTGCACTTAGTAGATGCTCTTTTCAGCAAATGGTAAGCAACATGACAAATCAGTCATAGTCTTTGATGACCAGCTGGCAAAGACATTTTCCCAGCTGATGTGCATTACATTACTAAAAAAATTACCTGGTTGCATAATTTCTTTTACAAAATGCTGACTTTTAAAAGATGGTAACCTCTTTGGCACTTAAAAAGTTGAGTGCTACTTGTCCTGTTTCACTGCTGTGCTGAGTTCTCCAGCTTTGTGAGTGGCTGCTCAGTGATTCATTCAGTCATTGGCTTATTGCCACATAATTCAAAATAGATGATGGTTCAATCCATTTTTCAAACTTATTTTGTGTCGGAGGTTTTGCCAAGACCTGTTCATTGCTGTCCCTTGGCAGAGGACATTACAATGCTGTTTCGTGTGTGCATGGTAAGTGTGGGGTTGTTTTGTCCCTTCTGATAAGAACCAGTAACATAGATTTCATTGAGAAATGCAGTCATGGGTTGCCTGAGCCGAGAACTTGATAAGTGACAGCAATTTTACTCATAAATTGTAACCTCAGACACCGAGAGTTTTAGAAACAGGGGATGGAAATCAGGCTTTCAGGTGTGTATCCTGATACCAGCAGAAGGCGGCTGACTTCTTGCGCAGCATGAACTTACAGGGATTTCAACCACCACAGTGCAGGTATTAGAGGTGTGCAATCAATGTATACGACCTGCTGTAAAATCTAATATGGTCCCATAAATCCATGAAAAAAATGCTAACATTTCTCAGCGGTTGACATGGTCATACAGACTGGCTATTAAATGATGGAGAAAAAATAGAAATTAACATCAAGTCTGGAAATACTGCAAGGCAGAATTTATAAGGGGTGCTACTTTGATCAATGTTATTTGATGCAAAGTTATCTAGTGTAGTATATGATGTTTAAATGCTTTAAGAGAAAAGATACCAAGTGCACTAATTAATTGTGACAATGACACTAAGTTGGAAGATGCCAATTCATTGCATGAAAACAATACAAAGATAAGTAGAGAATTTAGTAAAAAAAATAATAGAAAATTGTATGGAAACACATGAAGAAAAATATAATCTGAAATAAGCATTTTATGAGATGGAAACAATTTAGGACTCAGAAATACGGAATAATACAGGAAGTGCTTCTCTGTTTCCCCAAAAGTAAAATTTACCCCAAAAATAACCCTAGCATGATTTTTCAGGATTTTTGACGATGCTTGAAATATAAGGCCTACTCCAAAAATAAGCCCTAGTTACAGTTCATTAAAAAGTCAATTCAAATAGTGTCCAGGCAGCTATACATGTAAAAAAGTAGTAAGTTCTGAAGCAAAAATGAATACAAGATCCTGCCTTACTTTTGGGGAAACAGGGTTTTTACACATATGTATTGGGGAAAAAAAGAAGGAATTTCGTCAGTTCACATTCAGAAGTATCCCATTGTTTGGTATGACTTTGCTGACTTAGGCGTATAAATGTCTGAATTACTGACAATGTTTTGGGATAAGAAAAACTACTAACAAGCTGGAAGGAATGGCAGCAAAGTGTTGACAGGACAGGAGTAACTCTATGAAGCTGGGCTATACTAACTCTTGCTTCTTGAGCCCTGAAGACAGTGGAAGTCAACTCCAGCAGCTTGCTCAGGACCATATCCAGATGGCTTTTGAAGATCTTCAAGGATGGAGACTCCATAACCTCATTGGGCAACCTGTGCCAGTGCTCGGTCACCCTCACAGTGAAAAAGTGTTTTCTAATGTTCAGAGGGAACCTCCTGTGTTTCAGTTTGTGTCCACTGCCTCTGGTCCTGTCCCTGGGCACCACTGAGCAGAGGCTGGCTCCGTCTTCTTTGCACACTGCATTCAGGTATTTATATACATTGATGAGATCCCCCTGAGCCTTCTCTGCTCCAGGCTGAACTGTCCCAGCTCTCTCAACCTGTCCTTATGTATGTCCAGTGCCCCAGACCTTTAACCATGTTAGTGACTCTTCACTGAACTTGCTCCACTATGCCCAAGTCTTATATTGAGGACCCCAGAACTGGACACAACACTCCAAGTGGTGGTCTTGCCAGATGTGGTCCCACCAGCACTGAGCAGAGAAGAATCACCTCCCTTAACGTCAATGGTTGTAGGACGGGGTCCCTTAAGAATGATGTAATTTAAAACTTTATAATGTAAAGCCTACAAACAAAGCAGGGAAACAAATAGATTAGGGAAAAGCAAATGGCTAAACAGTAAGGAAAGACAGGACAACAATTTAAAAGCCCTGTAAATTAAACAGAAGAAAAGATCCCTGGATGGTGAAGGTGCTATTTTCTCTGAGAAATGATGGCAACTGTACTAACTTAAGTTACTTGGAGTTGTGCTAAGCAGAGCCAGACCTAAGGTGTGGGAATAAACACTGGCACTAGCAGAGGGAAAAACAATGTTAGAAAACGCAAGATGTCTCATCCATTTTTAACTTCTAGGAACATGTGTTGCTTCTTTTTTGAATGCTAGCAGATGTCAGTGCCCTGCAGACTGGATTCTCAGTGGAGGAGAAACCAGAGTGGATATTCTCTAAAGGCAAATTGAGTAATTTACATTTAGACACTCATTCTGGAGCAAAGATTGTCATAAACAACACACAGGCGATCTCTTCTTTCAACACACTCAGCCAAACCCCAATGCTCTGTTCGCAGGGAGCAACTTCAATCAAAGATATCGGCTGAAAGTAAAGTCTCCAGCCTCTCATGCGGTGATGCCCTCATCAGAAAGGTGTATTAAAATGTCAGCGGGAAAGAGATGCCAATCTCTGCACTTCCTAGCGCACAATGACATTTTGAAAGCAGTGCCACCTGGTGACACCTGCCAAACAACACTCCACTGCTCAGCAGAGCGTATACTACCTAAGAAATACCTCCAAGGAGGATACAGAATTGAATGAAACCAAAGAAAGGAAAAAAAGGTTTAAAAGTGGATTTTTTTTTTTTTCTGTATTTCCTTTTATTATTCTTTGTAAAGTTTTCACATGCAAAATCTTGGGGGTTTGTTTGTGGTTTTGTTGTTGTTGTTGTTTTGTTTGGTTGTTGTTTTTTTTTTTCTGAATAGTGGTGAGAGCAGACGATGGGCTTAATCACTGGCATCAGTTCATGCCTGCTGGCACCGTAATTTATCTCAGCAGAGCGCAGCCCTACCCTGTGATAAGCTGCTGTGCTACCGTGAGTTATGAATCCGCTTGCTAACAGCGAGGCTGACCCATAACCAACAGTGTCCATGTTTGGTACAAAGCAAGTTTTGAAGCACAGTCAAGCTGACACAGAATTGATCACACAGCCTCTCAGTGCTGCAAACACCCAAAGACTGTCTGGAGCAGCATCTCCTCCTCACGGGGCCAACACAACAGTTTTGTGACACTGGCCACCACGAGAGTGAGCCTTCTGCCATCAGGAATGGACGCTGGTCAAACCTCTGCATCGGGGTTTTGTTTTGAGGAGGTCAGTCAGCTCTTCTGTTTCAGATCCTACTCTGACAGAGAAAATACCATCCTTATTCGCTGGTATTCATCCCTCTCTCTAAAACAGCTTTCCCCCCCCCCCTTTTTTTTTTTTTTTTAGATTCAGTTCCACATCAAACTATAAACTGTAAGGATAAGGGAGCCAAGGACCTGCAGGCTGAGAGGCAAGCCAAAGCAATACCTTCTCCATAAGCATCTCCAGCATGGCAGGGCTGTTACACAAAGCAAAAAGCTATTGCTTTAAACTGCTACATCCTTCAGCTGCTGTAAAAGTAGTCTTTTATCTGTCCTCTGGATCTATTTTTACCTGCCTATTCCCAAGTATCAACATTCAGCCAGCAGAGAGAAATCTGTTGCTGCTGAAGGTCTGTGCAACTGAAATTCCCCTTAGGTCCTGTGTATGCCACCCTCTCTGTCCACTGAATGATTGACATTAATTACTTTAATCACAGCATGGACACCAGCTCTAGTGAAAGGGGAAGTGATTAAAGCAGGATCAAGTGGAGGAAATGTTCTGTGGGAGGATGCAACACCTCCAGACTCAACAGCAGCTTCTGCTGGTGCACTGCATGCTGCTAAAATTGACCTCCATGCTTAGACCTGTCTGGCTATTTGTATGCATCCAGCCATCACTGTGTTTTAAGCCCAAGGAATGGATGTGTCATCTCATCCAAGTAGGAACATATTATCCCCCCTTGCCTTTAACAAGAGGGATTAAGTAATCTCAGAGTCACACAAGGAGCCCACGAGAGAGAGAAAACCTGTGTCCAGCTTCCTTATGTCAACAGTCACTCCTGATCCATCAACACATCTTTCCAAAATCAAACCATCAACTACAAACGGATAAATAAGCTGCTTTTACTTCATGATTTCCTGACTAAAGAAGAGATGGTAGGTGACTGAATACTGAATATTCATACCCACCGTGTTTTCCTTGCACCGTTCATAGGCTGGCATGAAGTCAAAGTGGACAGCATCCCCCCACCTCTTCGTGTTCGTACCTATCACATCTGATACATCGATGTGTCAAGTCGGAAACACAGAAGAAAATATAACTCACCTAACCTACTTCTCACTGCCCTTTAAAGACAAAACTGTAGAAAATAAGCTTGCTAGATGTTTCAGGACCACTGGTTATTTTCCTCTATCTTTGCAAATCAAAAGACTTGATCATAAAAAGATTAAGAGCAGTCTCTGAAAAACAGAACACCCAGTACACTCGCAAATAATAGAAACATCAGAAAAGTCACTTGTGAAATTTCCCTTTAGACATCTGGGTGGATTTTTCTGAGAAACAAATGTTCATTGAATTGGAACTTGGAGGTATTTTTGATATATGTCACTATCTAGCTCCTGATGATGAGGGTAAACCAAGAGAAGACAGAGTACCACCATCAGAGGTTCCAAGCTCTTTAACCATCTTCTTCTTTCTCCTTAAAATGGGGATTTTTCTTCCTGTTTAAAGAGCTATTAAAATAAAGAGACAGCTAGTGTCAATCCATGCTCTGGATCTAAGTATTTTAAAAGGCAAGCAATAACAATGAAAATATCTGGATGCATATATTCCACCATGAGTCATTATATTTTAATATTACGGTGTCTGGCAAATCACTGAGTGCATCACTATCTACCCTGTGAGATAATTAAGTTTAGAAGTCATAAAAAATGTAAAATAACACATAATGAAAGAATCCAAAAGCTACGCATTCACATTTTCCTTGGAATATTTTCTGATTACCCTCTTGCAAATTGTCAGCTACCCAGTGACAGTAAAATTGTCTGAATAATTTTAAGAGAAAAATCAAACACATTAACTTTTAATAATATTTTATGAGACTCATAATTCTTTAGGATATAATAACCTCTTATCCTACTGCGATTAGTCACTTGGATCCATCATGTTGGTCCCCTGGTATTCAAGACAATCTGAATTTTGAGTAATACTATAAAAGGTAATAAAGATCCAAAATTAACACAGTCCATTTTTGCTTGTAATATTATCCCTAGTGGAAGCTTAAAAAAAAAAAAAAATTAAAACCGAACAAGGGAACAAATTGTGAAGAGCCAAAAAATTACATAATTTACAGGATACAATGCTGTGATGGGACCCTGGTACAAGGATTTAATTATTATCTTGAATAATCACTGTTCTAATGATAGTTGTCTGAAACGACACTAGACACTGTAACTCCCTACTGTCAAGGCCAGCAGCAAGAGGCAGTAAATCCCTTTTCAACTTGATGGAGCGTGGGGAAATCCCACATGAAAATCAGCAGCCCACATCTCCCCAGGGCCACCATCCCAGGCTGGAGGAGGCATTCTATATCTCACAGAAGACCACCATACGTCTCATGCGTTCTTGTCATCAGCACTCTTCGCAGTCAAATTAATCAATTTAATACCTTGGCTAATTTCACCCCAGAATAACGTTTGTTTACATAAATCCTTTCTCCCTGGTAAAATAGCTGTTGCTTGCGTATTTCAAACGTAACCCTATTAATGGCAGACAGGATGGTGAGAGCAGACGTCCTATAGAAAATTACCGCACACTCCGATTGCCTGTGTTAGGCCTGCCTGTCGGTAAGCGGTGATTAACACCCCGCTGGCTGCAGCTGTACTTCTCAATATAGCTTCTCTGAGTAGGAGGATGCACAGAGAGTACCTCATTACTATGTCTTTAAAGCTGTAAAGCAAGGAATAATGCAAAATAAATCCTTTAAACTAAAGGTCATAGACCAGAATATGCTGGCATGAACACCTGCTCGCACTTTCTTTCCTGATAAAATCACAAAGGTAAGTGATTTATCTGCTTTTATTTCGTTCCCTTTCATTGCAGGTATGCAGAGGCCACACAACTGGATGTCAATAATTCCCAGTCATTGCAGTATGTTTTTATGTAATGCCAAAAGAAAAGCCTAGGAGCTTAGCTAACAGGCTGCTTTGCTGGCTGAGACAGCAGAGCTGGCATTAGCGCTATTTCCCCTCCTTGCCCTGAGCTTTTTAATCACCGCAGACTGAGGGAGAACAGACCAGCCATCTTGTTCCCTCCACGTTTCCAACACTGGAAAGTTTGTTCCAGTTCAAGCCCTTTTTTGTCTGTACATTTAATCTGTAAACTGACAGGAAAAAATCTGGCTGTATTGCTAAGCTATAAACCCCAAGAAACCTAGACTTATATGAGAAATAATTATTGCCTGACAAGGCAAAGAAGTCCGCACGGTCACCACCTCAGATTTTGGTCTCCTTGTGGATAATGCTTCTGACCAGGGAGGGGGTTAGTGGCTACTCTCAATCTCTTATCTCTTGCTGTCTCCCACACAAGCTCAGAAGACTTGCAGTGTTACACAGACAAGGGCAGCCACCACCGCAGGTAAAAACTAGCAGTGCCGTGATGTGGTCCCATCAACTCTCTTTCTAGCTGGAGATGACTAACCTTCAGCCTTTGGTCAGACACGGCCCTACCCTGAGCCCCCGGACACCGCTGGGTGCTGCAGGAGACCAGCCCCAGCATGTGGGGCTCAGCCATGCCTGGCTAAGAGCAGGCACCTGGTTCTTTTCCAAAGGATGTAGCACCTCTTGGAAAATCTAGTCTCAAATGTGAGCAGTGAATACACCTAAAATACATCCATAAATGATCAAGGTACAGTCTTGTTGCCCTACTGCCTGCCTGGAATAGATAGAACTTCCACCACTTCATCTGCCACAGAGATGAAAGTCAGTCTTGGGCAGACATTGGCTGTGAAAAATAAAAATAAAAAGAGAAAGAAAATCAAACTGTTGAAACTGGTGAAAGAAGTACAGGCTGATTCAGAAGTACTTGGACGTTAAAGATCTTTACTCAACTGAGTCACTGCAAAGCAAAGCAAAGCGATCACATCTCCCGCTGCTGCAGGAACTGAGCACAGCACCCCTCCCGATCTCAAACACCTTGTAAGACAGACATGCAGACTGAGTTGTGCCCAGAAGACACCACCTCTCACTGCGCAGAATTATCCTCCCAGGAACAGGGTTCACCCACGTCCAGTCTGGTCGAGCAGCCTGTCGAGAGCCCTGCCAGGAGGAAAATCAGGAAAACATCCACCTCGTATTTTGGTGACTAAAAGAAACAGTACAGTGGAGACTGAGCAACAGCTCTGAGAGCTCTGCAGAGCTGCAAGGTGTTTTTTTAAGTCCTGGCTGGAGTGTCACAATATTTAGGAGTTAAGGGCAGATTTCCTGCAGTTCCCTGGTTCTCTCGCTGCCCAACCAAAAAGATGCCAATGATACTAGTTCTGACAGGCCCTGTGATCAACCAACATCTACCTTCTACCCTGAAACACTTTGTAGTGTGATTGTAACTTCAGAAATTACTGTTTCTATAACATTCACAAAACACTGCTGAACATATAACCTGTGCCTTCTGTTTGTTTCTGAAGTTGCTTGTTCATAAAGCGGGTACAGGGTGTCCTGTTGGGACTAGGGATTATTCTCTGTCAGCTCTTGGGCTGAAGACTTCCACTGAGATGAAAGATCTTTTCATAGTGAAGGAAAATACATGCTGCTGGACCTCTGAAAGACTGGCTCTTCTGCCATCTCCCAAAGTGCCATTGGTGCTGCATGAAGGGAAGCCAGCAAAAGCCAAGTTCTATACCGAGATATGGGCTGAAAGAAAATAAATAGACAGCGCTCTCAAGAATTCAGAACTCTGTGAAGTTGTGAAGCCACCTGGAGGACACCACTCCTTAATTCACTAGGTTTAGTGGCAGATCCTGGGACTCTTGAGGAGCCACAGAAACCAAGGGCACCAACTATCCCTGGAGACTGGCAGATAACTCTCTACTGCCCACCCAGCCTCTTGGACCTCCCCATGTGTGCTGCCTCTATACCAGGTCAATGCACGTTTTCTGTAGATAAGAAGCTCTGCTTTCCCCTTATGTGAAACCAGGCAGCCTGGAGAATCATCACAGAATGGTTGGGGTTGGAATGGACCTCTGGAGATCATCTAGTCCAATCCACCTGCTAAAGCAGGTTCACCTAGAACAGGTTGCACGGGATTGTGTCCGGCTGGCTTTCTAATATCTCCAAAGAAGGAGACTCCACACCTTCCCTGGGCAGTAGGATATGACGGAACCAACACTTAGGCATGTATTCTGCCCTGGCAAGCCATTCGTGATTCAGCTTTCTGAACTGACATTTAATATTTGCATTTTCCCCTAATGCACACGGGATTATGCCTGGATACCTGACAAGGCACCTTGCACTCTGTAATCACAACTGCCCGTTAGGATAATTAAACTGTCACTTAACAGGGGGAAGCTTACGAGTGCAGGGGGCAAACCTGATGTAAGAGCCAAACCCAGACTACTGAACATTTTATTTATCTACTTACTTATTTTGTCAGAGATAAGAATAGTCATGAAACATGTGCCAAACTGCAAAAATTCAGCACAGCTTTTCCTCAACCTGTCATTTACAGATAGAAGCACAGAAAAATTAATAATTGCAAGAACTCATCACATCTAGAGAATTAAAAGAAATGTAATATTTTTGCTTTTAAATACTCGGGAGACACTCAGATAGTCTGCTTATGTCTGAAGACTTCAGATTAGATTGATAATGCAAATATGTCAAACTTGCCCACCTAGAGGGATGCAGTACAACTAAGATTAATAAACATGTCACCAGAAAGAGCTTCTGTACCAGAGGCTGCCGATTTGCAGCTTGAATTGTTGACGCATTCTTGGGAAAAAAAGTCCTTACAGAAATAAAACGTGAGATAAGTTCAGAAGAGAGAGTCCTGACTGCAGCAGTCCTTATTTACACTCAGAAAGTATATTGGGGGGAGCACCCTCTGTTTCCCAGCATTGTTTTAAATCCAGAGATACCAAGTAGGCCTCTGGGCTGTTCCCAGGCAACTGAGTTTACCTTCACCAAAAATCTCTGTCCACTGAAATGCAGAAATCCAAAGGTAAATCTGAAATACATACATGTTTTGCATGTGTTTTGGCTGAAATGCTGAATAGAGAAAATGCTCGGGCAGTAGCAAACTCCTTCCTCCCATAAAAGCTGCACAGCATGAAGGCAGAACAGGCCCATGCTACCACCAAAGGCCAAGGCCATTAGAGGGTCCCAAAGAGAACTTCTCGCCATGCAAGACAATGGGAGGAACATCACAGCAACCTGTCACTGATCAAGGCAATCCCCTCCAAAGCCTCCCTGGCTGTATCACTGTATTATGGGCCTGTCTTGCCTTTGCCGTGTCAGAAACTGGCTCATCTCTAAGCCAAGGTTCATGGTGAGGAGGGATGCCAGTCCTCCCTGTGCCCAGATGAAGTTGTGATGACCACAGCAGTCAAGGCAGCCACGTTCCTCAATGTCAAATGCCCTTGTTGAGGCAGCATAAAATCAGGCTGGCAAGCTTCAGGACAGACAAACGAAAAGAGAAGGATGCCACCGCCCTCATCCCTTTGAATTTTTTAAGTCTGGTTGGAAGTACGTGCCAAGAGCCCCCATCCGTCAACTTCAGGTCCCTTCTTCCATGGCTCTTCTCACTAGGTTCAACAGTCAGATAAAAACCCTTTTGTGTTGCCATCACTGAATTTGAGACTCAACCATTCACCATTAGGTTAATCCTGTAGGGTAAGCAGAGCTGGTGAGGAACCTGCACTGAGGAGGTGCCGCTCCATCCCCAGCCATGCTGGCACAGACTGCGTAGAGATCCTGTTACATGTGCTTAATGTATATTAAGTATAAGTGTAATGTCTTCGATCACACAAAGAAAGATTATGCCTTATTGCATTAAAGGCACAGTTTGCCATGAGCCACCAAAAGTCTTTAGGGAGATTACTCCTCACCTGAAGATGAACCAAAACACTTAAATCACACCTGGACCATGGCATAATTGCTGCTTTTCTCAACAATGAGAAAAATGCTTAATCTTATGGTTTTTTAATTTTTAAATCAATTAACCAAGTGAATTTATTGTTTTTTTAAAAAAATAAGGCTTACGGGTTTTTTCTTAAGTTCTATGATCACATTTTTTAATTAAAAAAGGGAAAGGTGTACAACTTTTGAGCACTTCCATGATTTCACTTAAATCCCAAAATAACTAACCAATGACAATGCAGTAAGTTATTGTGGAGTATGAATATAGACTGCCCAAAACAGTTTAACACTTTTCAAGTCTTCTTGCTACTTTCATAGTCATTAACCATAAGTCAATAGAACACTCCTGGGAGCTCCACACCGAACTACCTTTCATAGGTAAGAAAACTTTTATTTAAGTATTCATACTACGTGCATTCTCTCATGAAAAAGTATGTCTCAAAGCTACAGTAATGCAAAATATGTTGAAACAAATGCATCTGTGTAATTCACGGTGGCTTATTGATGTATGAGAATGAAAAATACAAAAATTAAGAAAACAATCTGGCATTTTTCTTAAAAAGAGGTAACTCCACAATACATGAATAGTTCATATTGTCCATATGCACAGCACTCAACTAAAAGATTTTCAGAAACAGTCTCACTCTATGTCACAGCAATAAACAATATAAAACATATTGTTTATTGAACTGCTGGCATGAATTTTTAGTGTGTATAAAGAAGCATTAAATTGCAGTGTGTGAGTTACCCAGCTGCTTTAACAAGACAAAGCGCATATGATCACATTGTTTTAATTCTGCAATATGGATTCTTCATGAAGCCATTCTGCACAACGTTTATTTATTCATGCCATATGAAACACAAAACTTTCCCTGATAGAAGGAAAGGTCTGTTCAGAAATAATTATGATTCACAAAGTTTGAAGTATCCTTTAATCGGATTTTATTTAAACATACTAAATTTTAAAACAGATGGCCACAATCTGACATATTTTGTATAGTACCTAGAACTGGATGCTGTTCTTGCTTGGGATTGCCTGAGTAACAGCCTCACCACCTTCTCACCACGAGAGGAACGATTAGCATGATGTAGGGGAGCAGGCCTGATCAATCCAGGTGACTGATACAGCTGCAATCCTAATGGTTATTTTGCAACATGTCCTGCCTATGTGAGAACGAATACAAACTGGAAACAAAACTTCCAAGCCATTAATTGTATAGAATGGGCAAGCCGCTACTACTTTCTAACTAAATTTCATAGAATCATAGAATTATTTTAGTTGGAAGAGACACTTAAGATCATCAAGTCCAGCCATTAACCTCACTCCGGCACTAAACCATGTCCCTAAGAACCTCATCTATGTGTCTATTAAACGCCCCCACGGATGGTGGCTCAACCACTTCCCTGGGCAGCCTGTTGCAATGCCTGACAACCCCTTCTGTGAAGAAATGTTTCCTAATATCCCATCTGAACCTCCCCTGGCACAACTTGAGGCCATTTTCTCTCATCCCATCACTTGTTATTTGAGACAAGAGCCCAACCCCCTCCATGCTACAACCTCCTTTCATGTAGTTGCAGACAGCGATAAGGTCTCCCCTCAGCCTGCTTTTCTCCAGGCTAAACAGCCCCAGCTACCTCAGCCGCTCCTCATCAGACTTGTGTTCCAGACCCCTCACCAGCTTCGTTGCCCTTCTCTGAATTCTCTCCAGCACCTCAATGTCTTTCTTGTAATGAGGGACCCAAAACTGAACACAGTATTTGAGGTGTGGCCTCACCAGTGCCAAGTACAGGTGTACATCAGTTCCCTAGTCTTGCTGGCCACACTATTCTTGATACAAGCCAGGATGCTGTTGGCTTTTTTAGCCACACTGCTGGCTTTTTCAGAGGGTTTACTCAGTCACCACACCACAAACCAACCAGTCCTACCAGAGATATAAGAAAACAAAGAGAAGCTGTGTGCAAGTGAAGTTCAGCAGGAATCTGCTGCCAGGCCAGTGCAGCAAGCAGGCTTTTGGTGAGGAGCTTGAAGGGAAAGGGATGCGCTCTGTAGCAGCTCAGTGCTGTCTAATTTATCACTGCACAGCCACAAGCTACAACGTGTGGTGCTCTCAGTGAAGCATCCGAAGGCAGCTTGGTAGGGCTCTATGAAGATCAATGATACACCAAAGAATACCATTAAAAGACACATTCATCTTTCCCTAATCAATAACAGCTTTAAAATGATCCCTGTGACACATTGTTCTTAGAGGTGTTCCTGCTGGGCTTCTTCAGCTCACTTGTCGACCTCTGGCTCAAGTCTTATTACTGGCAACTACTTCACATGTTCCCTTTAGTGGAGGAATTTGGCTTCCCCTGAAATTTGACAGACCAAGCAAATGTAGAAGTGGCATCAAGTTCAATGAAGATACTGAAGCGTGTTCAGCCTCTTCAATAACCTCTGATACCAATGCTCTGTGTGGCAAGTGATTTTTTTTGTCTTTTATCGGGCAAAAACCATCTAGTCTTACACACCATTCATAGATTCTAGCAAGCCATTCCCAAAGCTATTCAGAATTAATGAAAAGCATAATCAGACCTAAATAAAAAGCAATTAAAGAGAAAGAAGCAGCAGATGAAAAATGCAAAGCTTGATTTATCTTTTTGCACAGGCAAAGTGTTACATGACTTTGTTTTCCCTCCATTGACAGGGATTCTTCCCTTCTGGGATGAGCTTTATCCTCTGCATGGATAGCCGAGGGCTGGCCCCAGATACAGGGATGTACTAAATCAGCATCTCAAGGGTGCCAGAGTTCCATATGTTTCTTGATCAGCCTGGCAGTGTCCAAGCTCCTGCATGAACGAGAACTGTTAGTGGCCTGTCTCCTTGCAGCTCAGCTGCCCTCAGGATTCTTGCTGGTGGACACCCTACAACCTCCTGGACCACAACACAAAAGGTTTCTCTGTGGTCAGAGGAGCAGAGAACGGCAACACTTGCTGTCAGACCCTCCTGACTTTTTGGAAATGTAGACAGGCAATTCCTTCCTCCACACATGGATACCGCTGAGGCAGAGAGGAAGCCTGTGAGTCCTCAACCCTTCCACCAGGAAATGATTTTTTTAGTAAATGCAGTATTCACTCCCTGAAAATAACAAATACTATGGTTTTGCTTTGGCTGACACAAAACAGATGCTCCTGTTAGCAGGGGCAAGGGGGCTAACACGTGCATTAACATATCCTAGAAAAATCTCTTTTATTTTTGTTGATCCTTCTATGTTGGCTTGACCAAGCTGCTAAGCCAAGATATCTTGAGAACTAATTTCAGATTGACATTACCCCTCTGCCTTCTAATGTGCTTGGTTAGCACTGTTGAGCAGAGCTTACCATCACAGTCTTGAGGGCAGTACTCAGAAGCCATTTAGGAAAGGTCGCCCACAATCCAAGTCCACTGATAACTCTTAGAAATGTCCAGCACATATGACACGCAATTGTCCGTAAGTTCACCACATCTGATTTACTGTTCTTCAGCGCTGCATTGAGCATGGATATAAAGTCTTCTGCTTTACTACCTAGCTGGAGTTTAGTTCTGCTTCATTAAAAACATCGCTCTAGCTAAACGAATGAGATTTCATTAGGATCTTAGAATCATAGAATCATTGAATCCTTTCAGTTGGAAGAGACCCTCAGGATCATCGAGTCCAACCATAACCTAACTTTGGCACTAAACCATGTCCCTAAGAACCTCGTCTAAATGTCTTTTAAACACCTCCAGGGATGGTGACTCAACCACTTCCCTGGGCAGCCTGTTCCAGTGCCTGACAACCCTTTCCGTGAAGAATTTTTTCCTAATAGCCAATCTAAACCTCCCCTGGTGCAACTTGAGGCCACATATTGATAGATATTCATTTGGTAGAGGTCACAACCATGATATCTCATAACTATTTTTCCTGTACCTAAAACATAGTTCCGCCCAAGCTACAAAGTTCAGATCTGAACACATTGTGCTGGGAAATCCAAATCCCATGCATAATTCAAAATTATGCTTCAGAAAAGTACTGTTACAGACCAAGCTGAGAGGCTACACCCCACAGCATCCAGAATTGGCAACAAGCATCCAGCTTTGCAACTGAGCCTTTGCTCAAGACGATTCTCCCATCTGACACTGAAACGTGGAACTGTGGGAAGGTTTATCTATACTTACAAAACAATTACAGTTAGTGATGCAGAAATAATTCCCATGCCAAAAATACTTCTGAAATTAGGAGAAAATATAACTCAATTTTGATTATAATTAGGTTTCCTGTGGTTAGTTAAATGTTTTCTCATTTACCCTTTCGTTCTACCAGTGTAATCAGTCACCTGGTTCTTTATGAACTATGCATCACTGTGTACACACAAAACTGGCTGGAGATAGTCTCAGGACTGGCTTCTGCAAATGTGATGCCCCAGTGGCATGGGGCACATACATATTAAGAAAAATAATAATAATAATAGTAATTAAAGAACAAAGCTTAGCTCCACTTTATTGCTTAAAACTAATGTAGTTATTATACCAAGCAACAGGAATTTAATTTCTAATTACTACATTTATTTTTTGAAACAGATTTCAAAGTTGTTGCAAAAACCTGGATAATTGTTTCACATGAGCAATTAAATATTAAGACTAAATAAACAATATTCATTGGATAATTATGTTGAACTACATAATTATTTAGGGAAACAAAAATGAATCAACAGTTTAAATTTTCTAGTCTTTGGGGAAGAAACCATTTTTTGAGTTTCTTATTGAAAGTGGAAGGATTTTTCATATCTTGTAGAATTCAGACTCGAGCTAGTTCAGAGAGCTGCTTGCAAACAGGCTCTGTTTTTGCAACAAACATAAAAACTCCAAAGAACAATTTTCACTGCTTAAAACAAACTGTGTTTGAGTATAGACTCCTCAGTGAGATTTTAGTTTTCTTTAAAGGGAAAGGAAAGGTTGGCAGGGAAGCTGAAACAGGGTATAACAAAAAAAAAAGAACTTCTCTACATCTTTCTGCATTTGGTTCCATTCCTTTCCAGCTTCTCTGCTTTCCAGGATGAGTCAATAAAACATATTCATACCTTCAAAGGAACATAGAAACCGAGCAGTTCCAGCAAGTATCCCATTTACTACCGGTAGGTAAATTAAGATGGGTCTTCATGATTAGGTTCTCACTGAAGCTCTCCAGCAATTCATTAGCCCTGCTCTAATTCCAAGACCACTCTCAGCATCCCCCCTTAAAGAGTGTATTTCACCTGTACTGAAAATAAAGTGCGATATGTGCTTTGGGTTTTGGTGTGGATTTTTTTCTGCTGGCAGTTGCACCGAGCAGGTAGGATAGCCCCATTGCTGCTATGGTTAACATTTTTAAGTATTCTCTTGTGCTGTTCTTAACTTCAAGCATCGCAATAGCATTTTAACCTGTAGTGTTTCCTAGACCACAACATTGATCCTTCATTGTGTTTTATCACTTTGAGACTGGAAACAAACAAAACCATTTCTTTAGCCTTTAATTGTTAGCTGGCATGAGAGTAGCATCATAAAATCATGCCAACAATTCCCTAGATAATTGTATGTATTTCTGCATCCACATGCGTTCATTTCAATATATGATCAGTATTAACCAGCTGTTCTCTTTACTAAGTACAGGCAATACAAGCAATATTCTAACTGTTGCTGTTGTCACATCTAATTGACCAAAATAAACCTGACAATCTTGTAGAGAAATGCACTGCAGGTATCACTGCATATGCTCACTGAGGGTTGTCTAGTGAACAGAGCTTGGAATGGCAGAAAACACCAATGTTCCCACCTAGGTTTTAAATAACATGGACTTGAGCAAAACTAGGGATTGCAAAATTTTGAGCTTATAGATTTTCCTCCTTCTTGGCTGCATGTGGAGTTGTGGCTCCATATGAGCACAGCTGAGCAACTGGCCTGGTAGTTGCCCTTATTTTTCATGAGGAAAAAAAATGTCAAGCAATGCCATAACTTACAGAAAGGGAAAATTTTATTTGGGAGGTGGACGTGACAAAGCCACTGATCCCCTAGAAATCCAGACATGTTTTACAACCAACAGTTTTGTAAAAAGGAGGCAAATTTCAGAGACAGAAACCCATGAGCACAAACAGTCCCAGCCAATTTATAATTCTGTATCATAAATAGCTTGTCCATAATTCATTGACGGAGAGTTAATGAGAATATTTGTAACTAATACCCACAAGAAAGATAAGGGTTGGTATAATGTGGATTATACTTTCCTACAACACTTTTCAAGGACAGCAGGGAAAGCTTCCTGACAGCAAAAAGCAACAAGAAATATTGCAATGACCAACCCATTTCCTACATTCCCATCAAAGTAATCCATGTGTAGAGACATTAAAGAACAATTTGTCCCAACTGACAGTTTCCAAATAACTAGATGCCTTTAATTGCTGGCATCATTAACCTTAATAGTATAATTGTGTAGCTCCAAATAATAATAATAATAGTAATATGATTTCCTCTCACTTTCAAATTGTTCAGCAAAACTGGAAAAAAATGATGCACAAAATAAATTCTAAGAAGGAGGAGAAAGGAGGAAAAGTTCCTAACAGAGAAAACCAGGAACTTTATCAGTTTTATCTGCCACCACTCACAACCTTTAAGGAGTAAGTATCTGCATGTAAACTTCTTTAGACAAGCCATAAATATGAATAATTGCCAACTGCCTGTAGTTTTAAGCGACCTTTTCAAACAACGTGTCAGCTCTCCCCATTCCAAGGATGCGCTGTGGAGCATCGTATAAAACCAGCATTGTCTTGAATGATTCATTCCTGTGCACACCCAGCCTCCAGCAGCGCTACCTGTCTGAATCTCCTCCACTGAAGACATGTTGTCATACTCTTTTATTGATAAGTTTAATCATGCATACAAAAAAAAGGAGATGTTTTGCTTCTTCAAGCTAGGAATAATATATAAGATCATATGTTCTCTCTCCCTAAATAGCCAAAAATGCCTTTCCCATTTAGTCTGGAGTTCCTCAGACACGCAAGGTTGGGTACTGGTCACTGCATGTTGCCTCTCCATTCAAGAGGGAGGGAAAGACTTCTCTAAAAGGCAATTTAGAGTCAATGATCTCAACTGCCCTCTGGGAATAGCAGTTGATTTAGTCTGTATCTAGTTGGTGATGAGATGCATTTGGATTAGAAACATCTATTGTGTTTTAAACAGAACACCACGTGTGAAGGGAAAGGAAAATTCATTTTTTTTCAGGCAAGTATGACTCAATAATTGTCATTGGTATTAAAAAAACCCAAACTATTCTATTGTTTTTGCCATAGTCATCTTCATGGAAAGGGAAGAACCCAACAGATCATTTTGCTCTGCATTAGGGAGTGTAATGTAGCAAAAGTCTGATTCAGAACTTAAACCTCTGAGTAAAGAACACCAGCCTTCAAGAGGAGACAGTTGCTTGGTGTTTAAATACGTCATAAGTGCTGTATTAAATATAAACCCCATGCTATGCAGTTCTCTATGACAGTGAAAACAACAGAAGTAAATTATATAATCTGAATACTAATCTTTGGGAGGAAACCTCATTAGAATGAAAGGACTGAGGAAGAATAGCCTCCTGGATAATAGATGAGGCTGTTCCTTGGCTCTTCTCCTATTTTGGCCATAGTTATACTCTTTCAGTTGCCCTTTACCAGTCTCTTCATCATCTCTTGACTCTTTCCTCACTCACAGAACAGCGATAACAATTCTTAGCTCCTTTAGGTAGTGCTTTGAGACCCATTGATAAAAAGCTAATCACTACAATGAGGTTTTCTACAGTAATTATAATTGCCCTGAAAGACAAAAAGGTACACAAAGAAGATAGTCCTTAAGTTTTGAACTGTAATGTATGCTTCGCAAAAATAATTATTTAATGAAAGTGTCATTTCCTAAATGTTAAAAATTCAACAAAGCAGGAAGTTTACAAAATTTTTGATTCTCATACCTTCAATTCTGCATTAGGTACACTGATTTTTCAGTCAAGAGCTGCATCCAACAGCAATGAAGACCTTCTTTTGAATCTTTATTCTCTGATGAGCAATACTATACTGTCTCCTGCAAATGTATC
Source organism: Streptopelia decaocto (assembly GCF_964273445.1). Classification (NCBI taxonomy): domain Eukaryota; kingdom Metazoa; phylum Chordata; class Aves; order Columbiformes; family Columbidae; genus Streptopelia; species Streptopelia decaocto. The sequence continues at coordinate 157,875,990 of NC_138663.1, forward strand.
TCCAGGGAAGAGTCCAAGTTTATTTTGCTTGAATTGATTCCTATAATATCCTTATACTGCTGGTTTCAAGTTTGGTCTGACCCATGCTGGGGCTTCTGTATCCACCCAGTTCTGCTGCACCACAGCAGGCAATAGCTACTCTTCACCTTTCTGCCCTGAAGTAGTAATGTGACTGGTAAAAACTAGATAGGCACGGGTGTACCTTCAAATACACTATTTTAATTCTTGGGACAAAGGCACTAAGCTTTGAAGTTAGACACAGACACACTTAATGCCCCAACTAGAAAAGTTACAGAGGTCTGAGGACAGTTGTATGCACTATCTCAAGTGTTTTGGAATTTAGCACTTTTGCTGAATACTGCATTTTCTGCCCCACTCCGTGCTCAGAATTGATGCTTACATAGGAAAATCGTATTGTGGGACAGATCTATCAAAAATCAAGAGGACTTGGTTCTTTGCCATGGTTTATACACATATATACTTTGATTCTAAAGAAAACAAAACTACAATTTGAGTAACAGATGTTTCCATAAAGGCTCATCTCTAGCAAAGCTATCTCCAGTGTACTATGAATATTCTTGTTAAAAGGGACATTTTAACACTGTGGTTCTCTAGAGCTGCCTTGTTGAGATCCATGTAGCAGGAGTATTAGGCATGAAACTCCCAGCAGAAAAGTTGAAAGCTTGAGACATCCCATAGACAACCAGCAGCAATCAGTTCATCCATCATCTCCAGATTTTATCCAATCCACTCTCATAAACTGTTATTTAATAGGACTTTGTCTGGAGAGAGCTCCTAGGAGAGTTCCTGCTTCCAAACACGGAAAGAAAAAAAAAGATCTGTTGTTAATCTTACATGCTAAGAAAACAAGATTGAACTAATAAAATACAATTAGCAAATCTGTTCAGTGCACTGAAAGCCAGCCAAGCCTGCTGCTTTAAAACTTTCTGCATTTTTGTTAACGCCATTTTTCGTCTTCCTCTTGCATTTCTGTAAATTCCAAATTATTCTCTTCAGTGCCATGGTTTAGGTATTCTATTAGAATAACTGGGCATGGGCATTGAGGCATAAATGTTCTTCTGTGAAAAACTCTGGAAAGGTGGAGCAGATTGGGTTTTTGTTTTGCCATTAAAACACTCTTTTGTTGTAATCTTCTCTATAGACACCCTTAGTGCTATAAGAAGAGTATCATAGAAAAGAAACACGCAGCTTGTTTCTTATAAAATACTGCTATCAGCAGTGCGTCGACTTTTTTCAGGGTGCTAGGTCATCTGATCTAGACCCTGCCTCTTCTAAGAATGGTTGGACCAGATGATCCTTGAGGTCCCTTCCAAGCTGGTATTCTGTGATGCTACAATTTTTGTACATGGAGGTGGTATTTTCATCCATTAATACCTCAATCAAGTACTATTGCTTTTTGTCACCTATAAAAATTCTGTCTTCTTTTTAGGTTGCGGACTAGCAGTTGCATATTGGGAGATTGCTGTATAAACTGTATTTGCTACATGCTGCAGAGTGGAAGAGTTGACATTTCTTGGGACCAGGTCACCACACAGAGCTCTTCATTACATTTGATATCCAGAGATGTTGTTCATGACATGTTGTGACAGCTGTTGTCAAGTTTTGCTTTAGAATGCACTGTAAGAGTGAAAGCATACCAAGATCAAAGGTAAACTTCATAAGAAATTACCGCTGTAGAAGAGTTAGAAGAAAAAGAAGTTGGCTATTGAAGTCACATAAGACTCCAAGACCAGATAACTGAATCTCACCTTAAACAAGCTCATCTCCCCTGACATGAACTAGAAAATGGACTTTTTGGGACCTCTAAACTGAAAAAAATTCTTAATTATGCGAGTGATGGTACAAATAGAACTCTGCAGGTTATCATCATAATAAAAAATACCTGCTCTGTGTAAATGAAGGTGATACCATGACTAGCATTACTTAAAAACTTATTTCTGACAGTACAGTGACCAATCAGCAATTCTGCTATCGGTGTGCTTTAAGAAGCTAGTAAGACTAAGACTCTAAAGGTTACAAACAGGATTAAACATTAAACACTTCCAGGAGCTCTTGCTTAATTTGATAAAAGCTCAGGAACGTTTTTTTCTTCAGGTTGCAGCAACAGATTATTTGATTGGGGCAAGAGTAATCCTGAGAGTCATGTCTCCTGCCTTTGGATCTTCTGTTTGCTCATTAAAGCTTGGAAGGGTTATTCCAGATAACTCTTCAGATAGGCCTAAATAATTGTGCCTTTCTGTAAAGCTCTTACAAGGAAACAACTGCGATTTATGAGACAAAGTCAGAGAGTTTAATCGGTGTGATGCTGACTGACACTTTTCTTGACTTCTGCCAGTATAACTAGATTTTTCCAACTTCTTTTCTCCTTTGGCACATGGCTGTTATATATTGGTTTACATATACATACATAGTTAAACGCTTGTGGAGAAGTACAGTTTACATTTTGATGCTTAACAGACCAAAGCCTGCTTCAAGCACAAGGTAGATGTGTTGTAGGTTTCCCTACTTAAGCTGACCAGATGGCCACCTTACCCATCTTGCTGAATTGTGACACAGAAAGAGAAGATGGCTAAAATTGCCATATAGAAAATGATAATGGAAGAGGAGTTAAAGACAAGAAAAAAAGGGGTTACTGCTTCAAGTTGTGTCCAAGAGAAGGAATTAAGTCGAGTTACTGCAACGACTTAGAGTGCTAAACTGCAGAGCTGTGAGGTGGCTTGCTAGTCTTATTCTCAGCCAACATCCCTGCGTTGACTGGAACTTCATCAGGGAGGGTTCATCACTCCCCATCCAAGCTAGTGGGCCAGTAAATAGCAAACAGCTCATAGTCCCAAAAGGAAGGCCCTCAGTTTTGAAAGCAGCATCTCTATTCCTATGGAAATACCGGAACATGATTCCCCCAGTGACACATTAACCAATTATGTTCAGCTTACTGTATGCAGCTAAGACCTTATTATATTCAGCTCACAGGTCCTTCTCCCCCTTTCAACAAAATCTGCTTACTTCCCCTAAGGTGTTTCAAAAATAACAAGCTGTTTGCAACAAAAAACAGTGTCCCTTCAAACGAAGCCCCATCAAAAGAGCAGTCAGCTCTCAAAATCACTCAAGGTCAACCAAATGCAAGTTAGCACCGAGGAATCTCAGTGGTCTTCAATGACGTTATGAGAGGTTTTTTTCTTCTACGAAGCAGACGGCACTAATGTGATAAATTCTACAGCTGAACAAGAATGAATTGCACTGGAAATTGTGGCTCAAATAGCAGTCTTAAGAAAAACTCAGTAGCCCTAACAGCACACATGAAATGCTGTTTATCCAACCTACAAAGGATTTCTCTAAAAACACCTGTCAACCCTTGGAGCTTGGATCATGTAGAGAAATAATGTATGGATAATTAAGTGGACATCCTCTTTTAAAATTCAGTTTACATATTCACTCCAATCTTCTGCTCCTGCTTCCTATGGATTTTTTTTTTCCCATGCTAGGAAATATAACTAAGTTAAAAGGTAAAATTCACTTTTATGGGCCAGTGTGACCTGGTTTGGTTTAAAAGGTTCTGATCTGTAAAAAGCATAGTAACAAAATACACAATGTGGTTCCTGTTTACTTAATGCATTATTTCCCCAGGAATTCTGGTACTGTCATAAATACAATTTCTTGCTTTTATTGCTTTGGAAATATTTCCCTTTTTCAATAATTCTAACAGAACTAAATTGTTTACATAAATTTTGCCTTCTTTCCACTAGCGTTAACAATCAAGCCTATATGAGAGTAAGCAGTGTCAACATTTTTATGAACATTGCTCCTCCAATAACTCAGCCTAGGCAGCACTTTGGTCTTCTGAAATATGCCAAAAATTACACCCTTCTGGGAAGAAATATCTGGCACTTATATGTATCAGGCATAAACACTCCTCCTGTTTTTTATGGCTGCTGTCAGCCTGATGGATGGAGCAGAGGTCCAGCCAGCTCCTGTGCAACTCTTCCCACTGTGGGGGTCCACAGGTCACTGAGCTGCAGTGGTAGGGATGGGACTTGCTGGGGGTGCACAGATGAGACACTGCACCTTTTGGAGCAGTTGGGCCAAATCCATTTTTGAGATCTACTGCTCCTTGTGAAGCTAGCTCAGGAAGGGACACGTCTCCATCTGGCCTCCTGTTAGATGTGAATCTTAATCAGGAAGCCTCTATAGCTCCTGGATAACCCCGTCTACTGCCCTTCTGGAGGTAACCTTGTCTCAGGTGGCCCAAGGCCTGACCACAAGTGCCAGCCTACACCTAAATTCTCCAATAGCACCTTGAACTTTGATTCTTCTGACCACTCAGTGGAAAAGGACTAAGCACTACCATTTCCCCAGGGGTGGAGCATGTCAAAAGGATCATGTCTGCAGAAGAGAAGGCTGAGAGGGGATCTTCTTTATGCTTATAAATATCTAAAGGATGGTGTCAAGAGGATGGGACTAGACTCCTTTCAGTGGTGTCCAATGATAGGATGAGGGGCAACGGGCACAAACTGAAGCACAGGTGGTTCCATCTAAACATGAGGAGAAACTACTTCTCAGTGAGGGTGCCAGAGCACTGGAACAGGCTGCCCAGAGAGGTTGTGGAGTCTCCTTCTCTGGAGACATTCAAAACCCGCCTGGACACATTCCTGTGTGATCTGCTCTGGGTGAACCCGCTTTAGTAGGGGGGTTGGACTAGATAATCTCCAGAGGTCCCTCCCAACCCCAACCATTCTATGAAGTCCGACTAGAAGGGGAAGTGACTATATATCAAGAGTGCACTACCAGGATGTTGGCACCATCTGAGTTAGGGCTGGCTTGGCAACAGCTCTTAGGTGGATGCTGGACTCCCACCACCACAAAGGAGCAAAAGAAGGTTGAATGACAGCAGCATGGGAATGACAGAGCTTAGCACCACTGATGAGCCACCATCAAAACTCTTGGGAGGCAATCTAGGTAAACCCAACTGAAATTTAGTAAGTAGCATCATCACAACACCACTTTGATTTTTCATTCGGAGAGCAAAGAAGAGAGGAAGAAATAACAGCAACGAGCAACAACGGTGTATATTTTTCAGTCCTTCCAGAGGTCACACTGCTGCTACATCTGCTGTTCCTAACTTCTAAACAAAGTATTGTATCACCTCTGAGACCTGCATGAGAGCTCCTGTTTACTCGGATGAAAATCTCAAAATGAAGTTCTTACTGTATGGCACTTGCAATTTTTTTATTCACCTTTTTCCAGAGAGGAAAGTATTTGTTTATATTTCTCCAAGGTATTTATATAGCTTTCCGCCTTTCTCTCATAGTCAAAAAGCCTAAACTCTTGTGTCAGTGTGCACAAACCTAGGCACACTTAAGGTTTACCCTACGCTATATATACAGTGTCTTATCTAAGCAGTTTGCTTCTTAGCAGTAGATACACTCCTTACAATAGGTCTTTTCTAAGACTTAATCCTAACCAATATTTTTAGTAGCAGTTCAGACACTTGGCATTGATCATGAAGCCACAGATTCATGCTTCTTTCTGTGACTTCTTAAGTTAAAAAAAAAAGTGTGAATGAAGATCCTACTGTGGATGGGGCAGAGGGAGACTGGAGACAAAGGATGTTCCAAAAGAGTTTAATGGCCCCAAACAGAACATGTGGAAAAATGTCTTCTCCTTCAGCTCACAGGTTGAAATATTACCACCACCGTGGTGTGAACACAGAGCTTGAAATTCTCATTTAGCTCCCTACATGAAGTCTCCTTTATCCTTAACTTCAGAAGAGCAAGATGAATTTCACTGATGGAGAATTTCAGGACAGTGCTTGATACATACTGGCTTTATAATTAAAAATACACAACTGAAGAAAAGATGGTCATAAAACGTTGCCTGGGGCTATATCTAATACATGATGTTGTTTTAGTTTCCTCCTTACATTACATTTTTACAATCAAGCCACAGAGTTCATTAAATCTGTAAAGCTGTTGGAAGTTATCTGACAGCGGATTGTATCACTGGAGAGAACTATTGATCCAGGCTACTCGATCCCATTACAACACAGTTCCACAAAGCCTGCAAGAGGCAGCAATCTGTTGCTTCTGCACTGACTATGGTTATTTCTCATGGATGGAATAATGAAATGTTTTCTGAAATATAATCATGAGAGATTTTAAGTGGCATGAGTGAAACAAGTGAAAGTCAGTCATAAAATACAGCATTGCGGGAATCAAAGGAAGCAAACTCCTCTGCTCTTCCATCAGGCTGACAAATAACTAACACATTGTGCAGCTCCTTGTATATGACATTAAATCTCAATCAGTTGTTTTCCTACTGTGAGATTAAAATTGAATTATTTGTCTGGAATATCAAAAAGGGCACTGTACCATGAACTCTAAACTTCTTGTTGTGATGCCACATCTTTCCCAATAAAGACTAAACAATGTCAAATGGACTGCCTCATCACTGAAGATGTGATATATGAAACCTTCACCAGGGTAGAGAACTTGAATCTTAAAACCAATTATTAAACAGGGCTCACGTCATGAGTAATTCTTATATCTGGAATTCACTGGACTGAAACTCAGGAGGAGAAACTCAAGTTAAGCAAATGTGTAACATGAAGGACTCAGAGGAACTCCTTCAGCAGGTTTTACATAACGTAACACCAAATTATATGTACCAGTTTATGTTACTATATTGACAACTGGCAGAATTATATCCCACTAAATCAGTGCCATTTGATAATTTCAGTACTCACATTTTAATCAAATTTGAATATTTGGAGCTGAGACTTTCAAAGATTTGTACATGCACAAAATCATATTTTTCTCCTAAAGAGTTAGTGAAAAAAAAACTCTGCTTTCTCTTCTATCCAGTTCACATGTCAGACTTGAGAATTCACTTTACCAAAAAGCCTCAGCACGACCACGCTCTGGAGCAACAAAATGCAGCCTAGCTGCTCCCCTCATGTCAGGAGCGCAAGCACGTTGGGGCGTTATCCAAATTTGGCAACGTTACACCACTTCTTTAAAACAGTTCATACATGCTGATACATGCAGGACCGACTGCCCTGAGGAGGGAAGGGCAGCTGCAGGAAAAGGAGGTCAAGGAAAAACTGGGTGCACACTTCTACCCAGAATTTAAAGTTTAGGGACCTCTCAGCAATGCTCTGGTGACTGGAGAGAGAGACGTGGGTCAGTGAGAACCTCACCATCCTTCAGCCTGGCCACTGGGCCACTCACCAGCAAAGAGACACCTGCTGCCTCCCAAACTGAAAAGTTCTGGTCCCTGCTGTGGATGCAAAGGAGTCTCCTGCACATGATTTGTATGAGACAGTTTGTATTGAGTGCTGTATTTTGGCACCTAGAACCACTTTCTCACTGCCCCCTACCCAGTACACTTCTTAATATTTAAATTAAAAATGCTAAGATGGCACAGTACAACCGGTGAATGAAGAATTCTGTATGAAACAGCTCATCCACCTCGTAACACAGATATAGTCTTTGTGCACTATCTCACTATAATCACAAAATAAGCTGGTGCGTAACAGCACCTGTCAGTCTTACATCTGGATTGTAAGTCATACACATGAAAGAACTAAATTAAAACAGCATGAAACAGCCTTACCTCTGGCATTTCTTGACTTCCACGTGCTTTGTTTGACACTGTAACACTCTTCGGAAAGCCGTTCTTTTTTTTCTGTGTGCATGCATGTTTGTCTCTTATACTAACATAAAGTACATGGTACTTTCATTGCATTCTATCAATGTCTGTTCAGTATTGGAGTACTCCTTAGAAAGCAGCATGACAAAATGCAATTTAATTTGGAAAAGGATGCCCTATAGATGCACTGTATGAAAGGAAAGAAAATGCAGCAGAAGATGCACCATGTGAGCTTGTGGCCTCAACAAGCAAGAAGGACAGAAGTTGTGCATTTGGGCTAAGGCTTCACCTCTGGTCGCATCTGTTTCTCACGGTTAGAACATACAAAACCTTTCCCCTGCTCTTTGCTGGGGGAAAACACATTACAGACCTTCCAAGCAGAGCTTCTCCACCCAGATACTTGACTTTATGAAAGGCACAGGGATAATAATCTGACACCTTTCCACCCCTACCAATTTTTTCCAGAAGGTTCACTGCGGAAAAGCAGGCAGACACGGTACAATCACATAACCTGGCAAGGACTTTGATATAGTATTGTTCAGAGCCTAACAGAACCAGCAATCAATAACCCAAATGCTACAATTTGACAGGCAAATTTGACATGAAATACAGTTGGCTGCAGAGACTTGACACATATGTTGTACAGCTTGTCACTTCTATAACTAGAGAAGTGTAGAAACCTCCTTTATAAAGGTGTCCTTAGACGTCACCAAATAATTTCACAAATGGCTTCTTGATACTTTTGCACAGGGTAGTTTCAGAGTTTAAATCACCTTGCCAGAGCTTTATTTAGAATCATAGAATGGCTTGGGTTGGAAGGAGCCTTAAAGATCATCTCATTCCAAGTCCCCTGCCACGGGCAGGGACATCTTCCACTAGACCAGGTTGCTCAGAGCTCCATCCAACCTGGCCTGGGACACTCCCAGGGGTGGAGCATCCACATCTGCTCTGTGCAGCCTGTTCCAGTGTCTCACTACCCTCACGGGGAAGAACACTTGACCTCAAACTCAATGGCTGCTCCCCACTGGGTTTAAGAATTAGTTGAAGTTGAAGCACAAATAATTCTAGCAGGTCTCCTTCTGGCAATAAAGCAAAAGCACATAACACAGTAAATCTTTTCTTGCCATTGAAAGCGCCCATTCCTTCCATAATCTCTGAACTGCCGCATTTAATTTTTATTTTCTTCTTTGGAATGTCATTTCTTTTTTAATTAGAGACTATATAAAAGATAGGAAAATAAAGAGGAACCCTTCCCTTCTCCAAAAATTAATGATACAGTGTCACTTATCTCTCAAAAATGGCAAAAAAGTTGGACTGAGTGAAGATGCGACAGAGACAATTCAGCAAAGATATCGAATGTAACCCTGGGTTGGATAAATGGAGCAACAAGTAGAAGAAAGATGATAACTTTATCTCTCAGTATCGCATCGATGGGAGCAATACTAGAACATCACATAGCATTCTGTCATTTTCCTTTTACAAGGATAAAATAAAACTGGAGAACCTACATAACGCTTAACTCAGAGTTGGGAAAAGGTGTTATAGTGAGGGATTTAAGAAGTTAAAACTGTTTAGCTTTCCAAAATTTGAGCAAGAAGAGATTTGATTTCAGCAGAGCTGTACCTTTTCAGGGAGAAAATGCCAATATTAAAGGCCTATTTAATCTAATCAAGAATGACATAACAAGAACCAATGACTGGAAGCTGAAGCTAGATAAATTTAAATGAGAATTAATGCCTTTACTTCTAGCAGAGAGGGTGATTAACCTTTGAAATAAACTACTGTGAGAAGTGCTAGATACTCCATTTATTGCAATTTTGCATTAAGACTGCATGACTTTCTGGAAAATATCCTTTAGCCAAACAGGTCTGTGGGCTCCAGACTTAAGAGCAGAATTTACTTCAGCACTTGAATGACAGCACAACAGCTTTACACGTGAATACCTTCGCTTTTATAAAACCCTAGCTCCCGCCAAAGTAAGAAAAGCTTTAGTGCATTTTATAAAGAGATTAAAGAACCCAAGACTAAACTGCTCCTCTCCCCTTCTCTCTCCACATGAAATGTGAGGCAGGATAAGCTCCCATTTAGCATTTTCACTTGGAGGGCACATTACTGGATTCCCAACAAAAAGACCACATGTTCTTGGTGGATCCCACACTGCTCTTTGATCCCAGCCCCACTCAGCCACACACCTTACTCAAGGATAACTAAGCTCTCCTTACAACAGATGCAAAGCTACTCAGTGGCGTCAGTCACACAAACTGCCCTGTTGCCTAAACTCCTCGTCATGCCTCTAAACATGCCCTCTGCTCCATGAGGAAGGGGCTGTGGGTGGTTTTGGAACAATGATGATGTTCATTTAACAAGGTACAGAGAGTTTCACTCTTGAATTACCACTGTATCACGCAGCATGAAGTTGCAATAAATTTATGCATGTTTCTTAACAGGATGATGAGCTGATTTTCTCTATTAGAAAAAGGTGGCATCTTAATTTAGGTGCAAATTACATTACACTGCCACCATGACATTAGTGAGAATAAAGTCTCTACATTTTGTCAGGTAATACATATGCAAACCAGGTAGAAAAATTGACAGTTGTCACACTCAAGTCATAGCCACCTCTTCATCTGACCCATCCTTTCATCTTCTCATGCCCCAAAGCCCAGAAAAACTTTCTTCTCTTCTTTGTACTGCTGTTTTCTGCCCCAAAGCCATCCTGTCCTTGCCTGCGGAGGCTTGCCCTATTCATGTGAGAGAAAGAAAACCATCAGATGACACAGTGCTGTCTGTCCTTGCTATCTGCTGCCTCCTGGGGTAACTTTTACAGTAAATGGGTGCAAGACCGGCAATGGAGATTTCACAACCAGGCACATCTCTCCCCTCCTACAACTGTGGTGAGCCAGCTCAAGTGTATTTATTCCGGAGATGTTCACTGATTGCCTGACTTTCTGCTGCTGGCTGTGTTTCATTTTAAAAGTCCATCCCATTCATGAGCTATCATATTTCTGACTGCAATGACATTCCCTATATTTAAAAAGGGGGGAATTGTCATTCCACAAACCATACAAAATATTTTTGTATTCCTCACTGCAAAATGGCAAGTCCAGAGGTTTCTATGATCCCTATAAAATATGCATAAGTTTCTCTTTGTTTTATGCCCATTTTAGTGCAGTGTGCTTCCCTCTACCAAGGCTCAGGCTTTTCAAGTTAATCGTGGCTTGCAGTTTTACCAGGGTTAAAAGAACACCTACCTGATCTGTCACAGGCAGTCTTAAAGATAGATGGGATAGTTCTGTGTAAGTAGTACCTCCCCCCAAATATTTAAGTAGCAAGTAATGAATATGAGATAATAAAAAACTGCCTGATTCTGGCAGCTCCAAAGTCTGCCATGTAAAGAGTGTAACTGATAGAAAGAAAATGCTGATAATCAGGCCAAAATGTTCTGCAGTTCCAGCATCAAACGAGTGCACACACATGACCCCCATGACCCACAAACAGAAATATAAACAAGGGAACAAGGGAACCCGTGTTACAAGGGAAGTTAGACCCTTGTAACACAGGTGACGCATTGTCTCTCTAAAAAGCAAATCACAATGTAAGTCCTACCAGGTTTGACTGAGTTTTCGAGGTGTTGCATTTAGAAAGCCTTTACATATCCTTTGAGGTATTTTTGACCGCAGTAATATTTCCTGCACATATAAAAGCAGGTATTGCTAGGAGGAAAACTAAAATGGAATATTTAAGTGTATTCATTTACCAAGTCTCCTTCAGCTCAGCTGAAAAAATCAAAATGCTGCTTGCCTTGTCAAAACTAGTTTCTTTCAAACTTCTTGAGTATAATAAAAGAATAGGTGAAAAGTACACCTCTCTTAAAACACCAGGAGCTCTGACTGGTGAGTAAGGGACAGTTCACCAAACAAGCTCCTTTCTGAGCCACGCACCCAACTTGAAGCACACCCAGAAACACATTTCTCTGTGATCTCACCAACTCCTTCAAAACCATGGCTTGAGCGGGCAGTTCACTGAACATTCTCCAAAGGAAGAATTCCACTCAAAGATTCCAGCATAAAAATTTCAAATGATTTTGTGAAGCTGACAATTTTAATGAGGCTCCTGAAGGAAACCTGAAACTCCCTATTCTGCTGAATTCTGGTATCGAGCTGCCCCATGGTCCCAGATGACTCCTCCAGCAAATGCATGGTTCTTCACTATACATTATCTTAAATTACCTACAAAACATCCCCTAAGTATCTCACCTGCATTCAGAAGACATCCTGAATGACCGTTTCTGCATCTGGAGGAAGAGTTCCCACTGATTACGGACAAGTGTATTGTCTAGGCACGATCTGGTCAATTCAGCAAAAGGAACTACTTGGGAGCGTCTTCTATGACCAGGTTTTCCACCCAGGATGTTAATCAAAGGTGGAGGCACTAAAAGAGTGCCTACCAACGGGTGCAGACATGGCAGGAGCTGCCTGGGTCAATTTATAGTTCTGAAATTCCCACCTGGAGAGCTCCTGCACAGATTAGTCAAACACTTCGCTGTGAAGGTGGCTCAGAATTGAGTCAATTGCCTTAAGTTAGTCCATTGTCTCAAATATATATGAGACCAACTGGGGAGCTCCTGCACCACACAGGAAATTATTAATTTGGGTGCACACACAGATACAGTCCTGATACCCAGCTACACCATGATTATAACTATAGGACATGCTTGAATTTCATCCTTATAGCTCTTTTGTAACTTATACTTCCTATCTCTGGCCACAGTGGTAATCTCCCCAAAACACAACACTTTTCATCTAATGGAATTGGAATAGTAAATTATATATTTAGCTTTTATAGAGCATGTTTCACCAACAGAAATCAAAATATTAACATTATTATTCGCATTTTAGAAAGCGAGTTCACAGGTAACTGTAAAAGGGCAAAGAGACTTCCCCAAAAAAATTCTTCAACCCAGCACTGACAGAGAGGGTAGGGTAGCAGACTTAATTGCTGTCCTCTCAAACCTTTCATCAAAATGATGAAAAAATGCCTACCTGCAAGGTTGGTATCATCACCACAACAAGGGGACAAGCCCAGGAGATGTCCAGGGATCTAACAAGCAAACTTGTAGCTGAGTCACATTGACCCACATTTCTACTGACTCTGCATTACATGCTTTTATTCATTAAGCATTTTTCCTATATATACTATCAGAAAATAGATTAAGGATACAAAAAAATACATTCTGTCCGTGTGAGTATAAGACAGACCAGAAACAAGCTTCTCAGATTTATAATCTTGCCACCACTGAAACAAAGGAACCTGAAGACAGAATACACACAGAAAGAATCACAGTTTTCCTTAAAGCAAAAAAACCCACCTCCTCAGCTTCAAAACACACCCTTTAGGATGCTCCCCTCCTTTTTAAGCACAAAAGCCCAGGAACAAAACCCATCATGATTTAGAGGAACCACTGATAAATAAATTATAATTTGGCACTACAATTTTTAGGATGCATGGTTCTTTTATTAAAATCAGCCTTTGAGCACTAAGATGAGAAATCACAGGAAATTAGACCTGTGTTCCTGCTGCATGGCAATGGGTCTGAAAATACAGAGCACTTGCTGATTTACAACCCCAACATTGCCGAATCCACCGAGTGATGAGTACCTACAGGCTTTGCTGTGGGTTTGAAACAGTGCTGAACTTTAGCCAGTGCAGGAGTTTGATTAAGGAGGCAATCTCTTCTTGTCCTGTTCATTATGCTGATAGAATAGCAGCTAGCGCTCCACATTAGGCACAGCTTCTACTTTAATTACAGGATTTTTACTAAACCTTGTCTTTTGGTGACAATTCAGGAAATGTGGAGCCTGCATGTGTAATGCAAAAACAGCTAATTGACTCTGTATCACTGTGCCTGCACTACTACTTGCAATAGATTATGGTTCCTGCTATTTAAAGTGTGGTGAAGTAATACAGTGATATCCACTTGCTACCTAAGTAAATATTCTGTACGAAGAAAGCATTTTTCCTGGATGGTAATGCAAGCATATAATTATGCTCTTTCACTGTATCAGATACAATTTTATATTAAATACACAAAAGTTTGATTTGAAGACTATTTAGAAAAATGGTTATCATACATGGTGGCAGATTTCCTCAAGTCTCAAAATGTTGAATTTAGTCAATAAGTGAGCGCGATGGCAAAGTCAGATTAATGAACATTATTCAGAGCAAACCTGCTAGAAATAAGAGACAATTCCTATCTAGGAACAAGCAGTACCTCATATGAATGCTGATCTTCCCAGCTTTATCAGTGATCAGAAAGAAATTCAGGTAGTAGTAGCACAGCACTGCAGTAACTCCTCTCATGGACCACTGCGTTCCTGAAAGTCTTAAAGTCACAGGCTATGGGACGTTACAAATATATCCAAATTATGTGATTTTTGTTTTGTTTTCAGGAATGAGTTTTAGTTTCCCACATCTGGCCCTCAAGGGGTCATCTGGCCTACTTAGCACATCTGCAAGTGCATCCACCAATAGCCAAAGAAGTTGCTGTTACAGAAACCGGCACTTTAGGGTCATCTGACCATTTTAGATGCCTAAAGTTGTACTTTTAGGATGCAATGAATCATGCCCTAAAAGTGAATATTTCTCTCCATAGACTACAAGAAGAGCCCAAACAAGTAACTCTGATGCAGGTATCCACAATTAGTCTGACAAATCCCAACCTCAATATCACTGCAGAGACTCAAGCCCAGCAACTTAGATGCACACCTCTCATACAAAGAGGGTCAATATTTTCAGGTATAACCACAGAACTTCTTTCCCAATCCCACTGTTTCCAGTGTAACACAGGTAATAAGTGACTCGCCACAGCAAAATATGCTTCACAGCCAGGAGCTGCCTTCAGGTAACAGAGATATCATCTTTCGCTTCTGGTGAGAGGGTGTAAATGCCCTACAGTGAACAGCAACTTGAGCTCCTTTACCCCTGGGTTGTACAGTATCATCTCCTTACTGCCTTGCTGGCAGTGCCACATAGAAAACCTGGGATATCCCTGTTTGCACTATCCTAATTCCAAACTTATTGATGGATTTAATTCAGCCACCAATCCCCACTCCAAGAGGGATCGTGATCACCTCACCCAAGATTTCTAGTAGGAAAACCCAGTCTATTCCAGAAAATTACTGATCTAAGCATACTTTCCATAAATTAACAGTTCTGTTTTCAAAGTGACCTGCCAGCCACAACTTAAATACAGGTACCAAATGCCATGACATCAATAGCAACACTCAGCACCAGATTATAAATAAGTGAGGTGTGATTCAGTCCTCCCTCGCATAAGTGTGGCCCAGGTCTGCCTGGTTGCCACCATGAGTAAAGCTCCAATTGTCCAAGAAACCTTATGCAGAACGGGTTGTTTGTTGAGAGAGTCTATTAAGTGGCCATTAAAAAAAAAGGGGAAGGGGGGGAAGGAGAACAAACAAAACCACAAGCACCGCCCCCCCCCAACCAAACAAAAAATGATAATGCATATTTTTGCAGAATTTTCTGCAAAAAATGAATTAAATGGTGAAAGGCAATATACAAACTTAAGAGCAGAACTTCCCTTGCCTTCCCCCTGCCTCCCCAGCTTGTCCCATGCTTCAGTGGGCTCAGTGGTGGCTGCTGCACCACCAGCACGCTGGATCATCACTCGAATGGGAGCCAGCCAGCCATGGCAAGGATAGACTCACGGGCACTAAACAGAAAAGAAGTCAATTTTGAGGTAATTATGTGTTGAATGCCCTTCTTAACCTGCAGCTGTTGGGGGCATTCAGCACATATGGTTAAGGTTGATGAAATTTTTAAAGTCACTGAAATTTATAAGGTTACCTTGGCAGGTCACGCAGCTTGAATTTGTTTTTTTTCTTGCTAGATTAGAGAAACAGCTGAGAGTGAGACTACACTGTTTACTGACTGCCAAAGGGGAATGCAGTCATGCTGCAGCATTGCAGAACCAAAGGACCAAGGACCAAAACTGAACCAAAACTCCTCAGTGCTCCAGGGCAAATGATTGAGGGAGAAGGAGAAGAAAGATAGGAACAACTATCCATTGCCTCTTTTAACGTGGCATATCCCTGTCCTGGCTCTACCCATCCTTTTCCCCCAGCCTCAAAAGAGAGGAAAGCATATGTAAAGATGCTGCTTCCCTTTCTGGCTGCTACGTGCCTTTGGATGTGGGTAGCTCCTGCAGTGAGCACAGGAACTCCTTGTGGCCCTAAGACTAATTTTTAGCTCTGTGAGGAATTTTGACAATATTTTTCTAGATGGAAAATTCCTTGAGAAAGATCACCTGTCTTTATTTTTTCAAAGAAACACACGGACTGGCTCACAGAGTCTTGATCACTTGGCATTCACTTTAGATTTCTGGCACACATCTCAAGACACCAACTGCACAGCTGCAACTACATCTGAAGTGAGTAGACTTAGAAAGTCATTATTACCTGAAACAGACTGAAGTCGGTTGGGGTACCTATTTCTAGGCAGCTCTCTGCGCCATTCCCCACCATCACAGACCTGAACTCTTGGCTTTAGGACAAGTCAAGCACTGAAGAGCTGTCAAGACCCAATAAACCTTTGTAGCCTTGGCAGTGCCAAGACAATTCCCTTCCCTCACTTACCAACCTCTCTTCTGCTCTCCTCTGACAACTGAGGGGCCTAAACCACAACATGCAATTAAAGTAGTCATGACCCTGCTCTAAAAGGTTCACTCACAAAAGAGAAAATACGTTCTACAAATTTTCCTGCTCTTTATTTTCCAATTCAGTCTTTAAAACTGTATCTGTTGCGTGCCTACAAACAGGTCTTGCAAACCGACCTGTGTAACATTATTATGAAGCAATAAGACACCAGCTGAACTGCGAGTAAAGCACAAAGTGAGAAGTCATCTGACTTTAAGGATCTGAAATGATCTTCCCCAACAAAAGAATGTGGCTCCTTTGCATTCATCACTCCATAGGAGAGCTCCAGTCTTCAGCCCTGTACAACACAAGCCAAGCGTTATAACATTACAGAGTATCTACATGCAAATCACTGTAGAACTGTGTTGGCATTTTCAGAGAAGTCATGATGATAAATGTGTTACAAACTTCTTTACAGCTTTTTAATGAGTAAAAATGTAGAGCTGGGTGATTCATAGAAGATGCAAGCTATAGATGTTCAATGTCTTTGTTACAAGAAATCATAATAGTAGCACAACTTTCCTGAGTTCCTGCCACTTATATTCCTTCATGACCTGATACAATAAGATGTAAATAGACCTGCTCTTTGGAAATCTTAATCTTTTTGTATTGAAATTAGTTGTGAATCCTTGATGAAGTACAGTCATGAAGTACAATGATGTAAACAGTGAATAACAGCAGTCTACACTCAGAAGATCTGGTTAAAGTATATAAAAATCTTCAGTAGAAGCCAGGATTATTGAGGGAGTTCAAGGCAAAAAGAGGCAATGCATATGCATGGCACTAATATTGAGGAGTACTTACAGAAGACTCAAATGCATTCATCTTTACATGCAGCTGGTCCCATTGAATAGTTTTAGGGCATTGCAGACACTTAAACAGCTACATACTGGTCTGATTAGGTAGCAAAGGAAAAGTAAACTGATAGGTATGCATACTGTAATCTTAGCAATCTGTGTATTTTGACATAACATAGAACTTGCAAGAATTAAGCGAAGCTTTAAACATAGCAGGTGAAAAATTACCTATGTAATTGTCACTTTTGGAAAACCAGTCTAACTTATGGTGCTTATCAATCTTGCCACAGAGGAAGAACAACAGCCAGCCATAATGGGCAAAGGCAGTCAAGCGTCTCAGCCATCTGAAAACAGTTAAAAGGATCTTCAGCATTAGGGACAGAGATTCAGTTAGGAATTCTGCACAAGGAAAACTTTAAACTATGATAAGTGTAGGCCACCTGCATGGGCTAACAAGCTGAGTCACGAAGTTTTAACCAGAAAGTGAGCTGGCATCACCTTACGTTAATACCTTCAATGTAAACATTGTTAGAAGTCCCTCAGCCCATATCCTGACTGTCAAGAAAGGAGGCTAAAATAAGCAATATTGAAAAGAAAGCCAGGCTTCAGATGCATAAACTGACCGATGGAGGTTAACTGTTCTGGTTATTCTGCCACAGACAGCTTTATTGCAGGTCTATACACTTATGAGAGAAAGGAATGGCAAGCCACTGCTGAGACAAAAAGTCACACAGTGGTTTCAAGAGACTTTCCCAAGTGTTAAAGCACTTTCTTCCTCAACAGCTTGAAGTATAGTCGAGGACTTTACATTACTATCCAAGAGTAATGATGTGTTCACCAGCCATGTGCCTTAACACCACATCTTGATACACTCTGTGAGGTATAAATCGGACTGCACTATACGAATAGTCTAGCAGGGCTACTGGAAATAATTAGAGAGCAGAGTACTACCAACTGAGGTGTTATTACTGCATATGAATAAGAGCATCTAAAAATTCAACCAACTGTATATTCAAGCTTAATTCAGGTGAATCATAAGGATTTCCTTACTCAAATGCTACAAATAGTTATGAGGGACCTGCACCAGCCTGTGAAGCCAGTGCATGTATCCTTACTGGAAGAGCTAGGAGACATGCTTGTTGCTCCAACCCCTATGAATGAATTTGGGATTTATGTTGCCATGACTTGCTGACCCAAAAGATAGGAAGAAAATGAGCCTTTCCTATTCTGCAACCTCCAGGAGAGCACTTTCTTCTTTTGTGCAATGCCTTATGGTATCTCTGACTTTGGAGGTGGAAGGAAGAAAGGAGCTGAAGAGCCCTCTCTGCTTTCCTGACTGATTGAGGCAGAGAGGAATGACTTGTCCATGCAAGGAAAAAAATAACCTAAATAACTTAGCAAAGTGTGGTCTCTTCCTGGGAAATGAACAATCCCATGAAATGGGAGAAGATGAGAGAACTTTTCCCAAGTCAGTCTTGAAACTGGAGGGAGCTGAGTGTCCACCAGAGAAAGAGTCGCTGCTGAAGATGGAGGAAGACTGCAGAATCAGCGAGTGGGCAGCAGGATTGGAAGAAGTCAGCCAAGAATTTGTCTGAGAGGGACCAACTTGGGAAGATCAGAGACAGAATTCCTAGAAACTGGAAAGTCAGAGTTTCAACCAGACAAACTGCAGCCTAGAGAGGAATGGAGGGAGTAAGCTTCGTGGTTCAAACCTATGTGACTTCTGTAGTGCCATCACTGAGTGCCAAGGTATTGTGCACACTTGGCCTAAGTGCCGTGTCCACCATTCAGCGTTCTCCTTACACACAGAAAAGTCAGCCTGCAGTGAGCACTGATTTCTGCAAAGGAAATAGTTAACACTGAAGCAAACCTAGTTCTAGTTAAAGTTCTCTTCCTGCCTACAGGAGCTAATTGCAATCACGGGCTTCTTCCTTTCCCAAAGCACTAGCAATAGGTAATGGAAACATTTGTCATAATTACCCCTTCTGAAGAAGCACAAATCAAATAAAATCACCACAACACTAGCTGTCTTGAAAAGGTATCAAGATGATCTATTTATAAATGTTGATATATAGCTAGAGACTAAAATGAAACTTTGCCTGCTCCCTCAATATAGTCCTATTCACTAACCACACTGGGACACCATCAGCACCTTCTCCTTTGAAAAACTGAGCAGGAGGAAACCAGAGAAAAAAGGAAGGCTGAAAACCCTTACCTCCAATGATCTTATGTAGGGGCACTGTATTTGAGTCCTGTGTGAGGCACTTCAGTAGACCTGTATGTTGTTACTTGTCCTCTACAAACACCCTTTGAGTGTTCAAACTTCACCGCTGGTATAGGAAGTGTTTGACAGATGCACAATTATTATTTCCAATAATGATACAAATGAATGACATTCTATTCAAACAGTTTAGACAACGGTGACAAAAATTAAAAAGCACACTATAAAAGAAAGGGGAATGTGTGTGTCAAAAAACTACCTGTAGCTTGAATGATGCAGGAATAATTTAAAGGGTGCTACTAGAGCAGCAGAATTTAAATGAATGTCAGGCAAGTATGAGGCTAACATGCTCATAATTCCTTTGATCACAATGTTTTGCAGTATTTAGCATGTGATGGAGAGCTTTCACTTATTTATGGTAAGAAAAGCAGGGTACAAATTATTAATAGCTCAGCTCATTCACCAAGTGTTAAGAAATAGCAGGAGGTAGGGAACAGCGAGTAGTGTGATGGCTGTTTAGAAACTTTCCTTAGAAAGTTTCAAAGGAAGATCATATACAGGCCAAGCTGCCAAAATATTTTTACAGGTAATACAGGTTAGTGATGTCACTTGAGGGCAATCTCCTAGAAATCCTCAATTGATGCAGAAAGAATGAAGTCAGCATCCCAGCCAGCACTTTGCCATGTCAGTGGTTGTCAGTAGCACCCCAGGTTTCCAACTGTTGAGGGTTTTGATTGCAGGGTGACAATAAAGCCCTGGCAGATGTATTGTTAACCCCCTCTCCCCACCCTTTTCCCCCTTTTGCCCTTCCCTCTCCCCCCTTCCCACCAAGGACAGGCGATTGGGAGGAAAAGAAGGACAGAGAGGAGAGTTGGAAAAATTAAAAGTGTTTTACTAATGCTACTAAGAAGAATAGAGAAAATAATACAAAATATACAAAACCAATCTTGAAAGTCCCAGCAACTGCAGAGCCGGCACCCTAAGTCCTGGATTGGACTTTGCAGCCAACCGGAGCTGGATTCAGTCTGTCACTAGGCCTCAGTTCACAGGGACGACTGGCAAGGTCCTCTCCTAATGTCAGCCATAAGCAAAAGGGAAAAAAGGGACGAGATCCTCGTGATCTCCCACTTTTATATGAAGTATTCACGTGAATGGGATGTTATACACAGTTCATCAGTCTCTTGGTCACTTGTTTCTCGTTGCCCCTCTTGCAAGATGTCCATCCATGCTTATCAATAACTTTGCATTCCATTGCTATGTTTACCAAAACATGTATCTAGTTTTCCAGGAAAATGCAGCTAATATGAAGGCTTTAGCTGACAGGCAAATTCACTAAAAGAGAAACTTGTTTTTTAATAAAACCAGGACACCAACCCAACACAAACGAGTTCTCAAATTTGACTCCCACTGTAAACCAACAAGAGGAATTATCTGCTTATGCTGGACCAGAGTAGGAATCTTCAAATAGCCTGAAAACTATCAAAGATGTGAGACTGGCAGAAAAGATGAACCAATTGGGAAATGAAGAACACAAACCAACCCAACCAAAGAAAACAAAAATGAAAGCAAGGCAAAACTTGCTGTCTCTGTAACATCCAGATCCTACGTGTTCCCTGGGAAGCGAAACACAGGAGTGGAAAAAACACATGTATTTCCTCTGTGGCTGCCCAGACCCGGGGTCTCAAATTCCATGATTGTAAGTCTCAAGAATGAGGCCAACACCGACCATCCGTCTGCCACAGGAGCTGCTGATTGGAAAACCTGTCAGGTTAGGAATTGGATGTGAGTGCTGCTGGAGATACCTTGGGCAGTCATTCACTGCACCCTCCCATAATTACAATGTTCCAGACAGATGTTGGTCCAACCTACTCCTAAAGAGCTGCATGAGCTCCATCTATTTCTTCATTATCCCTACAGCTGCAAAGTTTGCCTAATATCACCTGCAGCTGGCACAAAATACCAATTCCTTCCATGGAAAAGAGACTAGGCTTGTTGAAAACCTCCACAGGTGCACTTAGATGTCTGTGTTTACTTGTATTTTTAGAAGCACACCTACTGCTAAGCATGTATAAACTAAAATGAGCAATACGTTAACCATGACTTACATTTTAAGAGTCTCTAAATGACAACTTGGACTGCCAAGAACCTCAAGTTGCACTTTAACTAACTACCTAGGAAAATCACTTCATCCACAAGCAATAAGTAGACACCACTGGGATGAAACGCACCATCTGCTTAACAGAACTCCATGACACTACACAACAGTTTAAGATAAAAGTGAGACGCCAGGAGGAAAGCAAACTGGTTTAAAAATTTTCTAAATCTATTACTCAACAGTTCTTCTCCCTGTGTGTAATTCCAGTAACACCTGCTTTCCTCAGTGTCTAGCATCTCCTTCTCCTCCTTCTAGTTCTGCCTAACTAAGAGAGTTATGACAGAAAAAGCTCCAGGTCTGGTCAGGACATCATCAATGTAATTGTCAATTAAAATTGCAAGGTCAGATTGAACCCTCATTGTTCCAACATAATGAAGTACATAATGTTTGGAACCTGAGAAAACTTGAAAAATAAAAAACTTTATTTCTCCTTTTTTTTTTTTTTTTTTTTTTTAATCTTCTCTTTTTCAGTAGATGAAGCTGACCTTGTGAAATCTGTGAGTTTTAGCATCAGTTTCAAAAGAATCTGGGATTTGGGTCATGAAGGCTGCAATTTCGAGCAGAATCTGCAAGGGTGTGCAGACTAACATGGAATTTGTATCAGGGGGTGCTGTTAACAGTTTCAGAAAGTTGAACTAAACCAGCTTTGGTCTGACCATACATAAAGTTATAGCAATAAAATTAGGGCAATAAATTCACATTGCATGGATGCTATTCTATTTACATCTAGCAACTTCTCTAAGAAGGATGAAAAACAAACTGTGTAAGACACTTCCATAGAAATTAACAGTCATACTGAAAAGACATTCTGGTTCACACATACCCACAAATGAAATAGCTACACTGGTACAAAAATCTGTCCTTGGATTACAAAGTGTAAGAAGATGCTTGTTCGGTTCTCCACAGCACTGACACTTCATAATTCTCACAACTCAGCACAGCTCTAGCAGGAAAGACTGAGACAGAACCATGCATTGATTCCACACCACAGTGGTTAAAGACACCCTTGCAAAATCAAGGCCTTTCCCTAATTCAGAGTAAGGACATAACCTGGGCCTTCCATCCTGTTCCACGTTGCTACAATATCATTCCAGGGTAGATCCCCAAGTCCTTCCTGCTAGAGCTGTCCTATTTTATAAGAGCTTGTATGAGAGCTTGTATTTGCAGAAAGGAGACTGACCTTCAGGCAAATGGATCATTCACCTGGAGCTTGTGAGGGTCAAACTTTTACACCAAAGAATTTAATATGCAGTGAAAGAGTTCAAGCTTGGAAGAGGCACCTTGAGACAGCCAGTGGGCTGTGTGCTTGGATAGTCCATCACGGTGTGGAAGAACAGAGGCAGGAAGACCTGACTAATGAATTCATGTACTTACCCAACGAGGATATTAGGTACCACGTTGTCACACACACCACAGATTGCCTCTCCTGTTTTGTTCTAAACTGTTTGTTTTACTAAGGTTTTACTGGAACTCGTATTTTCACTTGAAAGTACTCGGTTTTGACGAGCAAACATTTTCTGATCAATCACTTCCCAGCATATTCTTAGTCTCATTTTAGATGGATACATGTCACATTCTGAACAGCCATTACGCTTCCTGAACACCCTCAGATATTTTCCCATCTAAATGCTAACTAGAGGTGATACTGTCTACTTAGAAAAGTCAAATTAAGTCACAGCCCACATTACTATAGCAGCAATAAAAGGGCAAGAAAATGAGGAGCTGTGCTATTAAACATGATGAAAATAAGAAATGCTGTAGAGTTTGCAAATGGGCTGGGACATATTTTGAAGTGCAAGCATTTTTCTTCCCAGTCTAGAACAGAGCTTTGTGATGAGGAGCAAGGTGCCAGTCACAGACACGTTACACCAAGACATGCTGGAACTGACGGATCTTTCCTGCCTGCTCACTGCAGACTAGGCAGAGAGTGTAATGCACTCTCTGCAGTGTACTCAGGCTGAAAAAACTACTGCTGACTAGAGGACAAGGCAGATTTCAAGGAGACACTGGCACATTATAGGGAAGAGACTAAGATTTTGCTACACTGACCACTGAAAGTGGGGCTCAAGTTATAGTCAGGTAATAAAAGTACAGAACTTTGTGAGAAAGTCTTCCACTGTAGCTGCAAAATGTATCTGAAGCTGGGGAAAACCAAACCAAACCAACCAATCAAACAAACCAAAAATCCACAAGCCTAACTTTAAAAAATGGAATGAAAAGTTACTTTTTTCTTCTTGAGGAGTAATGTATCTTCTTATTTAAAAGAGAAGAAATAAGCCCCCTCAATTTTAATACTGTCCTTGCTTAGGTACATCCTGGCGGTTTAGATGTACCCTCCCAGGACAGGCTGCTCGCTGGTACCCAGTGCCAGGCTGATCAAGTATCGTTTCCATCCCGGCCTTGCTGCGAGTTACACTGAGCTAATCCATTTAGCGCACAGCCATCCATCTGCCGGCCTCAATCTGCCCCTTCATCTCGTCCTCAAAGGAGGAGATGAAACCTCGTTACACTTACTCAGGCTAATCCCACATTAATCACAGGAGCTCTGGTAGGCTGGATGTTATTTCCCTCCTTACACCTTAAAAATGTGCAGTGATACAGGTGAGAAATAATGAGTCCCTGAAGGTGAGTAGATATAACTCTTCTCTGGTAACGCGTTCTCAGATTTTCACGGTGAGGACCACACCTTGAGCAAAGGAAATACATCTTGCAGAGGCAATTTGATCCCTGGCTGGAGGAAAAGAATATGCAAGACGCAAAATAAAGGCCAGTCGATATGCCACATTTTTATCAATCTAAGCAACGTGGGAAAAAACCCAAAACATTTAGCTACAACTGTGCAAGTTCCTGTGCACACAAACCTTAACACATATAGTCAACTAAGGAGCAGACAAGCAGCCACTTGCACTGAAAATAACGATCAGCTACTCTCTCCACCGTTTTCCAGTGACTCTCAGCTCAATCCCTTAGAAACCCTAATCACCCAGACTTTAGATTAGCTTAAAAGTTTACAGAGTTTAATGCAGCCACTCAAACATTCAGTTTAGACAAGCAATGCAGTCATCTATAGCCACATCAGGCTTTCATTTTTCCTCCAAGAAAAGGCACGTGATCAGACTGAGATACGGTACAGGCAGTTTAGTGTAATCTGGGAAGTACTAGGGTGCTGTAATTAAGATGCCACACCTTTGTAACACTGGAACTTCATCAGAGGAAAAAGACAACTCAGTTTGTACAGCACTTTATTTTTAATTTGCTGTCACATAATGGATAGTTTATTCTAGAATTGTGCTTTTACGATTGTAGCTTCAAATCTGGCTTCCCAGTCTTTACTCCCTGTTAACACACATACACTCATTGTTTTCCTGTTCTCTGCATCAGCTTTCCATAAAAATACATTGTTATTCCATATGTTTTGGGGTTTCCTACAAACATGACTAGTTTCTTTGTTTTTCTTCTCCAATGGGTTTGATGAATGGTGGCTTTACAAACCCCCTCCCTATAGCTGTTGACATTAATAGAGTCTGTCTTTACTCCCCAGTCCTCTTCACATTGTTCCTACATCCTGAATCATGTCCTCTTTTCAGTTCTCACAACTCTGGCTTCATGTTGCAAACTTGAATATTCGGTGCAAAGCCAAAACATATTCTTTTGCAGTTTAAGCCTGACAGAGGAAGCTTTTTTTTGGCTTTCTAGAGGGGTAGGGCTGTGCAGATAGAAGATCTCAGGCACTGTGTTTCAGAACTACAGAGCTTTGCATGTGTCACTCTGAAATTTAACAGCCATCTTGCCTCGTGGCATCTTTGGACCCCTCCACCTCAACCCCTCCACTTATTTTAGCTGAAAGAAGCTTCACTTCCTATTAGCTTTGATCCACTTCATAACAAATCAGAATTAATGTAGGCTAAGGAAGCCAGAAAAAAATCAGAAATCAGCATCCCAACATATAGCCTCTAGGGAAATTATTTGGCTTGGTCTCCAAGACTGCTACAAGCTGCTAAGATTTTAGTGGACAAAATGTTGTGACCATAACTAAAAGGAAACAACTGAAAGAACACAAATACCCCACTACAATTTAGGTTTAAATGAGGACATAGCCATTAGGAAAGGATTTGATTTGTGGTAAACATGGGAAGAAATAAAACTAAGCATGTGTGTTGCTATTTCACGACCCACTGTGCAAACTTTGCTGTAGGCACTCTGGGTTTTATTGCTCATTAGTAAATAACCAAGTTAAAAATAAGATGGCTGGGAAACTGCTGATTGATGAGGAATAAAATAACATGACATAAACATCTGTCTCCCGGTCTAATACGCATTAGTGGAGGAAGACATTGCTAAGGCACTTGGATGCTCAATGCACTGATGTGATAGTGATTACACTGGGAACAGTGTAAAGCAACTGCAGCTGCCATTCCCTTTCTCACAAGGGGAACATGACAGAAATGTGGGTCCTGATTGTTTACTTCCAGAGTGTTTTTAATCCCCAAAGACTTCCACATGCCACAAACCTTCTTTCCATATAAAAACCCACTCCCAAGCTTCATGGCTCCCAGGTTCTTGCTCGTAATGCGAATCTCTCCTTTGCTGCAAAACCCTTTCCCAGCTACAGACACTGACAGTGACAGGTGACGTGTTCTCTCACCTCAGGCATGCCCAAACCTACTTGGTCAAGCACAGAGATGGACCTGCACAACAAGGAGCTTGCAAAACTTAAGCATTTAAGAAAGATATCCCATGCAGGTATCCCTACATCATGAAGGAACTTCTCTGACAGAGATGGAGCAACTCACAGACTCTTCCACGATGGCATCTCCTTCAGTGGTTTCCTCTGCCAGACCTACAGAATTCAAATAACCACAAATTTTACTACTGAACAGAATAATTCACTCAATTTCTAACATTCACCTACCAAACTCAATTTCTACCCTTCAAAGAAGATAGAAATACAATTCCTTTCAGATGCCACCCGTACCCTGCTCCTTTGGTTTATCTTCACACAGAGAAGAAGAAAGGCTGCATTTGCAGTGACCGTTTCTCTGTATTATTAAAACCATAATGGTGACACACAAACACAAAATAGCCTCACCCTTTCTGCCAATTAAAGATCAAAATACCGAGCCAGTATCTAGCGTTGTGAAACAGCCTGGCCCCAGAGCTCAAACAGTGCTTTGTGTTTTCCGTAATTCAAGAAATAAATACAAATCAAACTACGAAGCTGAACATATACATCCTGTAACATATGCAAATAATTTTCAAGATATTAGCATTTACCTCAGATTATATCACACTTATTCAGACTATTAACAGGCTGATTTCAGCCAGAGTTATGAGTAAGAAGATACCAATTCTTTATTTAAAGGATCCATCTACTTTCCCTGGCTACACAACTAAAAATGAAACTCTCTATTTATGCAAGAGTTAGAGAAAAAATGTTAGTATCTAACAAAAAATATTAAACCTTGGTCAAAAAGAAGAGCCTTGATTTTTATTCTATTTTTTTAGTACAACTATGCTGTAAAAAGTTAAACTAGAAGATCCCACTAATTATAAAAGATAAAATCCTCAGGCAGCTAAAATGTACAGTGTATTCAAATAAAACAGAGGCCAACTATGCCTCCTCTGTACAAGCTGCTGACTCAAGACAGAATCTGTTCAACACCACCTTGGGAAGCTGAACCTCTTGTCACTTGAGAGAAAACCACACAGGGTCTTCAAGAGTCACACAGGAAAATCAGTCCTGCTCCTACTGATACCATGGAAGTTCTTCCCTCAGCTTTGCTGCTGGCAGATTTCTACACCTTTTAACTTTCCTTATACATATGAAGAAGCTTTGCCTGCATTTGCCAAAAGTGTAGTATTTTGTGGAGCCAAAAGACTTAAAGCTTCTTGGTGCCACCAGGTAGGGTCTTGCAGTGGTCACACTCTGACATTTTAATCACTCTCTCCTTTCATGATTCACTGTTTCCAAATATGATACTGCTGTGTATCATTATTATAGTTGATGTTCTTCTACTTTCTGATGTAGTGTGAACTACACAGTGGTTTTTTTTTCCCTGTTCCACACCTTACCATACAGACAAAGGAAATATATTTGTGTCTACTTTCTTCTCAAGGTCAGTTTCTCAACTTCTCCTGTTGTCAGTCAGCTTAGAATGTGCTTATGTGCAATGCTTAACTTTAAGCACGATAATCATCCCACTGTATAGTAATTTCCATAATGAACTCAGAGTAAAAACTCTCTCACCAGCTGCCTCAAAATTAAGAGATGCGGAAGGTCTCAAATCAACTGCCCAAGTGCATAAATTCATTACCACTCTCTTTGAAAGTCTGTATGTACTGAAGCAAAAGTACCGCAGTCGTAGGAACCCTATTGTCAGCATCCTTTCCTTCTGAGATTGCCATTTTCCTCCAGTGAATAAAGTCAAACCAGCAGAAACTGAGCAGAGTTCTGCTATTAATGGTGGTTATGCATATGCTTCGTATTAATAGAATCAGTTGCCCTGAGGAATTAGCCATCTATATTCATGAACTAAATGAAATAGTATTCATTGAGCACTTGATGACAGCACAGCTGCAGAACAGGTCAGTTCTTGTATTTAGGAAGAAATCTTTGCTTTCCTTTGCAGCTGAAGGATATTTATTCTCCATGGGCTCAATAGTGTTCCACCCAGACCCTTTTCTCCTTTCACCAGTGCTTCAGTCTCCTTCTCAGTGTAACTGTGATTTTAACTAGTGTCACTTGATAGAAGTATGTTTCATAGTGACATAAGAGACTAAAAAGAGAACTGATTTAGGAAACATCCATTAGTCACTACTAAGGCAAAATGCAAACAGCAGGTAGCTTTTGAAGATATATTAGATGCCTTTCCTGTCTTAAACGCTGCCTTCAAGCCAGGCTACTGAATGATGATTATATTACCAACAAAGGGGTTCAGCAGTTGTCCTCCTCTCAGCTAAGTGGTTCAATGAAGTCCACTTGTAGATCCATTTGAATACAGTGCGGTATTCAATGCGCAAAGGAGCAAAATAACAATGAATGTGTACAGAACTGATCTGAGATAATAAAAGAAGGAAGAAGCTCTGTATGGTCAGGTGCTAAGTACAATCATTCATTAATTCTCTTTTTAAGGCATTCACTTCCATTTTTATCTTTGCATTACATCTTTTTTCTCTTTTTAGTGACTCTACTATGACACGTGAAGCAGCTTCTATTGAGAAAAGGGTTCAGAAGTTACCTTCCCTTTATTCTTAATGTTGACTTCAGCAGAAAACCTCACAACAGACTGGAGAGAGCAAACAAATGCAGAATAAGAACAGATCTTTCATTCCTAGTACGCAAAGATACGGTCATTGAATGTCGCAGTCATGTATGCAGCATTGACAGAGGCACTTCACCTGAATGTGTTCTTGTAGCCGTTCACTGCGCCAACGGGATCAAGAGATTTCCTTGGTCTGGATAAGCCCTAAGATTTGGTCTTATCATGGCTCCTCCAGTGTATTTCTTGGGAGCAGGCTCCCATCCTATTACTACTTTGCAAAAAATGAACCCATACCTTATCCGATCTGCAATTTCAGGACTTGTTCTGCCTTCCTTTGCCCTCTACCCAACAATTCTGATAAGCACACTGCTCTCCTTTAGAATCTTTGTCTCTCTTGACTGATGGTGGAACACCTATAGTGCCCTACAAAGTTCAGTGCATGCACAGACCTGGTGCAGGATGCCAAAAAATATGTCACTCTCTCACACTTCCCAGCATTCTACCAACAGATGTGAGCTCCTCCTGTGTCTCCAAGTCATGTGGAGATTGCTCCCATTTCTGGCCAGGAAAGCACTCTCCTTCTTACCCATTCCCCTCAACTCTGCCCAGGGAAAATGCGCTCTTGTTTCATTCTCTCTTGCTCAGATCTTCTCAGCATTTTTCTGCAAGTCTCCAGGTCTCATATTGCCAGACACCAGTTCTCTTGTTTTGCAACTAGATACACTGCTCCCAGCCCCACTTCTTTGCATATCCTCCTAACATGCCTCTCGCTCAGTCATCGTTAACATCATTAAGCTTAATATCTCACCAGTATTCCTCATCTGCTAGTACATGCAGAAGAACTGGAAGGCAGTTCATACAGACCAAGGCACTCTGTGAAAATGCAGATTCCAGAGTTTGAGAATTTTGCACAGCCAGTATCTCAATCATCATGGTCATAAATGCACAGAGGGTGCAAGATGATAAAAGATAGTATCTGTGGTGTAACTTCAAGAAATACCAAAGCCTTCTGTGTCTCCTCAGCCCACGGAGACACTTTGTTCTATTTCCACATCACAATTCTTTCTGCTTCTCTGGAGACAACGTATACCCTTTTTTTTTCCCCTTCCTTACAGGGTCTCAGCCTGGCACCATACACATACTAATACAGAAATTAAACATTTGCTGAGTAGTTTTATGTAAGCTTAGAAAACAAGAAAATGAAGTAATTAGACTTACCACAAGAAAATGACACATTCCTGTGTAGCCTGGACACATTCCTGTGTAGCCTCATCTAGGTGCTCCTGCTCCAGCAGGGGGATTGGACTAAATTACCTTTTGAGGTCCCTTCCAATCTCTAACATTCTGTGACTAGGATCTTTTCAACCTTGGCACTAAAGTTTTAAATGAAATAGTGTAAAAGAAAATCCTCTGGCAATGACTGTGCCTGACAGGTAGTTAGGGAATATACCTTTTCACTCCGGATCCAACCAATTTCACTGTCATTTACAGTTTCTCGTTTGATATTTAGATAATTTTACAACATTATTTATTATTAAGGTTGGATTCAAATCAGTAACCTTCAGATGGGAAGCTACATATCCCATTTGTTATTCAGTCCACCAGATAAGCACTTCTGCCTCAAAATCATGCATCAGTTTTGAACATGGAAGTCACAGCTGATGATGACAGGGAGAAAGAGCATTAATTGAAGTGTTGCTGATGCACTCCTGAGTCTGACTAATTACACACAATCAACTGATTCTCAAGCACCAGGATGCCGAATGTTGCCTTAAATCACTCCTACTTGATGGGAAGATTTCCATTGCCTGAAGAGGTGAAAACAGTTGAGTTAGTAATGAAAATCAGATCAAACATTTTGAGAGCAATCTCTTGAAGGCAGCTACATAGAAAGGAAGACCTTTAACACTCTTCCCCTCCCATCACACAGAAAATAACCTCAGCTAGTGTTTTTTCTTTAATACAAAATTGAATAAATATAAGACATAAACAACTAAACACAAAATATTTAAATGTCTGCCGTAAGGGTATTATTAAAACTCTTACCCAACTAAATTTGTATGGCAATACACTGCCTGGAAAACAGGAGTTCTGGCTCTTTATCCAAGAAACATGATCCCACACAAAATTCCACACACTGTAGAATAGAATCAGCCTTTTGCAGATAATCCACTAGAACCATAATCTAAAATCAGCTGTTATCTTCATTCTGGATCCACCTAGATTCGCTTATTTAGAGTTCCCCATTTGATACTTGAAATAGCTAAAAATATTGCTAGTCGAGACACCTTGAAATGCTGGCCATAACTAACATAGAGGAATCTGGTAGTGGGAGACTCTTTCTGTGTTAGTAAATCCCTGTAGATGTGCAATAGCTACAGAACTAGTAGAACAACAAGGTTAAGGAATACAGCAGCTGATAAAAATAGACTAAGATGGAACTATTGATACCATGCTTCTTAAAACAGACTGTACCATCAACTCAGCTTCATTTCCCAGGCGAAAAGTAAAAATTATTTAGGTGTTACACATCTACACAACTAGTAACTTGACCTGTATCTGTCAATATGGTCTCCAAACATTTAAAACTCAAAAACAAGGAAAAGAGAAATGTCCACAGAGTAGAGGCGTGCTGGGGTTTGACCGCCCTCCCTCCAGGCACATACTTGTGCATGCCCTGACACCCAAACTGCATCAGTACCCACCCCGATCTGCTGCCCCCATTCTTGGTTGAGCTCCCTGACACCAGCCTCATAAAAGGATTTAGGCATCTGCATCTATAGTGGGACTTCTGAGTAGGTCAGCTACCTACTAATGAGTCAGATCCTCAAAACACCCATGTCTCCATATTTTACGCTGTTAATGCAAAACACTCCTTTTGACACTTGGCATTGTACACAGAATTTTGTTTGGGTGAGTAATCTGACCACTGTTTTTCGGAGTTGTGACTGTTCACTCATTTGTGCTCAACCTTTAATACAGTGTTACTTTGAAACATTTCATTTCATAACCAAAGAAAGGAGGGGGAATAAAGGTCCCTACACCCAAACAAGCCAATTCCCCATCAGCTGGGACATCCTTAGACTAAAACCAAGATTGCACCATTTACCTGTTTCCAAAGAACAGTACAAGACTCCTGGAGAGGATAGTGGAAGATCTTTCAATCACAGAATCATAGAATGGTTTGGGTTGGAAGGGACCTTAAAGATTATCTCTTTCCAACCCCCCGCCATGGGCAGGGACACCTTCCACTAGACCAGGTTGCTCAAAGCCCCGTCCTGCCTGGCCTGGAACACTCCCAGGGATGGGGCATCCAGAGCTTCTCTGGGCAGCCTGTTCCAGTGCCTCACCACCCTCATGGGGAAGAATTTCTTCTTTGTATCTAATCTAAATCTCCCTTCCTTCAGTTTAAAGCCATTACCCCTTGTCCTGTCACTACATGCCCCTGTAACACGCCCAACTCCCGGCTTCTTGTAGGTCCCCTTTAGGTACTGGAAGGCTGCTAGAAGGTCTCCCCGGAGCCTTCTCTTCTCCAGGCTGAACAACCCCAACTGTCTCAGCCTGCCTTCATAGGAGAGGTGTTACAGACCTCCAATCAACTTTTTGGCCTCCTCTGGACCCTTTCCAACAGGTCCATGTCCCTCCTATGTTGGGGACGCCCCCAGCTGCATGGAGTACTCCAGGTGGGGTCTCACCAGAGTGGGGTAGAGGGGCAGAATCACCTCCCTTGACCTGCTGGTCATGTCTCTTTTGATGCAACCCAGCATACAGTTGGCTTTCTGGGCTGCAAGCACGCATTGCAGGGTCATGACCAGGTTTTCATCCACCAGTAGCTTCAAGTCCTTCTCCCCAGGGCTGCTCTCAATCCCTTCATCCCTCATCCTGTATTTGTACTTGGGATTGATCCAACCCATGTGCAGGACCTTATAGTTGGCGTTGTTGATCTTCACGAGGTTCACACAGGTCCACCTCTCAGGCCTGGCTGAAAGTTGGCAATTAAGCCTGGAAAATGGTCAGAATTCAAGACACAGCCTGAATTGCATCACTTATGTTTCTTAATTTAAGGCACTGCTTTGCACTGTGGATCTCTGTGTATCTCGCCTAATATCGTGTCAACAGAAGTCAAGCACCAAAATCACAGGGCTGGATGCTGTTCTAGGGGCCTGGAAATGCTGAGTACCACCAAGAACAAATGCTCCCCAGGTACAAGACAAATGCACATGGCATCATTCAGGCAGGATTTTGATGTTTTTTGCTTGCCTCTCCTGAAACCAATCAAAAATACAGTGCTGACTGCCACTGCTACAAGAAGCAGAGACATCCTCTTGGAAAACAGGCACCTACTGACATCTCAGTTGAAGTGAGGAGTAAGTGCACCTAACCCAACCCTGGAAGATAAAACTTTTTATTGTAGCTTTGCATCGCTGTAGCTTGAAATGGAACTGCAGCTTTGTATTTTAAAGGCCAAATCTTTTTATTTCTTTGTTCTCTGTTCTTCTTTTTCCCTCTCTCTTTCCTTCCCTTTTCTCCAAATTAACATTTGAAACACTTGAGAATGCTAATTGAATTTCACTTCATTCAGACTGGAAATAATGACCTCAAGCTAATAAGACAAGTTAATAGTCCCCTGCAGGTAAATTAGCACAAGACCAAATGCTTGAAGACCTTGAGGATCACAACTGTTAAACTTAAGTATGCATTCAAAGCAACTCTGAGCATCTAACAAAGCAGGTCACAGATGATGAATCAGAGCTATTGAAAAAAAGAACCTCTCCAAAAAACGCAGGGAGCTGCAGAACACACCAAGTTAACTTCCTTTCAATGTCTACTATAAAACCACCAACTGAAAGAAGATTTTAAGTAAAAAAATAAAAACCCACAACCTGAATGCTCAATGTGTATGGAAAGGAGTGCTCAGTGAAGACACTAATTCATCCCAAAAATCACACAAATGTTTCAGTAAGCCATCTATCAGAGACAGCTGCCTTTCCACTGCAATAACATAGTGTTTTCTTCTTGTAATCACTTTATGGGCTTCAAAATCCAAATTTGATTACATTATATCCATGAAGACAAAATGCTTACAGAAATCATAATGCTGTTTAAAGTCACAAAACAAACATTGCACAGCTTATAAACTGAAAAGTGCTATAAAGTGCCCAAAGCATAATAGTCACTCCGCAAATCATCTTCATGTCAGGACAGACAAAAATGTATGACCTAAAAAACTCATAGAATATCCTCTATCTTTAAAATGCAGTTGTTGACAAATAAATGCGCAATTTTGACAAACTACTCGAGCTTAAACTCACAGCCCTCTACTAAAATAATACAAATGTCTTTTAAAAGTTAACATAGTTGCTGAATCATGTACAAATTAAGAAATCATATAATGCTGATTTTAAAAATAGACAATTATAAGAAATCCAAAATTCAGGGGTTCAATGTAGTTGCATAGGTAGCTCTGTAACTTACAATCCTTTAAGATGCTAAATTAACTTAGTGTTAGAATGGAGAAAAGCTGTTATTTACAATTTTCTAGTTTTTATTTGGAGCCTTTTCCTTAATTACTTTTGGTTTCAGCACAACTAGCAGGTGTCAAGAGCATATTTTCTTTGATCGCACAAGTTCATCTAAAGTTAAGACACCAACTCCAAATTGAAAAAGCTGAAAAGGTCGTTCTTCTCTCCCAACACATGAATACAAATTACATGGTAAGAAGGGAGACCTAGTAAATACAAAAACTGAAGGACACGCACAGGTGTTCCTGGGTGTACAATAGTACAGGTAGGCAGCTGGTAAACCTTTTAGATGCATCTCAAAAGGCTCTGAGCTGTTAAGCAGTTGCAGTTCTTGATTTGTTTGGTGCTCTATGTCAGGGCTTGCCCAAGAGAAGAGAGAAAAAATGAAGGATGCAAAGGCTCTCGCAGGCTACAGCGTGAAGAGTCTGAGCTTTGCCTGCTCGCCAGTTCTATTAGCTCTCCTGATAACCAAAACACCAAGAAGGCTACTGAAGACATAAGATTTGCAGAACATTGTCTCCTTTGAAGGGCTGCAAGCGTAACCCTGAAACTCTACCTGCTGGGACACACTGTTGAAATCTCGACATTGATATAACAGCTGTGTAGACATCCAGGAAAACTCAGTGACTGGAAACTGTACTGAAACTGAGTAAATCTGGTGCTTCCAAGTGAAAAACAGACACTGACAGAACTACAGCAATAAAGATGAAATAAATGCATTCACTAAAAATCTGATTTAAAATTCTAGGTTTTTATTTTTTTAATCACTCATTTCCACCACAAATCATGAGTGAACTAATGAGCAAATACTAAATATATCAAACAATGTTTTCTGCATAATAAAAATTCAACGGAATAATTTGATTTGAGCTTGCTAACAATTAAACTGCCTGAATTAATGTTCTGTGTAAACAGCATTCTGGGTTTGCAAAGAGAGGACTCAAAATTGAGTGTGAAACATTTAGAAATCAATTAGAGAAAAGCTAGATATGAGTGGTTACAGTTTTTCCTTTTCTTTGGTCTTTCTTCTGGAAACAAATACAAAAGATGATTAAAACAAACCACTTAAAACATACTTGCTTATTTTATCACTACTGTCACTACATTAAGCTATCATTAGAGACTTTAAACCTTTTCTATTCAAGCCAGCTCACCCTTCTCATTTCTGTGCTATTTCCTACACGCCTCAGTTCTGTTTTGCAGTTATTTTGGTTTGGATCCTTTCTGAACACCATGAAAAGCACCTTCTGAAGAAGCTTCTGTACAGTTCTGTCTGTATTGGTTACACACATCATAGCAGTACTTTCCCAAACAACGCTGATATTATCTTGTGGTTTCTGAACAAAGCTTTGCAATCAAAAGGCTGCATCATCCAGGTTTGGGGTAGACCCTGAGGAACTCAAAATGGTTTCGAGAGGCTTCATGCAAGTACACACATGCCATAGCTACAGTGACTGGCCCAAAGCAAAGAGAAAAAGACACTTCAGAAAAAAGCCGGTATTTACCCCAACATTTTGTTTCCAGTGCCCCAAATGAACATGAAAAACACTCAAAATGCATCCTGCACCATCGGAGCAGCACTGGTACTAGTCCACCATCATTCCAACTCTAAATAGTTCAGTTGCCTTCTCCTCCACCATTTAATTCTCATTTTCAATAAAAATGGTTCCCCAAAGTCCTGTGCAGCATCCCACTGAATCCACTGCTTTGACACTTAAGATGAGGTCAGAGCTTTTACCAGAATTATTGTGGTCAACACTAGGTTTTAGTACCAGCAGAGAGGAAAGTCTATCCTAGTCAAACTAAGATTAGGTAACTGAACGACAGGAGGAACAATACAGACTGACCGAATTAGGTTTCTTTTCTGCTAAACCAAATGGATATTTGATTACCCTTCCATTGGTTTAATTGTTATCTTAATACTTAGAGCAGTTCTCACCTAACAGAGGAGGCCAGCATCATCCATAAATTTGGAGAAACCTAAATCCTCCTGTTTTCCAGACTTCATGGCACTGCCCTGCATGCTACTGAATTCCACCTTGCTCCCTAAAAACAAATGTCAAAAAGATCTGTGTAATATTTACAGTGTGTTATACTGCTGTGTACAGCACACTTTCTAGAAGCACCTTGATACTTAAACAGAGCATACTAAGAAAACCCAGTTTCATTAGTATAAGCTGTTCACACTTCAATTCCAGATGTGGCATTCAAAAGAGTTTTAATTTTTAACCCTGAAGTATGATAGCCAGAGTTGCTCTGATTTACTGATTTATGCCAAAGAACTACAGGTGCTGCAGCGCCTTGTTTAGGGAGAGAGAAGAGAAAAGGGTATGGCATTTCCATATGAAGTTCTGAGGAATTATGTATGACTCAACCCAAATTTAATACAGGCTCATATTGTCCTTGTTTAGATGCACATATGTAATAGCCAAATTTAATAATATCAGAGATCTGCTTACACAATTTCAGTGCTCAATAGGCTCAGTCCACTTGAGAAAGTCATAAAGCTGTGTGAAAATATTAGACCTTGTTCAACTAAAATCTTACATGACGATGACTGAAACAAGGTAGTGAAAAAGATAGTTAATTTTACTATTTCTTTATGTAAGTTTGTCTGTTCATCTTTTGCTGTTATAAATATTCACAGAAGAGCAGAAATAAATGTAAGAGTAAAAGGATTTTTTGTCTGCTAAAAAAAAAAAGAAATCTAATTTGTGCTCTCACGGTGAACACTCACCTTCTTCCTACCACCAGCAGCTTTCACCAACCCTTTTTAAAGTTATTTTTTTGTTGTTTAAGCCTTCTCCTTAGTTTCATGCATTCTTCTTAGGCTTGGGGAGAACTACACATGGAAATTTCCAGCTCCTGTCCTCTTTCAGCTCCTTGAGGAGCAAGACTTCTGCTGTGATGCACATGCATTACTAAATATGACTACTTTGACGCTGAATTTAGGAAAACTGACTTCTGTTTTTAGTGTCTGTGCCTCTCTCTACATTCTGTCCTCTTACTCATCTGTTGCCTAGTCAAAATTGTCTGAACTTGAGCCAGTTTGTACATTGCTTTATAGTACATGCCTGACTGAGGCCTTTAACTGATATTCAAAGCTCCTATTCTTTAATAGGAGCTGTATTGGTTAAAAATTTGTCCTATTGCCCCACAGCTGATAAGTCTAGGGACCAGATAGACATTGTGCTTTTTTTTCCTATGTGTCTGCAAACACATCTCCCCAGGTAGCAGTGAGGGCCCCAATTACAAGTGGTCAGGAGATTTCGAGAGGTTCTCTGTAACATTTCAGGTTATAAGGCTCACTGGGGCAAGGACTGCAAATGGAAACCAGGTGGCACTGATTGATATTTGGGAACAGAAGGTACATAAGATTTCCAGATCCCCGAGGTGTCATTCTCCACCAGCACCCAACCACTTCCCATTTGAGTGGCTGCTGTCTCTCTGGTGTCCACCTCCAGCCTGAAAGGACATGGCCTACAGAAGGCACATATTCTTCACTTATCTTGCTTTCAAGCTGGCCAGCTGAAGACGAAATAGACAACACTCCTTCATTTTTTTTATACATACAGTTGGTATGTAACAGTGTGCCTTTTGTCTCTCACTTAGCGTGAGGCTGGCACTCCTAGTGCTCATCAGCACTTGCTTGAAGACCAGAGTTTTCTGCACATACTGGAAATATATAAATATTTTCACATCAGTACATCCACTGCCTTCCAGCTTTAGAAAAACTAATATCAATATTATTTTAAGAAAAAGAAGGGCTGAATCCAACTCACAATATTTATGTGCCAAACTTAAGTGGACCAGAGCAGGGCAGCAGGGAGCATCCTACGTACCCACCACAACTACTTACATTTCTTCTCTGAAGCAAGTACATTCTGCTGAAAGTCCACGTAACAGGAGCATCTTCTTGCTTCTATGAACTTACAAGGAACTCGTGCACTTCCAGAGGGAGTCTACGCCTGCTCAAATTGTGCATTTAAATTTCCTTCAGTGAGAGAATAGGGTGCTAACTGGAAATGTGAGGCACCTTCAGTCACTCAGATTTCAAGACTGGATTTAGCTTTTATCAGCAATGGTGTAATTTATAGCCACATTCTGGAGAACCCTGAGCTGGGAAAATCAGTTTGGCATCCTCCTCACCCATTAAACCAGCATTCTTCCTAACTGTGTTCTTCGTGGGCCCAGCTTCCACCACACAGGAGGTGAAAATTCTTGCTGGGGACAGCTCAAGACCTAATAGTCAGGACAATTCCCTTATCAGGAGGTTAGGTCATCCTTCTCCAGGTTGATCAGCAACCAGAACCTGTGTCCCCCATCCCCTGGCTGACAGCTCGAACGACAAACAATATTGTAAAAGTGTCTACCATCAAAATCCTTCTCAGACCTGCCCATATCTTGTTTCCTGGGCATCTCTTGAAGATTTATGCACCGCTTTCCTAAATTCATCTGATAACACCTACAGGGCCTTAGCGAATAAGTAATGAGTTCAAGAATGCAATTAGGAAGCCCTTGAAAGTCATCAGACTGGATGTCTGTCTGGGTTTAAACTCTAGGTATTGAAGTCTTAACACAGCAGGCTTTAGGAGTTTAATCTCATACTCATTCATGGTCATATAAAAACCACAGGAGCTGCATCATAAACAGCTCACGCTCCAGGCCTTGGCTGAATTTCCACAAAAGCAGAAATGATCTGAAATATATGGCTTCAAACTGCCTATGTAGCCCTGAACTACCTGTATATATAAAGTGTGGCAAATAAAATCAATAAGTAACTCAAAAGGTCACCTACCCGTGAGTACGCACAAATGCCTTCCTGACAGATATTCTTAAAAACCTTCGACATTGCCTACGGAAATTGTGGTGTCATCTCCTGTATTCTAGTGTTTAATTGTCCTCACCATTAAAAGATATTCCTAATATCTGACCTGAATATTTTTTTCTTTTTTGGTAATGAAGTTCGTCATTTTGCTACCCTGTCCCTTCCTCTATGCAGCAACATTTATGTATAAAGATTACCCTTTTATACAAAAATTTCCCTAATTTATTGAATGTATCTTCTTAAGTTTCCCAAGTATCACCGACACCAAAATTATAAATCTCTGCTTCATGAAGTGTAATAGCTGCTTCATTAACTCAGACAGAGTAATTACAGTCATTTGAACAAGCCTGAATTACACCCATCCAACTAAGCATACCAGCACGATCCAGAAAGTTCCCAATTGCAATTAGCTGTTATTTTCTGAACCTGAAAGTATTGTGGCCATAGTGACATATTTGAGGATTGCTGTTCAGTCCCCTGAACCAGCAACCACATTATAAAATGTACCTCAGAATATGGTCTCCTCTTGGAAGAGACTAAAGCACCGATGATGGATGGAGGGGACACTTTGTCCCCTGTGCTGGTTTGTCTGAATTAAAACTGGAGGTGGGGAATGACAACCTGCCCTCTTTCCTAAGCCTAAATTACTATTAAACAGTTGTGCAAAAGATGATACTTTCAGGAGATAAACATTCTCTACTGCAACCTGGGGGAAAGCACACAAGATGTAAAAATCCTGTTTCCTTTTATTGGCATGAATACTCAACTAATCAGGGCTTCTGATCACGTTGTTTCATTTACTGTAACTTAATACAACGTACCTTATGTAAAAAGAAATACAGCTTTATATCTTGCATCTTGAGTGCATCTGCCTTAAATTGAAAATAAAGACCAAAACAAAACAGGCAGTACAGAAAGACTGACTATAAATTAAATCAACTCTGACCCTTTGCTCACCCACTTGCCAATAGCTAGGGAAAAAGGAATTGAACTGTAAAATTGGTTCTGGGCAGGAACTTGGCATCTGCTATCAGGTCAGAGTCCAGAGCAAATTAGCACCCCAGATTTCAAATATATTGACTTAACTCATGTAAGTCAAAACCCAAAGCTTTGATTTAAATCATAAAGGACTAAATCCTGGCAGGCAGCGCACTCATGCATGGGGCAGGAGGGATTCAGGCAAAGAGAGAACAGTGGGCAGAAAAGTCCCAAATGATTTTGCCCTGGTACTGTGATGAACTGTTTGATACCCGTTTTCCAGTGCTAGTAGCAAATCTAAATACCAATTAATCCATTCCTGTGTCTCTCTCATGAAATGCTATTTAATCAAAAGCCTTTGAGTATTGCACTCTTTGATCCCATCCTTTTTGACTAGGCAGTGTCTCAGATGTCATGCTTTTTGACTGTTTTCTAGAAACGTTATTTTCATTTTTAATTATGACTTTGGAGTAAACAGCAATGCTGTTCTATCTCAAGCAGCTCCCAGGTTTGGCAGATATAACTGAAGCTAAAACAGGGTGAACTGCCTCCTCTCTAATAAACAAAAAACCTAAGCAATGTGAGCAATGAGAACCAGGACTGCAGAAGAAATATCTCATAGTCGAGAGAACACCAAGGATGATCACACTATTGGAAAAGCAGGATTGGAAAGGGTAGATTCCTCATCTTCGGTAGATCAGTCTCTTCATGAACAAGTAGCAAAATGGGGAGAAATACTGAGATTCCTCATTAAAAAATTATCCAAAACTACAGACAATTTTACTTTTGCTTAAAAAGAAAATATCTACTAAGGTAACAAAGTGTGTTTCATAACACTGTATAATAAGATGGAAGCATTCACAGAATTTACAGTAATAAGAAGGTGAAATACCATCTCATCAGTATTCTTCAGTGCTTTGTTATCTGAAACGCTCTTTTCAAAACACTTCTATCAGTCATCACAGATTACACTCTTTCGGGAAGAAGGGAATTAATGTGGCATTTGCCTTACCTCTCTTCAAACTAATTCATGCTAGCACGTATCTGATGTCTTCTGTGTTAACTTGTACACCTGCTGTTGGCTTAGTATCAGAAGAAAGCCCTACTAGCTTCTACACAATGAAAAATATTTAACTCTCAGTATTTTCAAGCAGCAGTTGGAAGTATTTCATCAAACCTGTAAAAGGGATGAGATTTCCAGAATGGATCAGGTTTCTACATGAAACAAGCCAGATCTAAAAGACTGCTCAGCACTCAGCCACTCAGAAAATGATCCACCAGTGAATCAAGTACTTAGCCTGTGGTTTTACTCCTAATATCAAGTATTATTTTGGTAGAAGAACTTGTAGACTACTGACTTCACCTATTTTCAGACTTGCCACCTTCCCCAGAAGGTATGTATAACTTAAATTCTTTTGGCAGAATAATTCATAGTTGAGATTTTCAGGCACCTCGTTTCCCCTGTACAGCACCATTTCAGGACATAGAGAAACATGAGGACAGTCTGGAGACAGTCGCATTACCTACAGCATCCTTCTACTGTCTGCCTCATCCTGGGGAAGAGATCACTCTGTCTTTGGGAAGAACAGTTTGTAAGATGAATCAAGGATGGAAGCAGAACTTGGAGAAGGCAATTTTATCCAAGGGAAAGATGTAATGTTTTACTTATAACTGGATAACCACTTCAAACACATTTGTAAGTCCCAAACAGTTCCTTCCATTCATGTATGTTTTAGGCACAGTGATTTCAAAGATATTTCACTCTACGGTGCATATTTTGCAAAGTAAACATCAAAACACAATTATCTCTCAGAATTATTTAAAATAGTTCTCAAAAAATTATTTTTTCTAAATTCATTACTGTGCAACTGGAACCATTACAAATTATTATATTGTTTAATTAGCCACTTTCTCCTAGTTTCTCCTACAATTCAGATTTTTAATTAATATTTCATTGCTCTTAAACAGAGTGTAATTACTAACAGCTCATGTGAAATACAAACTAAAATTGAATCTTTTAATAAACTGCTATTCTAAAGACTGTAAGGAAATACCATGTTTAATAATTAAGTATTTATTTGGCTTAAAATCCTTACCTATTCCAAATGAAAAACTACTTCAACAGTCCAACCACACAACCCTTCTACATATAAAAAGCAAACATAAAAGTGAAGTAAAAAGCTCAAGCATACAGCTATCTCTGTTTCAGAAACTAAAGTAACTGCACAGAAAAAGGGATGTTGCATCTTACGGAAAAACAAAACAAAACAAACATGTTCTCACTTTCAGCTTCTGGAAGAGGTGAAAGGCAGATAAAGGTCACAAAGGATATGGCAAAAGTCATGGTGGGGAACTACCATTTCTGGAGTAGGCAAGGGATTGATTTCTACAATCACTGTAAAGGCTTAGGGGACAACCCAAGCTTTGGAAGGTACAGCACGAGACTGTTCCTCAAGATGAAGGAATCTACTAGGGAAGGAAATATTTTGGATTTGATAGACATTAATGGGAAATAATTGGGAAAACTAAATGCAAGTAAGCTCAGTGAAGCTGATAATAAAACAAAAAAAACTGCTATTTTAAGGAAAGGAATCGGTGAGAACATTGGGGCAACTGTCTTGAAAAGTGGAATTCAGCCTTCCCAGGGAATAGGTTGAAAGGGTCTCCTGGGATAGAAGCATAAAGGATGGAAGTGTTCTGAAGAGCTGAAAGAGTCTTATTAAATACAATAGCAACGAACCATGGTATTGCAGAGGGAGGGTACAGAGAATAACGATAAAACAATACGACTGCATTTAGAGCTCTTCAGTGACCTTGGCATTCAAACAAACAAAAAACCCCTAAACAAAAAGCTTAAATAAGGACAGCTATATAAGGACAAGAATGGAGGAACAGCACCAGCATGTGGGAGCAACACTAGAAAGGTGAACACGCGACAAGTTCTAGTTTGTAAGGGACACAAGGCAACAAAAAAAGCTTAATAGTTAGAAGAAAGAGACAGGGAAGCAGGGAGATCGAGTTTATTTCTGTAATGGAAAAAGAGAGCACATAATGGGTGATGCAGGGAAGTCTTTAAGTCCTCAATGCCTACCTTCTTTCACTCATTTGTTCTCCCGCACCCCAAGTGAATCGACCCAGCTTTAACAGCTGAACGGGATCGTGAAGGAACCAGCCAGGAATTACTGAGTAAATCAGAGGTATTTGAGTCAGGAGAGCCTCAAGTGCCCCTTACACTCTTCTGGGAAGTAGCTGAAGATGTCTCTGAACCTTATCCATGCCGAAATATTGACAATAATGTGAATTTGTTTAAAGGCAAAAGAACTGGACAGAAATTCCTTGTCCAGCTAGTTCAGAGCAGGAATTTTTTCCAAAGTCTCCTTCTTTAGTAACTCTCCTGGAGCAGAATATCATATGAGAGCCTAAAATAGTGTCCTTAATATTTTGTTGGAGCTGCTCACTTTTGTACAAAATGCTTTACCAGCAAATTAAACAGACAGCAAGAAGAAAAATATTAATTTAGGTGATTGGCCTGCAGGCATCTGGATCCTAGTCCATGTCCCAATGACTGTTCTCTTATCCAAAGCAAATGCATGTCAGTAGGAAAGACAGAGGATGAGATCTGGTGCTTAGGTGTGTTTCAGATTTGGAAAGTCTGGGTTTTTGCCCCTGAGGTAGAGAGAGGAACTGAATAAAGTTCTCCTACATCAAGGGTGAACGCCCTAATCACCAAATTAGTTATGGGATTAACAAAGAGAAAACTTCCAATTAAGCCTTGGATTTTTTCCAGCCACAATTATTTGATGCATTCAAATGCTTCTGAGACTTTAAATCCCACTGTTCAGCAAATTTGCTGTTTCTCAGTAAATATAAACACACTCATACAGCCCTAATGATCACTGCCTGAAGGTGAACAGAGAAGGAAAGTTCTAATTAGTTGAACCAGGATATAACTTTCACACTAAGTGTTCAGCTGGCAGTGACAGCCTTCATCCCTGCCATCCCCTTCACCCCGGCTTCTCCTGGTGGACACTCCCTGCCTGTGCTTCCCGCATGGCATGGCCAAGCTGCAGCAGCTACTTCATCATGATAACATTTACATGGCATAAATATGGAGAATTAGAGCACATTTTTCATAAGACATGCTTTTAAGCTCCATATGTTGCTACCACTTGGAGCTCTCGCTCACTTGTCCCCCTTCTCATCTTCACATTTGCAGAAATAACACCGAGTTATTATTCCGTCTCCCTTACATAAGGCATATGTAGGCCACTAATTGGCAACAAAGGGTGAGAAGAGCATATTAGCTAATTCTTGAAAATATTTCTTCTTCATGCATCTACTATCTCCTTTCATCAGGTTCACATCTGAGTCAGCAATTTTGCCCAGGTTGTTGTTCCAGGAGCAATGCAATATCCAGGTGACAACAGTACCATCCACATCATCTTCGTATTCAATGCTCATTAAGAAGGAGGGGAATGAAGCCAGATTTAACCCTGAGAAAAGGTCTGGGAAAAGCTGAGTGGCTGCTCCACAGATTAGGACTTTATCGTCACCCCTCCTGAATGCAAACTGTCAACATATTGCAAGGGAATGAA
This sequence comes from Streptopelia decaocto, assembly GCF_964273445.1. Classification (NCBI taxonomy): domain Eukaryota; kingdom Metazoa; phylum Chordata; class Aves; order Columbiformes; family Columbidae; genus Streptopelia; species Streptopelia decaocto. The sequence goes on from NC_138663.1 coordinate 157,920,727, forward strand.
GCCAACCATTCAGGAACTGCCAGTTCTTCTGTCCTTTTTCTGTGGCTATAAAATCTGTTTTCAAAGCCATTTCCATGAGCTTTCCTTAAGAAGGCTGGGAACTGATAGATTTTGATGGAGTTAGTAGGAGACGTTATGATAGAGCCATGTTTGTGGTAAGAGAAGCAAGGTTCCTTGAGCAGCAATCTAAAGTTTTAAATCTTTGTGTGTCATCTTGGATAAGTATGAGACTGAGCTTCGCTGAATAGCAGCCTCAGTATCCTTGAGGCCCCGCATGGCCTTTTCCCAACAGGAAAATGTTGGTTTAACAAAATGCATGCTATGCTATTTGCTTCCAGCTCAAGCATTACAGGATGCATCAATCTAGAAAGTTGCCTTTTACACTCCGCAAAGCCACATGATGTGTCTGTCTTCCAAACACAAAAGCATTTGTGTTAGTTACACAGGAACTAGCAATACTATAGGAATCTATATGACAAGGAATCAAGCAAAACCTGAGAGGCATCAGTAACAACTCACAAAATAATTCAAATCCATGCCAAACACATGCTATGGTGCATGACTTGTACGTCAACGTCACACAGCTTGTGCTAGAAAAAGGGATTCAAACAGGAATAGTGAACATCTGCTCCTAAGTGGAAAAAATGGTTAATATTCACATAGGAATAAATGTATTTAAATAATTCCTTATGGAATTTTAATATAGCTTAATTGTGTTTGTTCAGGGTAAGTAGCAGCATATTACAGGCACCCTGTGATTAATATCACCTACAGAAAATGAAAAATTTGCAGCCAGCTGTAATAGCGACTAATACAATAGAGACAACAATTAGTTTTAATGAAAGTTGCCCTCAGCTTTCAACTAGTTCGAGAAGCCAAAAAAAACCTTGCAGGATCCACACTGCCAACCTTGCAAACTTCATTTCAGGTGCCTAGAAAAGCGCTGCTCAAAGCAGTGGGAATGAGGCAGGTGTCCCTGAAGGCTTCCAGAAGGAAAACCCCTCTGCCCAACTTTAAGCCTTTTCGTTACCAGACATGTTTGCCTAACATATTTAAAAAGAATCAGCTCTAATCCCAGTAGCTAATGCTATATTATTAAATAATTCACTTTAATTATGAAATAAGTACTTGTCAATCTTCCTTGCTTTCGCTCTGTATGTAAACTCCCTTCCAGGCCTCTGTCACTAGAAGGTGGTAGATGTTCGATTACTGGAGAGCTTCTGCACAGGAAAGGACCTACTACCAATAATAAAAGAAAAATATTGAAATCATACACAGAAAAGTCATAAGGAAAACTAAGGAAAACTTGATATGTTGAGGAAAAAAATGTAAATTCAGTATGTATGATTTTTCTCTCATTTTATGTACATATCTGCAGAATACGTCTATCAAGGAACACAGACTAAATCTGTGAGGAACAGAGTAAGTAAGCATTCCTCACTGGCTTCTGTTATTATAACCAAAAATAAACCATGTTACAGAAAAAAAAGTATTTTTAGTTTAATCTTGACACACAAAGAAAATGAGGTTCATCTGTATTGTTCCTAAAGTTCTTCCAAACCAAAAAGCTGTGTAAGTTATTATTAGTTATATAAATCCTGGAAGCTTTTTGCAATCCAGACTGTGATCACTAATGCCTAAAGAGCAGAAATCACAGTAAAAATTTAGCAATGAGGCAGTTTAGCCAGCTGAAGCATTAATGAGCTGCCCTTCACTCTTCCTAATGATTTGAACCCCCACCTGCGTGACCTGCTTTAGCTCCTCCTTCCCATCACCATGAGCTCTTCATTTGACCTGCAGCCCTGGTTTATCTCCCCTGTTCACAAAAGCCCATTCATCTTCACCACACACTCTGCCTCTCTCAGAAGAATCTGGTGCTACACTCTCTCCTTCCAGGCAGCACCAGCGCTCCTCCTCACCTTTCCCTACTTATGTCCTGGCACCCAGCTCCTATGCGATTTATAGTGCATTAAGGTCTGACGACTTTTTGGCAGAATTAAGGTCTTCTTCGTGCATCTCCAGTGACAATGTTGCTGAAACTGTTAATCTTTCAATCATTTCACTCTTGCTCTCCATATGTAGCCTACACTGCCAGTCCCTGTGCCTGGATCGTTCCAATATTGCTTCCCCTGCACCTACTTTCATTCTACAAGACACCTTTAGTATACACTGGAAAGTAACCCTAGTGACATTCACCATCACTATCTTTAGGTCAGCCATCCTCTACTTCCTTTTAATATCTCCATTTTAACTTCAAGAAATCCTACACTGACAGTCCCAGAAAGCTTTTTGATGTCCAGGATCTGTTCCTCAAAATCTCAAGGCATTTCCTTCTGTCTCTCTCCACACAAAATCTTCCTGATTTCTTTGAAAAATACCCGAAGAAAAATTATTTTGGCCTTTCTCTTCTTTACAGTCCCACTTTCCATGGAGAAAAATGAGTCAGCCTGGCTCTGCCATGATCCCCATCTCTTTTTCTGCTATAAAACCTGTGCTTCCCAACTGTATCATCAGCTGCGATTGATTTCACCTTACTCCAGACATCTGCACTGTAGATGTCTACAACGCAGCCAGTTAGACTCAGTTGGTAATTTTTTGCCTTTTCATCAACAGAGAAGTATGTCCTCTTAGGCCACAATGCACCTCCCCTCAAATCAGCTTTTAAAAGAGGACAGATGAATTGTGCCCCTGAAGTCCCTGCCTCTCTGCATCACCTACAAGAGGAATCTCAACAGCTAACTCAGTCAGATGTCACTGGCTGACGTTAGCCCACAGAACAACCCCTCGACACACAGAATCATTGAATCATTTTGGTTGGAAGAGACCCTCAAGTTCGGAGTCCAACTGTCAGCACTGGCACTAAACCATGTCCCTCAGAACCTCATCTATGCGTCTTTTAAACACCTCCAGGGATGGTGACTCAACCATTTCCCTGGGCAGCCTGTTCCAATGCTTGACAACCCTTTCATGAATAAATTTTTCTTACTATCCAATCTAAACCCCCCCTGGCACAACTGGAGGCCCTACCTACCCTACAGCTGCCAATGCAGGTTCAACGTGACTAAGCAAACACATCACTGCCTCCTTCCTTGTTTCTTCTGATCACCATGATACATCTCTTGGACCTGAAACTTGTACAGTACACTTAACAAAAACTTTTGTTAAAGATACGATTAGTCAGGAGATCACTAAGCTCTGCATATGCTTTCAGTTTAACATAAAACTGCTCTTAAGATGTCCTCCCACGGTTCTCCACTGACACCAGCCTCAGATGGTACCCTGCTCTTGTGCAAAGGTCATTGTTTATCATACTTACCAATTGCAGTATTGACTGGCATACTGTATTGTAATAGTAACTGTAGCAATACTGTATTGTTCTCTTCCTTGTTCTCCTGAAATTGTTTCTTAAATTTAGATCACAAATTCTTAAGGGCAGAGATCACATTTCTGTTCTGCATTTATCCTCTCTTGCTATGGGCTACTGTATCATAACTATGCCTTTGAGGTATTATAAACAAATAAAAAATAAACACATTAACACAATTACATTTTGGTTTTCCTTACAGCTATGCAATTTTGCTTGGGCATTAAGCAAAAGAAAATTAGACCTAGCATATGTAAATGCTTCTGTGAGACCCCTTCCCCCCAATTATATTACTTCCTTATATTAGAAATGCCATAAAACAAATAAGAGTAATAGAAAAACATCAGCAGACTTACAAAAGGACCAAAGAGTACAGATATAATTATATCTACTTTACTGCAAATTGGTTGGGCTCAGAACACTTCTGTACATTTACTTTCCTCTCTTTTCCTGACTGCTTTAGTTTCCTCCTTGGGCAGCAGGTGAGACACTTGATGGACTTGACAGCACGAGAAAAATAAAGCAATCCTCCAGTCAAAGTATTTTTTACAAATTCATCCAGCTCTAGGAAAAATATTACAAGAATGCCCTACTTATTTTGATATTCTGCAACTGCAAACCTTTCCAAGTTTTCAAAGGTAAGGTTTTAAGAGCAGTTCTTTCCATTTGTAAGAGGTTATTTAGTTATTCCCATCTGTCAGTCAAAAATCAGAAACTGCCTTCTTAGATGACAGGCAAAAGACTAAGCAAAGTCACCGCTGCAACGTGACATCTTTTAAGATTTCTTAAGGTATTTTACAGTTCTGCTTATAATCAATCCTACAGTAATAAGAATATTTTCCCCTAAAAATAAAATCATTATTTTAATATTGAAGCAGCATGAAGATATGACCGGAGAACACAACTTTCCCCTACTTAGATTATGCATTACCATATTTATTTATATAGCTGCTAGTATTTTTTATACATACACACACAAGCTGGGACAGGGCTCATTTTCAGAGCTTTCATTTGATGATTTATTTTCTTTAACTGTTGATTGAAATCAGTGTCTTCATGATGCATAGCTTTGTCTTTTGATTACTACATGTGATTAAGGCAACCAGTGGCAGAAGTTTTTCACAGGACTATAAACCAACACAAAATAACACTTTCTAGTTCTTAATTTATTAATGTAACATAAAATATAGCTGGAAGTTCACTTGGATTCCAGTAATGACAGCCACAGTCAAGGGAGTAAAGCTTTGACACACCCAGCCCACAACACGAGAGAATCCTATGTTGGTTATAAAACATAAGGGTAGTTATTTTTAAGTTGTCCATCCTTCTGCTTTTGTGTAAGAATGGATTTTCTGAACCACAGAAGTTGAGTAGAATTCCCATCTAGTTACTTGTTCAACCTATTAATAAAGAAGTATCCATAGCCCATATCAGGCAGGTCTGATAGAAAAAGCTGTCAGGGCAAGCAAGAATCTCTCTGTTTTGCTGTTGATGATATGTATAAATATTGCTACTCCTACAGATACATCTTCTGAAGCCTGATAGGAAAATAAGTATTTATGCTTTGGAAATTCTGTAATAGTAAAAATAACTACCATTATGCACACATTACAAATGTTAGTGAGTTATGTGCAGCTTGCAAATAATAGGAGAGTGCAGGTAGGAATTTTGTAGAATAATACACTTTTAAAAATTAGCTGCTGTGGGGAAACAAACTCTTCTTGGTATAACAAAAAGCCAACAGAACTTTTACAGAGGTGCCTTGCGCAGGACTGAGCCACGCTTTTCAGAGATGAGCATTTCAACTGAGATAAAAACAGATCTATTCTCTTGTGATTACTGATCACCGAGCTTTACTTTGGGGTGGGCTTTTTGTTTCTGTGGCCAACAGGCGCATGTGCTTGAGCAGCCACTGCTCTGTGCTCAGTATTCTTGTCCACTCTGCTCTGTGCACCAACGGGAAAGAGAAACTCCCTATCTCAGCCCCTTGGTGGCCAAATGCAATGTGTCTTTTAAGCACCTAAGCAGGTATAGTCTGAAATTAGAAGGCAAGGCTACATGCAAGAGACACAATATACCATATACCACAATATACCATAACGTCAAAAAAACCTGAGAAAACTATATCAAACCAAAGCACCCAAGGCAAAGAAAGCTTCATCTGTTTCATTTCGTACTCCATCTTCTATTCCTCATTCAAAACATTCCTTGATGCATAAAGAAATACCTGACCCTGAACATTCTGCAGTGGCACTTCCATCTCAACCTTTGGACCCCCTGAAGCTCATTGCTGAGGTGTCTTCACTGTGAATTGGCACCTGCCCTGTGAGCTGAGGTGAAGCTGCTGACAACGACTGGCACAACTCGTTGTGCACTGCAGCCTCTTGATCAAACTTCTTGGATTGTCATTAGAAAAAAAAACCCAAACCAAACCAAAAAAAGAAACAAAACAAAACAAAAAAAACCAACACAACACAAAACAAAACCCACAAACCAAAACCAAACACAACCAAAACAGCAACAACAAAACCCCACAAACTTAAGCATTCAGAAGTCAACGTGATTTTTAAACATGTTTTTGTGCTATTCTCTATGTCACATTCAACAAGGGGAGTTTAAGTTTCCTGAGATATATATATTTTTTTTCTTGCATTCCCTCTCCCAAGTAGTTACTGCACTCCTTTTAATGACTTCCAACACTGAGAAAACTGAGGAAATATGGTGCAATTCATTCTGACCTGCATTTCACAAACTTCAAAAGGAATACAAATGTTGTTAAAGCTGCATAAATGACAACTTAATCCCACATCAGATAGAGGTAAACATAGCAAGAAGCCAAATTAAATGCCATCTCTTTTTCTGTTTTTCTCCTTGGACTGCCACGCAGCAAACATTTCATATGATCTATGAGGTTTCCAGAATAATAAAGCAGAAAGATACATTTGTATAATTCTTTTTGTATTTACAGCAAGACAAATTGTCTTGTTTTGAAACACCAGGGCTGACTGGAGCTGTACAACAGGGTATGAAATTGTCATTGAAGCAGTGTGTGTTTGTGTATAGTCAAATATCATGTTGACAGTATAACAGGAGTTGATTGCACTTTGAAATAATTGTACCTACACATTGTTATCCAAACTAAACCCCTCAAACCTTGCTCTATACTTCTAATATTCTAATTTTACTTTGTTTCTAATGTGTACAGATTGATTCAAAATGCAAATCCAAATCTGGAAGAATAGCAGAAAGTTATTTTTACCTATGTTGTGCTGGCTCTATTGAGATGTTTTGGTATTTACATAAAACATGTTTTCTGCTTGCAATTTTTCTTCTGTTTATTCTGTGAAAAACTGAAGTTATAGCAGCCAGTGTTTTCAGTGGTGGTGCCTGAAATTACAGAATCATAGAATTGTTTAGGTTGGAAAAGACCTTTAAGTCCAACCATTACCTAGCACTGCCAAGTTTTAAGCTTCTGGGCCCCCTAAAAGCAGAGATATTTTAAAATACTTTGGGAACCATCCTATTTTCAATAAATTGATCATGACCTGAAAATCTTGCACCTTATTGACCTAATAAGACCGACGCTTACACATGGTACGGTTAATACCTACCACTTACACTCCAACTGAATCCCATACAGGGCCCAGCACCCACATGGAGAAATCTCTAGTGTGTTTGCAACTTGTCCCCCAGACCCTGAGGCCCTGGGCCCTGCATCCATGCTCAAGACCAAGCAGCAGCACCTTCCACCATGTTGTGCAGCAGCCAGGACTCAGTTTTTGAGTGAGACCAGATCCCTTCACAGAACAAGGACAAGGACAGAGGTACGGATCAGATCAAACGGCCCACAGAGCTCAGGAACAGGAGGCCACAAATAAAGAAGTTTAAGTGCAAGCATGGATACACTCCTAACATGCACCAACTTTCGATTCATGCATTTTCTAATCCAGAGGGACAACTTTTGACTTCAGTGGATTTTACTTTCCTTAATTTGTGCGATGTCTTTTCAAACCTCTAAAAAATTACACCATCCATTCATTGTCCCCCAAGGGGAAAAAAATTCTACAGCTCAAATAAACGTTGTGTGCAGAAACACTTCAGAGTTCTGCTCATTTTTGTCTTCTGTCTTCAGATTTACAACTATTGACAAGATTTTCTTGACCTGTCCAATACAGACTCTGAAATACGAAGACTATCCAGTTCTAAAAATCTTCTTCTCCTCCCTGAGGTTAGCCATGAAAGCTCTGACACAGAACAGCAGCTTATTCCTTCCCATTGCACAGCAATGTAAATCTAGCAGGCATGACTAGGAAAACTTCCCAGTCTGCTTGTTGAAGACACACAATGCTCTTCAACATCTGTAGTCCATAAGGGATTTGAGTACACAAGATTTTAAACAAGGGAAGAAGAGAGACAGAGAGAGGGAGAGGCCAATTCCAGTCACAGGGAGCCAGCAGAGAAGACATGCTTCACTCGAGGTCAAAAGCCTCAGGAGTTAAGTGGTTAGGAACAACAACAGACACATGATTTTTTCTCACCTCTTTGTGGTGAAAATATTGATTGGCTTTGTGTAAAGCACTTGAACTGCGAAAGATGAAATTAGGTAAGCTGTACTGCATGGCTACAAGTTTAGCATGCTTGAGTATGAAAACTGAGCTCAAGAGGGGCATGATATATTCGTCACCATAGAGCAATTAAGCGTGAGACAGAAAATCCTCACCTACCTGTTAATCCAAAGTCATCCAGCAAAACATGGTGAAATCCAGTTCATGATAAAACTTTGCATTTCCCTTAGCTGAACTTCATGTGGTTTTTGTCAGTCCAACTCTCCAACCCATCAAGGTCCCAATGGCGACCCAACCCTCCAGTGTATCAACTACTCCTTCCATTTCATATTGTTTGCAAACCTGCTAAGGGTGTACTATGTCCCATCCTCCAGGTCATTAATGAAGATGCTTAACAGTATTTGCCCCAGCATCAGTCCCTGGGGCACACCACTGGTTACTGGCCCCTAGTTGGACTTTGTGCCACTGATCATAACAACCCTTCAAACTTAGCAGTTCAACTTCCAGTCCGCCCCACCATCCACTTATCTAGTCCATAAAGTCCCCAACAGACAATAATATAACCATTCTCTACTAAACCAAATTAGACAGAAAATCCCAGAACCTTTTGGATTCACAGTAGAGCAATGCACATCGCTAAATCAGATACTTCAGGCCAGCTTTGTTCACCTCCAGCTGCAAGGTGACTGCTGTGAAGAGAGCAGTGGGACTTCAGTACCTTAGGGTATTGCCAGTGGTTGTAGGTTACTGAAGGTACAAACTTTCACTGTAGATGACACCACGTCACTGACACTACTCGTTCCTTAGCTGTTCTCACATAAGATTTAAGAAATTAAGGTACTAAAGTGGGAAGTATATGCCCCAATGTACTGCTGAGGCCTTTATCAGTAGCACAGAACAAGTTGATTGCCTTGAGGAGTGGATTATCCTATGGCCATATCGGTTTTCTGGGACATGTTAGTCACCATGATGCCTGTCAGACATAATGTTCTTTGCAATTACACTTGGAGTAAAAGAGTTATGGCAGTTCCAGAAAGAAAGTCTTTGTTGTTCAGCTGCTTTGCAGGAAGAATGCCCATGATCATGGTTTCTCTCTGTCTCACTGTTTGCTCTGTCCAAAATCCCCAAATCCACAGGGTTTTTTTTAAAGCTTGAGTGAACAACTGTCCACTCCCATCTAAAATCTGAAGGCTACTTCATAGGCCTGGTTTGAGCTTGACATGTGCTGCTTAGAGCTCTTCTGAACTTCTGGGATTCATATGGTGGGACACGATCCACAAACTGGCACATCACACCATCACCCATTTCGTGGTGGAAAGACTACCACACTAGCATTTTACAAGTAGCCAGATAAACTCAGAGGCCACATGCAAGTGAGATCTAGAAGCTTTTAATTTGTTTAGTATGTCTGTGCTTTAATTATTTTCAGTATAAAGGGGATTTTGTTTCGGAAATAAAAATCAATAGCAGCTCTGCCTTCAAGCCTTGTTTCTGAGGGTGACCCTGTATCCTGTTAATCCATAAATGGCCCCGTTCCTCATTCTTTTCTGTTTCTCATTTCATACCTTTGATCTACTCAAAAATCTGTTTTCCGCAGGCACTTACGTCTCTGATTAATTTGGGTATTTCACACTTTGCTGTGTGTGGAAGTCAGGTTTACTTACAATCACAAATGAACCAGGCTATAAATAAAGTCATCACTGTACAGTCTGATTCACAGAGCTCCTTTCCTTTTCAGGTTATTTTTTTATATAAATCCAAAGCATCCGTATTACAAGCTTTCAGTCCCAATTAAAAGAGGATGAAGAGGCACAGGGCTAATTTCACCTTGTGTAGTTACTCGCCACCAGACAAAGTGAATATAAAACTGCAGCTAGTCTGTCACAATACCATTTCAAATGTTTTGCACTCACAAATCTAGAGCAGCACACTTTCCAGCTACAGTTTCATTACTGATTTTAAAAATGAAGTGATCATTGTATTTCTCCTTAAATAAAGTCACATAAAATAATGCAAGTTCCTGAAAATCAAAGCTCAAAAACATGCAGAAAAAATATTCAGATACGAAATGAAGGCCTGCGGAAAAATGAACTAGGAGGAAGAAACAAGGAGAAAAACGAAGTTCTGCTTAAAAAACGAAACAAAACAAACAAACAAAAAACAAAACCAAACAAAACCAAATCAACAACAACAAACCCCAAACCATCAAAAAGAACAACCTGTATGCCACCATCACATACTGAATGAATTTTTTGTATTTGATTAAGAAATGGGTAGGTTTGTGTGGAATCAGAAATTCGTCATTTAACTGATAATCTCTACATTCTTGCCAGGTGAGGGGCTTCTTCATGTACTTTCTTTCTGCCAACAGCGATAAAACATGATGTAGGCAGCAGTGGAGAGGAGAATGGGGGAGTGTGTCAACGTCGCTACTTCTTCACAGGAAAGAAGGAACAGTTGGTGTCACATCTCGAGTTTCCCTCACCAAAATCAACAGCGCATTCTGCATTTGCTCGATGCCAGTAATGTAAGTGTTACTACCTTCAGTAAGTGCCTTGATGTGTCTCCAAAATGAAGAGCTGAAGGAACTTCTTGTGCAGGAAGGAGAATGCAAAGTATGCTTGTTGCAGAAATACCATTTCATTTTTCCAAATATCACATTTAGAAAAGACCGATTCAATGTCCTCATTAAGCCAACTGAGCCACTAATTCTACTTGGAGGTCAATTAGGAAGTAGAGCCTTTGCCTACAGACAGGAAAGTAAAGCTATGCCCTCATTTGGGAAGGCAGATGGGAAATGAGGAAAATGCAGGGAAAGACAAGAAAATCAGGAAAACACGAAACAAATAATGAAATCCAAAAGATCTTTTACATCATCTTCCTTCTATTAATAAATATTCAGAGGAACTTCAGGAAAATGAGTAAGAAAAGTCCTCCACCCCCTCTGGAAACCCTCTGCAGTTGTAGGCTTAAAAATTTAAGAAAAGGTGAATCTAGGTTAGTGTAGACTTGGCTCCATTCTGCCAAGCTGGACAGAAATTACCATAATTAATTATGACATATGCCAAGAGTACTCTAGGAAAAATTACCTAAAAATTAATTTTAATGTACCTTTAGATACAAAAGATTAATATTGTAAAGACAAATTGACATCCCAGGTTAATAATTTTCCTCTAATGTGAAACCCAAATGCATATTCCTTTATGTCCTGTTAAACATTCAGCATTACTTTTGAGGTGGGGCAGGGGTGGTTTACTTGTTGCTTTTTTGTTGTAGTTTTTTCTAAGTACAGTCTTCTAATCCTAAATTTTAATCTAAAATGTTCATGGATGTCTATAATCGTGCTGGAAATTAACCCAACATTCAATATTATTCAAGGGCCAAAGATACTGGAAAGTAATTCAAATACTCTTGTGCCAACTTACCAACATCCAGCCATGGAACTGAACAGCTTCCACTGCCGGTGGAAGTCAGGCACTATTAAAATCTACCCCCAAAAATTACTTGGGATCTATTAGCAAACCATAAGATGAGTTCTTTCCAAGTTTTTAATTATTATTTGTAAAGTATTTGTAAAGTATTTCTCTGCAAAAAAAAATTTAGCATGAGCCAGCAGTGGCAAAAGAGAACTAAATCTTGACACATTTAATTTTTACGCACCGAACTGTCCAATCATCACAGTATCACAGTATCACAGTATGTTTGGGATCGGAAGGGACCTCAAAAGATCATCTAGTCCAATCCCCCTGCTGGAGCAGGAACACCTAGGTGAGGTCGCACAGGAACATGTCCAGGCGGGTTTTGAATGTCTCCAGAGAAGGAGACTCCACCACTTCCCTGGGCAGCCTGTTCCAGTGCTCTGTCACCCTCACTGAGAAGAAGTTTCTTCTCAAATTTAAGTGGAACCTCTTGTGTTCCAGCTTGATCCCATTACCCCTTGTCCTATCATTGTTTGCCACCGAGAAGAGCCTGGCTCCATCCCCATGGCACTCACCCTTTATATATTTATAAACATTAATAAGGTCACCCCTCAGTCTCCTCTTCTCCAAACTAAAGAGACCCAGCTCCCTCAGCCTTTCTTCATAAGGGAGGTGCTCCACTCCCTTAATCATCTTGGTTGCCCTACGCTGGACCCTCTCCAGCAGTTCCCTGTCCTTCTTGAACTGAGGGGCCCAGAACTGGACACAATATTCCAGATGTGGTCTCACCAGGGCGGAGTAGAGGGGAAGGAGGACCTCTCTCGATCTACTAACCACCCCCCTTCTAATACACCCCAGGATGCCATTGGCCTTCCTGGCCACAAGGGCACAGTGCTGGCTCATGGTCATCCTGTTGTCCACCAGGACCCCCAGGTCCCTTTCCCCTACACTGCTCTCTAATATGTAATCTCCCAACCTATACTGGAACCTGGGGTTGTTCCTGCCCAGATGCAGGACTCTACACTTGCCCTTGTTAAATTTCATTAGATTATTCCCCGCCCAACTCTCCAGCCTGTCCAGGTCCCGCTGGATGGCAGCACAGCCCTCCAGCGTGTCAGCCACTCCTCCCAGCTTGGTGTCATCAGCAAACTTGCTGATAGTACACTCAATTCCCTCGTCCAAATCGTTAATGAATATATTGAATAATATTGGCCCCAGCACTGACCCCTGAGGCACTCCACTAGATACTGGCCTCCAACTAGACTCCGCACCATTGACTACCACTCTCTGGCTTCTCTCCCTAAGCCAGTTTGCAACCCATCTCACTACTCTATTGTCTAGACCACACCTCCTCAACTTAGCTGTGAGGATGCTGTGGGAGATCATATCCTATCTACTAAAAAACCCCAAAGTAATATACTCACTGATAAACACTCCTTCATACTCTTCTACTTTTTGGCTTTAGATACCACGGTTACAGAAACAGGAGTTGGAGCAAGTGCCACTTTTCTTTAGTTCCACTCAGAATTTTGTACTGGTGTCTATTAAAAATACAACTGTCTTCTAACACGATTTGGAAACAGAAGCTGAGTAGTTACCTATAAATGTGTGCTCATGCTGCTTCAGTCAAGGTGACCACACAACACGAGAGAAGAATGCTTTGGAGACCTTCTTCATCCAGCAAGGTTCTTCCAAGGTTCTTCTAGCTTCTCAGCATAGAGATACTATGCATTAAACTGAAAATGTAGGCCTCAAGAGAATGTAACTTTTGGACCTTTGAACTAAAGTGCACTACTCATGAATATGTGACCAGTAAAAGAGGAAAAGTAACCTAAAGGAAAGCAATTGGATTTCTATGTTTTAAGACACAGACAGTTCATGATACAACTGTACTTTCATTATGTACTCTGTAAATTAAGTCCTGTAACAGAATGAAAACACAGAAAAGTAACAGAAGTAATCAGTTAATATTTTAAAATTATGTAAGAAAATTAATATGATTATTCTTCATATTGTTCCAAAAAGGCATTTATTTTTCTCATTACAAGAGTAAATTAGGTTACATGTTTTGATAACTGCAAAAGAGTTAATATATTTTCATAAGTTCATGCAAAATTTCGACATGATCAACTACCATTTATTCAAAACTAATGGTTTGAGAAACCTTGTTATAGCTCTGTTGCTAACGCTGCTTCTTTCAACAAATCTGCTTTGAGTACATTGATGACAATTAAAATACTGCCCTATTCTATTAATCTATGTAGCATCATTCCCAGAAATTTGTATGTGAACAATGTTTCTACACTGATGTGACCTGAAGAGTACTTAAAACACTGAAATGATGCACTGAGGCCAGTAAGCTGGTGCTTGGTACAAAGCTCTCACTGTCCTCAATTTCAGGGCTTTGAGAGCCCATCAGGTTCACCAGCACTTTCATTATCTTAAAACACAAATAGCTTTTTTCACAGGAGACTCGCAACAAGGCAAAGCAAATACACTAAACCAACCAGGCAAGCAGTCCCCTCGTGTAACAGCTTATCTGTTGGGCTGGGAGATAATTTGCACTCAAATTTGTTTTCTTCACGTTTAGGAGTGAGAAAGCAGGGGCCAGGTGTGAGGAAGCAAGCGGGAAAATCACTGCATATCTCTAAACCCACAGACCTTATAGAAATATCACAGGAAACTCTCCTATTTTTTGTCACAAAACACACCACATGGGAAAGTTTCCTTAAATTCCAGTTTCCTACAGGCAAATAGAGAATCTCACTCCTCATTTCTATACACGCACACATATATACCCTGATCTATATTTGCTTCTAGCTTTCATTAAGAACAAAGTTGTGTGGCTACCACAAAACAAGAAACATATATTCATCATTACTGATCAGGCAGAGGTAATTTTTGCTGGAGGGTGTCAGCAACACCATCCTGCAACAACAAGCGGGTCTGCATTGATCCCAGCTGGATCCCGGGGCGGGAAGGCAGATGCCTTGTCTGCTGCTATCACTCCTATAAATGAGACCCCATACAGTCCCTAATTTTTTCCTTCAGTTTCTTCTTATACCAAAAACCGTTTGAGGTGGTCCTTCTTACTGCACACCAAGAAAAAGACGGCATAGAGCTGTAACACTGTAGGTGTTAAACCCCACACTTTTCTTCAAACACAGTGAACCTGTTTCTTGTGCCTTCTCTTTGTTCCTTTCCAGGCAAGCAGTGAGAGTATAATGAACTGCAAGTTTTGCAAAGCGGTGAAAAGAAGCACATGCAGAGTCTTAAAAAAAAAAATCACTGAGCAATATACTTGCCAGCCAAAAAGGCCACGTGAAAAATCAACTCTTACATTTTCGTGGCAAACAGACTCAGCCCATACTTCAGTGCCTCGCTTCTAAGTCTATTTATGAAAAGTAAAAAGTAAAAAAAAAAAAAAAAAAACCACAAGAAACCCAGAGATACATCTTGAGAAGTTCTCGAAAGTGAGGTCATGGACAAGCTGAAAAAAATGCTTGCCGGTAAGCTTTTAATCAGCACACTTGCAAAATTTTCAGGGGTGTTTTTGGAAATATTCATATTACGACTCTCATGGAGTGAAACATGCTGTAGATTAGCCATCTCAGAAAAAACATTTGAATTAATCCTTTATTTCACTATTTCATTTTTAGTAGTGCAGGTAGGCAGACTCAGCCTACCTAATATCCTGACGTTTGGGCAAAAGCGATCAGCTGTGCTTCACTTTACTGACCACCTGCTGAAAAGCCAGGCTGCCAAAATTATGCAGCTTTTCAACACCAAGCCTGGTGTTTCTTATTTAAATAATTTACCACTAATGTCCTCAAGTATCTGTCCCTGTGGTTCTCCTCTTGTTTTCTCTGACACTGCTGAGGCGGATGGTACAAATGCCTTGACATACACTTGCTGCCTCCATGCAGGGAGGCATTGCTGAGGGAGGCATTTCACCATTGCTGAAACCCTGGACACTGCCCTCCGTAGCCCAGACTCACGGGCTGAGAAGAGCAATATCTGAATGTTAACTTGTGAGGGTTTTGATGACTTTATGATCTTCAGGGTATCTTTTCTCTCTTATTTCTCAGACCCTCTCCATTTCTACTTACACACTGAACCCCATATAATGTTAAATGTTTCCACCAGACTGGAATGATAGAATCACAGGATCATAGAGTAGTTTGGGTTGGAAGGGACCTCCAAAGGTCATCTAGTCCAACCCCTCTGCAATGAGCAGGGACATCAACTAGATCAGGTTGCTCAGAGCCCCGTCCAGCCTGGACCTGAATGACTCCAGGGATGGGGCATCTACCACCTCTCTGGGCAACCTGGGACAGTGTTTCACCACCCTCATTGTAAAAAAATTATTCCTCATGTCTAGCCTGAATCTCCCCTCCTTTAGTTAAAACCCATTATCCTTGTCCTGTCACAACAGGCCCTGCTAAAAAGTCTGTCCCCATCTTTCTTACAGGCCCGTTTAAGTACTGAAAGGCTGCAATAAGGTATCCCTGGAGCCTTCTCTTCTCCAGGCTGAACAACCCCAACTCTCTCAGCCTGTCCTCACAGCAGAGCTGTTGCACCCTCTGATCATTTCGGTGGCCTCCTCTGGCCCCTCTCCAACAGGTCCGTGTCTTTCCTGTACTGAGGGCTCCAGAGCTGGACGCAGCACTCCAGGGAGGCCTCAACAGAGAAAAGCCACCTTGCAAAGCAGAGCGGTTATTTCCAGCACCTTATTCCAGATCCTTACAGGAATATAGGTTGACAGCTCTCCAGTATTTTACAAACCATCTGCCTGCTGAAAGTAAGCAGAAAATTAAGCTGAAATTAAGCACAAAATGTTGTGCTTAATGCACAGATGCTCCTAGTAAAAACATAGTAGTTTACATATCTGATAGTAAGTTGCCCCTCCTCTTACCTGGAGTAAAGGGCAGTACAGCATCAGTGTCTCTGGCTGGCTCTGCCTAACAAACTAAGTGGGAAATTCTCTTCTAACCTGCAGCTTCAGTGTGGTCTGAAGAAGAAGAAAATTGAAAATGCCTGAATTTAATATGCCATGCTACTATGAAAGCTGACTGCTAACAACAAAACTGTGGGTAAATTAGATTATATTTTGGCTACACTTGTGTGCATTCTCCACAAACAACCTAAACTAGCTTTCTCTTTCTCAGAGCATGGTGTCTAGTGATCCAGATTTCTTTGAGACCTTAAGATTTCCAAAACAATTCACAGAAAACAAACACAAAAAAAAGAACTTTGGTCAGGCTTATATGGTAGCTTCTGTCTTAACTTGCCACCTAGCATTGTTGAAGAGCAAAACATCGAAAATTCTATTAAGCCTGTCTACACAAGCACTGGCATAATTTCAAACGTGGAAGAGCCAGAAGCGTACACAAATAGCTATCCTCAGGATATATACTTTGTCCACCCTTGTGAGTTTATACCTGCATTAACACTGTTTTAACAAAATCTTTGCAGCTACATTGACCTGCAATGTAAAAGATTTTAGGGAACCGGATATAATTCTGCTCCTCCAAGCATTTACATTAATTTTGCATTACTCACGCAACTCCACACTTTCCCATTTACTAGATACACAGTAAACTCTAATTGAAGCCAATAATATACATTAATAGCCTCCAACTGTGTGTTTACTAAGGTATACTCAAGTACTCGATGCATAGCATGAATATTCCACAAACCATTTCATCTCAATGCGAAGATGTGTATATTTTCCTGCTAGCATAAAGGCAAGTCTACATCACCAATATCTAACATATGCATTGAAAGGATATCCTTTGTTTTCGAAACCTTGTCAGCATTCATACGCTGGAAGGCATTGTGGGACTAACTGGATCGTAGCCTTCTAAAGTTTTACTACCAAATGGCAGCAAAGGTGATGTTACCTTCTTTTTTTTTAACCTTTTTTTTTTTTTTAATTTGATGGAAAGACAAGGCTCCCCTCTTAAGCAACCTTTGCCAGAGACTAATTCTCTGGAAAACTGCTTCTTTGGTGCTAGTTCTTTTTCCCCTTGAATTGCATCTGCTTGTCTCCAGTGGCCGATTAATACACAACCATGACAAACACAGCCAAGAATTACTTTACGTTTTCTGATTGCAAATTACATATATTAAGCACTGTTCTATATTAATCTTTTCAATATTTGAACTATATCTTTCTAATGCCTTAACTATCCCAAATCATCATTAGGAATATAATTTTTGTCAATGCATATTTTCTCCCAGCTTACTTATGATTCTCAAAGGTTTATGCGTAGTCAGTGACTGAGGTAAGAAAGAGCTACACATAAAGAACACAAAAGCTGAGGAGAAGAAGTCCTTTCAATTACTCTAGGAACAAATGGGCAATTTCTTTGGATGGACAGAGGTGGGTAGATATCAGGTAACAGAAAAGTCTCTTCCAAATAATAACCAAATTAGCAGCTTTCTCCAACATCTCAGGATCTTTTCTACTTATGTGTGTATCAGGATGTCACAGATCCTGCTACAAATGAGGCAATACAGTTTTGTGGGAGTCCTTGATTAAGCTACAGACAACACATCAACTGAAAGCATCAGTGTTACTGCTGGACAGCATCTCAAAACCAAATTGACATGGAAACCAATGACCTTTGCCTAACAAGATGCTAGACATTTGCATCCCCCATCGGACTTGTATGCATTTTTGTGTCACATAAGTGACATAAATGAGAGAAGAAACTTTGTTACAATGGTAAAGTCTATTATTTTCTCACACAACTTACAACAGAAGTGACTACAAGCCTGAGTGTAAAAATGCATTTTGAACAAAGTAAACAGTGTGTATTGCTTACCTCTTAAATAACAAGGATGCATCTAAATAACAGCAGCTTAACAGAAGTCACTTAAAGAAATTCATTTCAGGAACAGCACTTGAATTATCATTGCAAAAAATTAAGAAGAAAAAAAGTTCTTTTAGTGCAACTGATGTTGTGCTGTCTCTTTCAATGAAATTTTCATTTGCCAGTCATTATCATTTTGGTAGAAGTCTAAATTATTTGCTGCTTGTCAGTGTGGGGCAGAGTGTAGACAAAATGTACAAAGTTGACAAGTTAGATGATAGAAAATAATAAAATTTATGTTCTTGTGAAACTAATGGCAAGTAATTATCTCTGAACTGGCAGTACAAATGTGCTTTTTCATCACGAATACCTGACATGTATTAGAAATTTCCAGAAGACATATTATTTATACAGTAAAGCAATGGAGTGGAAAACTTGTTAAATATATGGCTTCTGCATCCAGCATTTAATAGAAAAGTTTAATTGAGTGGTGAACCTTTAGAAAATTTTTAGGCCATGTTAAAAGACAGATGCTAAAAAAAAAAAACCAACAACAAAATACTCCCCTAAATCAACATGCTAACATTTTTTTTCTCTTTAACATTTACCTGAAGTCCTGATTCAGCTGCATTGTATGTTTTGGTCACAGACTCCAGCTTTAACAAAGCTGGTTGTAAGAGGATGCATATATGTGTGTCTATGTAACACAACAGACAATATCACAAAATATAGCACCTCATAAAAATAGTATTAAAGCTGTAAGTCAGCAGCCACAAGGTTGCCGATATCAGAATTATGGCAGACTGTCCTACCTTTGTTCTTTTTCATGTACACTTAGATACTTGGCACAGAAGTCTTGATTCACACTTCTTTTTTTTCCAAGATCGGAGCTCTGCCTCATTTGGATGCACAGCTCTCTATTCAGCATTTTGTGCATGACCCTGTACCTCATTTAGTAAACAATATTCAGATCTTGCGGATCTGTTTAATTTCCTTGTAGGCTTTACAACATTACTCATCCCTTAAGTACTTAAGTGGTTCACTAATAATTTATCTTCACAATATCCCTGAAAGATGAACAGCTGGTATTATCCAAACTTACAGATGAGAAAACAAAGCCCAGAAAAATCAAGGTCAAACATACCTGTTAAATGCAGGTGTCTATTTTGAATATCTAGATCATGCTACTGCAGAAGACACAGTGCAGCAGAGCTACAGCAAATGTGGAAGGAGCCACCAGAGGAAAGCTCAAGCGAGCTCCTCGTGCTCTGAGCTGCACCATGGCCGGTCACCCTCTGTGACAACCCAACCCCAGTTTCTCCAAGACGCCATCACAGAGCAGCAGGCACAATGCAGCAGCCATGGGATACCCATGTCCTTCTGCAGTGGCAGCTGGAGCCCAGCTGGGGTGGACCACAGGGACACAGTGACGCTATGTCAGCATGTAGGCAATTGCATTGTGCCCATAGGTGGTTTGGAGTCCAGTTTTCCTTATAAAAAGGAAAAAAAAAATACTGAGAGAATATTTTTGCCATTAAAAAAAGCTTCACCTAGCGGTTCTGTAAAAAATAAAATAGCTTTCGTATTGAGAAATGTCAGGAATTCTTAACATGCCTTGTGAATTAGTCTACTGAGAAATTACATGCAGGCGTCTTGGAATTTTTAAGAAGCAAATCGGGCCTACTCACTGTATTAGGTTTCAAAGTACTTTTGGAAGAGCAAAGTATTTTTAAGTTATGTAGGAGTACTACAAGCTCAACCTGTATGAAAATTATCTCAAAGAACATCCTATATACAAGTGGGCAGGAACTGCTAACTCAATTTTAGAGCTGATGCATCCAAAAGTGACTAAGCAAGTATGTCTGATACTTTGCTAGTGTTATTTTTGTGTAATACTACTTCATAAAAATCCCTGAGCACTGCCTTGTACCAGAGCAATGCAGAACAGGACAAACAGTCCTGCACAGAACTGACAACTCCAAGTGGATATAAAAAGCCATGCTGGCCAGATTGCCTTGGGCTCTCCAGCTAAATATTAATAGTACCAAGTCCTTCCTCCCCCAGAGGAAGGAAGTAGGTGGGACTGAAGAAAACGATGCTCTCAAAGGACGACAGCTACTCCCACAAGCACCATACCATCGTTTCTCTCTTCCCCAGAAGAATTGCCCATGCTTTCTCAGTAGCTAGCAGGACATTGCTTCAGGAAGGAGGATCCAGGACTTCTAAGGAAATAGGAATTAAAGAATGAATCATCCAAAGTAAACAACCAACCGAGACACTAAACTGAAACAGCAGCAGTCTGAAGAAAATTAGGGCTCTTTTCTGGCCCACATTAGAATCAGCTGTGAATAGCAAAGGAGGGAACTGTTCCTTAGTACCACTGCACTCCCTGAAAAGAGAGGTTCTGGAGAACCTCTGAGAAACAGAAAAAATAATTTGTATTCAGTCAAAGAGTACTTTGGTATAACTTAAGCATCAGAGGTGAATCTCGCTACTCTTTCCATTTCTTACAAGAATGTATGCAAAAGACAGACAGAAAGACTTTCTTTATAGCAACCCTGGGATGATGCACATTGTTTATTGACAGTCCTTGCTCAATTATTTGAAAGACTGTCTGCCCAAAGTCATTAGTCTCTAGGTTCTTCAGTCCTGGGGGCTAAGAAGAGGGTATTGCCCACTTGGATTTTCCCACATTTCAATAAAGCTCCCTGTCACAGGTAACATTAGTCTCAGGACACAGCAGTGTTCCATTATTAAGCTGGCATCTCAGAGGGTACAAAGAACAGAAGGAACTTAGTCAAGTGAAAATAAACTTGGCTAAAGTTAAAAAAATTTCAGAGGAAAACTCGTTTTGTCATAGTATTTGTCTTTACTGTCTGTCCCATTATCAGAATTTGCTGAATGTTGTTGGAGAATAACAAACCATATTAGTACAGCGGTCTCAACAAATTCAGCATTGGAAGGAAAATCCCTGGAAAACCAGAACTGCCTCACAGTTTACCACCCAAGGCTGGCACCTCAGAATGAATTTTCTATTTTACTGTAGGAGAAACACATTTCTTTCAGCAAGTTTGTTTTCACTGCATTATGTCATGATATACAGAAAATACATTTTGACAACAAAATGACAATATTTACATCTTTAACACATATAAGGCTGCATGCTGTTGTCCTTCGCATCCATCAAAGATTACAAGGTATCAAGAATCATAATTTCTCTTATGTGACTTGTGTGTGACAGCGGGACAATATCAGTGAAGAGCCATTGGACAACAGCATTAGTGCACATACACATCCTTCTGCTAATAGGAAAGTTAAATATAATGCATTTTCTAACCAGAAATATCTCAGAAATCAGCCTGTACCTACCACACAACCAAAACTGTACATTCTTGGCTGGGTTTAGTGTATGGGGGATTTTCCCACCAGCAGAAGGAGCTCTTTATCAAAGGAAAATTGTAATCATTCCATTTGTTGGAGGTTTACAGCCTTCTTGGCTCCTCCTGGCCAGAGAGCAATTGACAAGGAATTTAAGATGCCTGGTTGATCTGGGGGAAACACAAAAACAAACATACCCCCAAAAAACAACAAAAAAACCCAACCCAACCAACCAAAAAAAAAAAAACACCGCACAACAAAAAACTTCACAACAAACAAAGAAACCCCCCCAAAAAAACCAAAAAACACCAAAACAAACAAAGAGAAGGAAAAATAAATCTAAGAAAAAGAACAGCAAAGGCAGTATGTTTACTCCATCAAAAATTAATTCACTAATCAAAATATAAGTCACAAACCCTATATTTGTGAGCTTATAAGGAGGACTGCCTATACTTGAAGAATGTACAAACACTGAACTAACTACCTGAAGTCACAGCACCTGCTTTTTTCCCACACACACAGCAAAAAAAAGCCAAAGAAAGTTAAATTTTGGAAGTTATAACACTTGTCTAATTAAAATAATCACTTCAGTCTGTCTGAGAATAAAATTTTCTGTTAAAAATCAGAGATGTGGTGCCTGCTATAGAGTGCGGGAATAGGGGCAGAAGGAATGCTTGAACTGGGCAGTAAAAAGGAATCCTCCATCTCTGAGAAGTGAAAGGTTCCCTCAAGATTTCTATTACCGTTTCTCAGCAAGGCTACAAATGCAGGAGCAATTTGGTGCTCCCAAGCAAAATAACTAAAGGTTTAGGGTCAGTCTCTATTGTCCTAGTAGGACAGAGAAGATAAAGCACTAAACAGCAGTTGTCTTCATTTACCTGGGATTATACAAACCTGAAGGATTCTTTTTTATTTCAAACCCATGCTGGGCAAATCGGGTTTCTTCTTGAATCAGAGGACTCTGCTGCATTAGCTTTCTGCAGATACATCATTACAGCTGTGACTACAATAGTTCTCTTCATTTTCTATAGGAATCATAGGCAACCGTACAATTTTAGAAAGTTCCTCTATTACATATGGATAGCTGTTTCTCTTCTCTCTATCTGATCTGAAGGACAATAGATGAAATCTCTAATTCAGGCGATTATGTGATGCTTTCACCTTCTCCTTTATCTTCAGGTTTCTATTTTTTCCCCTTATCCCCATTTTTTTTTAATGTGTAATATGGCCACACATTTCCCTTAAAATATTTCAAAATACACCGTTCTGTTGAGATCATAGTGTTTAAATTACACGAGCGAGGTCTCAGCCTGCATAACTCTGCATAAATTCACTACTTTTACTCCATGTTTTGAGGAGAATACCTTTCATCTAACTACATCTGTCCATTTGGTACCTAACAGAGATGCACCACAAGGCAATTTATCACAATCACATGTAGCATCCATGTGAGGATGGACAAGAAATGCCCTCTGGAAAGGCCTTCTCACTTTCTCACTTGGTAGTGACCACAAGAAGCTGCCTAGATTAAGAGCTCAGACCATCTCCTTGCACTTTATATCCCATACACCCACCGTGGGCAGGTTCGGTCCCATCCATCACTGTCACACCAGAGTGCATCCTACAGTCCCACCAGAATAGATATGGAGGGCTTGTTCAAGAGCTTTTTTGACTTATACTCCCAACTTCTAAGTCATTCCTCGACTCTCAGTGAGTAGACTGCGCCGTGCCCATCAATCTCATCTTATTTGCCTTCACCTACCAAACCTACTACCTGAACACAGCATGAGCCACGTTTTCATTCTGCCCAATGACCCACAGTGCCACTTCTCTCTCAAGCACCTTCTCCCTGATTGATTTCTACGCAGGGAAGAAAAGTGCAATCAAAGCCTTTAAATAGCATCACCATCTGTGGGGCACTATGGTGGGTCCGTGGATTCCCTGAAAGAGGGCATGGGAACAGAAATTAGCCTTGAAGATATTAAGGCCTACCTTAGAGCAAGATGGGAGTAAAGGAGTATCCGGAGATGTTAAGGATGTACCCATGAGCGAGAAGGAAGTAAAAGAGTAACATTGATGATAGCAAAAATAGCCAATGAGATGTTACTGCTGTAACTTGTAACCAATAGTGAAGAGACACATTAATTGGTAAAGCTGTATAAAAATGCACTTGTGGCAGTAAATGGTATCTACTTCTTTCATCCTGAAAGAACTTGGTCTATGTCGTTTGTCCATCTCAACCACAACAGCCATCTTCATCCAAATTGTTCACAAAAAATGTATGTTCTGTGGTCTTCTGCAAAACACAACAACCCTTGCTCTTAGGAGGCCACTGGTAACCCATAGCTACTGATGTATACACACAGTCCTTCCCCTGTCACCTCCCTAAACAAGAAACACCCTTTTCATCAGGCTTCCCAAAGCTACTAAGAAAAGGCATTTTATCTACCTGTTGAATCCTTCCATAATTCTAAACTTGAAGCTCTCTGGTTGTTTTAAACTAAGTACATGATTGTAAGAGCCTCTATCCAATAGCACGTTATTACAAACACCTGTTGCAGCCTACTGCGCCTGGGTTATAAAACAAATATGTTTTTTTAAAGGAAAGATTATAGTATCTCTCAGTCCTCCCTATAAACTCAAGAGGATTTAGCAGGGACTGAGAACATTTTGTTAAAAGCGCTAACAAACCATGCCTAGTGCAGCCGCCTCCTTTGAGGATTTTCCTGCAACTTCAGTAATTCTTTTAAAAACTCCTTTTGGAGTTAAAATCCTTCGCAGTGATCTTTGCTTTCACATGAAACAAAGAGCTAAGCACCGATTTAGCTCACTAAAGCTTAATCATTAAGTTAAGGTGACTAATTTAGCACTATAACTACCTCCAAATTGTCTTTCAGATCTCAGTTACTTCATTCTGCAGGGGCCTATCTTCCTCCCTTCACTAGAAGGAAAGTATAAGCAATTGCAGCGCTAATGTAGGTACTTTGGCAAAGTGTGTGAAAGTAGGTAAGCTGAATATGTACCTCATGACTGCGGCATAAAGCTTGGAAACGCAAAGTCTGTGTGTTTGATAAATAAGAGACCATTAAAATCTCAGCAATAACTGATTTTTTTTAAATCCTGTCCCTTTAAAGACAGCATAACAGTTTCAGATCCTACTCCACAGTTACCAATCTACCACGTTGTGGACAAAAATAATAAGGCACGGTGCTTTTGCAAAGTGTGTGATGTGACAATTTATATCTAAGAAGACATGATGAATGCGTGTTCTTTTTGTGTCAATGCAATTTAGCAAGTTAAGGCAGATGAAGAATCGAGGTTGCGAGAGTGTCTTGTTTCGCCTGTTGAAGCTGAGCTCATTAAGACATGCCTGACAAGTCCCAGTTTCTAAGCAGAATTCCAGCCTGGGCTTGTTATTTGTTTATATTGCACAAGATTGTGAGTGTTACCACCCACTGAGCCGTTTGGCCTTTTCTTTCTCTGTATTTTATTTTATCACGCACACGGAGCAGCCGCTGACCTCATTTGGATTACACTTTCCTCTCAGTTGACTTTAAAGAAAAACTGCATCAACAGGCAAATTTTCTAGTATTCACCCAAGCATTACAAAGGCAAAAGCTTGTGTTTCCCTGCCCTGGCATTCACCAAAGCCTGAGACACACGCACAAATAAAGGGCACACTCCAGTGACACACATCCAGCCATGGGAAACCTGCCACAGCATCAGTGCAGTGCTTCTCAGGCACAGGACACGGCATTTACACAGGCTGCTTAGCCTGACCCCTGGAAATCTGTGCCCTGGCTGTAATCCCTACGTAGCATCCACAGGCACTTCCAGAACCAAATTTCGCCCCGTTTGATAGTTTGGTTATGCCCACCTTTTCTCTTCAACTGGTACATAATTAATTTGATAATGATATGAAAATACATGTTTGATTTCTGATGGGAAGGAAAAAAACAGAAATATTTTAGAATATTTCCGAATATTATTACAGAATATTTCTGGTTTTCATAAAAAAATAGAATAGAAAGGAGAAAATAGAGTAGAAAGAAGAAAGAATAGAACAGAAAGGAGAAAGTGCTGAGTCTGTTGGTTTGACACCAGTGTTTCTATTTTGGCGATTCTGCTTATCTGATTGAGGATTCAGACAAGCTCCTTTTTTCATCTTTTCTTGTGCACTGTCAGTGGTGATAAAGGAATGGAGAAAAAGAAAAAAAACAAAAGGTTAGCCTGCACTATGGCACACACCATTGACTTAACAGGAGAAAAAACTGACAACTAAAATTGGGCATCCTGCTCAGCAGCAGAGCCTCTGATCTGTGTCACCCTGCAGAACCAGGGAACAGTCTCACTCAAATAGCTCTGCAGAGTGCTGCTTGCTCAAAGGAACCATCTCAAAACAGATGGAGAAAGAACAGGCAGAAAGAACAGGCAAAAACAAAAACGACACTTCTGTGACTTGTAGAAAAAGATAGCTTTTTCTCCCCCCTCTCCTCAAAATTCATTATTTTAAAGGAGAAAAAAAAAAAGCCAACTGGATAAAGCAGAGAACAGAACAGTGAGCTAGTGAATGAGAGGTAATAAAAAAATCAAAACAGGCAAGGTATAAACTAAAGGATTAAACTGAAGGACCGTGCTGGATCAGGAATTTGTGTGTCTGGGTGAGCTGGTTCAGGATTTGAACCTGCTGAAAAGCTTTGGATTTTTTTGGAGGGGCTGTGATGTTGAGCTGGGCTACTTTTCAGCCAGCCCAGGTCCCTAACCAAAATAACTGTGTGGCCACAAAAGAGTTCATGTCAGTATAGCACAGGTGTGTGAAAGAGCAGAAACTGTTTTCTTTTCTTGGTAGAGCTGGCTGAAACAGTACATACTCTGTATGGAAAATGTTCTATTTCTGCAGCTGGCAATGGCAAATTCAGGCCAGAAACAGACAGGATGTAGGAGCTAATGGCAGAATATTGGTCCTGCAGGCTTCAAGTTAAGCTGCTTCTTAGCATGGCAGTTTTAACTTCAGCTAGTTAACATCGTTGCTAACACTTTGAAAAATCACAAGCTACCAAACCTGCTTTTTTTTTTTTTTCCTGCCACACTTTCAAATCACAATGCGTGGAGTGCTCTGTAACGCTTCAGCACTGACCCCCCCATCAAGCTCATCTGTGTGTCCCTCTGCTGCACACCAGAAATCACACGCACCGGCTGTGTCACCGCCCCACTTGTGTTCCTAAATAACAGCATATGTTCCTCACACATTAATCACCCACTACTGCGTCCTTTCCTTTTGCTTCACAATTCCACATGCTTGACATAGCTAGCCAGCTGTAATGATGCATGGGGATGCCAGGGCAGGGAAGGGGCTGTGGGATTGCTCAGCGCTGCAAACCGGGTGCTTCTCAGACGGCACCATCCCCAAGGGAGCCCTGCTGTGGCAGAATGCAACCCCCCTCTCTCTCCCAGTTTGGAGTAGGCACATCTCCCTCTTTCTCCGCTACTTGAGGCTAACAGCTTCTTTTGTGTGGCCCAGAGCACACCACCCAGGCCCATTAGGAGAAGGGAGTGCCGAGCCGCTGGGCACCCACAGGCAATGTGGGGGATGTTTGGAAGGCTTCAGGGGCACCCACAGTCATTGTGGGGGGTGCAGAGAAGCTTCTAGAGTGACTCCAGTCAGGTCTGATCAGATAAAAAACGGGACTCTCGTCGGTGACTCCGCCCATTGTCGCGGGTCCCTCGGAGCACGAGCTTGGCCCCTGCCGCCGGGAGCCACGGGCCCCCCCGCTCCCCGGGACTGAGACTCCACTTGCCTCGCCGCCACGTGTGTAAGTAAAACATCTCGCAGGATTGCGAGTATATTCATACTTTTCGTGCACATTTGCACATATATTTGAAGTACACATTTGCACGTGTACTTCAAATTATTTCACTCGCACAATTGCGAGTGTATTATAAATTTACCCGCGCGGAATCGCGAGTGCACACTTCCCGCACTTACTACGAGTACGTGCATCTCTTTTAAAAAAAAATAATCCTGCACCGTATTTTGGCAAGTGTGTGCTTCCCCGGGACCCAGGGCCGGCTCCGGCATTGTTTTGGTGCAGCCACGTGCATGCACACTGTGGACCGCCGGTTGTAACAGTTGCTGCCCCTTCAAATTATTTCCTCAACTGATATCCGAACCTGTATTTAAGTCACTTGTGGAGTGCTAAAACCCTGTTTCTTACTGGTTTAATAAAAGTTGCTGTGGACTCTGTTGTCCCTTAAATTAACCTCGGGGTGCCTCCGTGTAATATTTCGTGACACCTGCCTGCTCTGCTTTGGTGCGGCCTCACCCGGAGCACTGTGTGCAGCTCTGGGCACCACAGGATTAAAAGGATATAAAGATACTGCAGAGTGCCCAGAAGAGGGCTATGAAGTTGGTGAAGGGTTTGGAGAGGAAGCTGTGTAAGGAGCAGCTAAAATCACTTGGTTTGTTCAGCTTGAAGCAGACTGAGGGGAGACCTCATGGCGGCTGCAGCTTCCTCACCACGGGAGGTGGAGGGGCAGGCGCTGATCTCTTCTCTCTGGTGACCAATGACAGAACCCCTGGGAATGGCAGGAAGACGTGCCAGGAGAGATTTAGGTTGGAAATCAGGAAAAGGTTCTTCCCCCAGAGGGTGGTGCAGCACTGGAACAGGCTCCCCAGGGAGGTGTCACGGCCCCAAGCCTGACAGTGTTCAAGCAGAGACTGGACAAGCCCTCAGACACATGGTCTGAACTGTGGGGGTGTCCTGTGCAGGGACAGGAGTTGAACTTGATGATCCTTGTGGGCCCCTTCCAACTCAGGACATTCTATGATTCTAGGAAGCACAAGCTCATGCCACAGCCTTGCACTCACAGCTTTCTGCCATCTGGCTGTCACTGTATCTCAAAACACGGGCTGACGCAGTGGGACTTCATGAATCACAGAACTTTGACGTGATATTATATTTCTGGAAAACCATTGGCTCTGCCACTTGGTTCCTATTCACCTCCTTGCCCACTGTAATTTTTAATCATAGTTTGTGACCAAGCACCAAGGAGCAAACGCTGGGAAAGATCATACTGTTACACACCACAATGCCATATATCTGACAGAAATGCCCAGAAAAGCAACCAGCCCAGCTCTGAGAGCACAGCTGGAACACCACAGTGCTGCATCCCTCTTAGTCCACCTGAGACGGGGCCTCCTGAGGTCACCCACAGTTTCCCCTGGTTTAGCTTTGTCTGTCTGTCCATCTGTTCTCTTAAACTGGCAAATCATTGATGTCATTATGACTGCCAGTATGAGAATGCATATCAGCTTTCAGACGGAAGGGAAATAAAATGGTAAAAACTATGGTGAAACTACAACAGTTTTCCCTGAGGACAGACTCAGTCATCTTGCGTCACTTATATCGCTCTCTTTTCAGTTTCATAGCCACGAGAAGCAAAAGGAAAGGACGGGTCTTTGCTCCAACTCTATGGACAGATCTAAAATGAAAAGCCTTAAACAAGACTGTAGCACCCAGCAGAGCTGACCAGAAATAGGACGTATGGGGGATGATGTGCCCAGAGCTCTGCTACTGCCCGTCCCAAGTGACGGCTGTACCCGGACTCGGTTCTCAGCCTAGAGACCACAGGAGTCACAAATGGCTGCTGTTGTGTTTAAACCCACTCACAGGCCTAATTCAGCACATTCTCCAGCATATTGCTTTGTCTTTTGATAGACAGCAAACCGCTGGGACTGTGCTCCCAGGATGTGGGACACTCGGGTCCCCTGCCTGACCCACAGCTCCCACCTCCCAGCACAGCGCTCAGTCAGGGTGATGAGCAACTGGGAAGGGGTACACCCCACTCAGGAAGATGGGCACTGCACAGCTCCAAACTGTGTTTCACTGCACCAAAGGCAGAATAAACGTGTGCACACCTAAGAGCAGATGCCACATGTGCACATGTATCCCATAAATTACAATTTTTCTAGATTGTCAAAACCATGTTGCTTGATCCTATCCTTTGGTGAAGCAGATGATCACAAAGCGATTTTTTTTTTTTAATTTTTTTTTTTTTTAGTTCTACACTTCAGGTGTCTTAATCTGTCTGTCACTGACTGTTTTTGAAGAGTTTCTACAACACCATATAGTTGATGTGTAGGACCATGTGCTTATCACACAAGCCTCAATAGCACTGCTTTATTCACTCATTGAGGAAGTTGTACCTGAAGTGAATAAGGTGCTCTGTTCCAGATACTAACATCTAAGTTCTCTCCTTCAGGAGAAGAAAGCAAATAATCCACCATCCTATGCTTCTCTTCAATATGCAGGTAGCTAGTTGCTTATCTAACCCTAGGTGCTTGTGAAGTCCTTCATTTGCCCATCTGACCTCTAAGCAAGCTCTTATCCTCAGAGCATCCTCACCCACCTCCCTCCCCACTGCCACACAACACACTCGCTGCTTTGCACATCAGCAGCACCCAAAGACCCTGGGCCATTTCCTCTGTCATTCTTTGATCAGACAAATAGATCTAGTGTCTCTTTTGGATTTACTAATCACACTGTGTACTAGGTTGGAACCAAACCAGTAGCAGCAACAAGACCATCTAAATTTATGCCTGGCACAGCATTACTCGAACCAAGGGCATGATTCTGAGTGATGCTCGTGATGGCACAGTACAGTGCTGGTCAGCAGCTGGCTTGCAAACTGACCACAGGTCTGTAGATCAAATCGAACAATTTAATTATCTTGTAGTTTGCATGAAATCATTACGTCTCCTATAATCACAACCTGT
Organism: Streptopelia decaocto; assembly: GCF_964273445.1. NCBI lineage: Eukaryota > Metazoa > Chordata > Aves > Columbiformes > Columbidae > Streptopelia > Streptopelia decaocto. The sequence goes on from NC_138663.1 coordinate 157,951,047, forward strand.
AAAATTACTGTGGGGATGGGGAAGTTTATAACCATCTCTGAGGCAGTCGGGCGTTTTATTCTGCCTCCTCGGTATCACTCATGTCTCTCATTGCGATTAAGCAGCCAGGTCTGACACCTGTCTCTTTAACCCACTCCCACAGACAACCACACACATCTGCATGTAAACGATTAACACTCCCCGCTCGTGAGGCCACACAACTCTGCGCTCCAGTGAGAATAACTGCTTATACTATTGCAAATAAAAAAGGTGTCATTCAATCCTTGTAATAAAAGCTTAAAATCCAATGTGAAGTGATGGGGGTGTAAGTCAACATGAGCAAGTTGGACTCAAAGGCCATCTAACGCTATTCTTGGGATCAAAGATGAGTAAATCAGCTCTCCTGGGTCCTATACTCTACTATCATCCTAGTGTTCAAACTTCTAGCCAGAATAACCTGTTACACACTACTCAAATCCCCATGCTGATCGTTCCTCTTTGTCTACTCTGCCCTCTTAATTCTGGCATATAAATTACACCAGCTTTGGTTGACAAGGGAAAATTCAATGCTGATGTGTAGAACGGTGTAAGTAACCCCTATTTAATACCTACCAAAAGCTTATTTCTCCAGTCTTCCTTACTGACGGGCGTATGTAACCTCATGAAGCACCACAATATTCCAGGAGATATTTAGCAGAGTACCCTACTGCAATATATTTGTACTTCCATTCTTCTAACACAGTGCAGGTTTCTATCACATATGAAGACAACTATTGTGCCTTCCACCACAGATTTCCAGCCCTAAATAAATGAGCTTCAGAGACGCATGCTTCTCCTAAGTGTATCCTTGCATGAGATACTAATACAAGCATGGGAGAAATGCAGAGGAAGCACAGCTAATGCTTTAAATTGATCTGAAATTATTTAGTTAGAAAACAGGTTTTCTTCCTATTTCTACACTCTCCCAGGATAGTATGACTTGTTTCTGGTTTTAAAAATCTTTTCACAGAATCATGATGCATGGCTTTCCCTTCCCTTCCCTTCCCTTCCCTTCCCTTCCCTTCCCTTCCCTTCCCTTCCCTTCCCTTCCCTTCCCTTCCCTTCCCTTCCCTTCCCTTCCCTTCCCTTCCCTTCCCTTCCCTTCCCTTCCCTTCCCTTCCCTTCCCTTCCCTTCCCTTCCCTTCCCTTCCCTTCCCTTCCCTTCCCTTCCCTTCCCTTCCAACAGTATGTTCTCAAACAGAGCCCACTCTGTATTTTATTCTTCACAACTGCTGCTAGAAGTGCTCTCGCTCTTTTCCCAGGACCAAGCAAGCCTTCGCTAGAGGAAATGCTTAAACGCACAAAGAAATCAGATCTCCTGCCCTCAAATCGTTCTCGATGCTGGATGCAACAGTAGTGATGTCCAGTTCATGTAACCTATTGATGTCATTTTTTGAAAGCCTGAGCTACAGGAATCAAATCATCTTGGTAAATTTACTAAGACAACAAAGCAAAGGACATTTAGAAAGATAGGCAAGTATCTCCTTACAGGGAGGAAGTGCTGTACCAAAGCTTTTCTAGTCTTACACAGCTACTATTTACACAGACCTTTTTGTGAATACATTCTCATCACCTGTAATTTATCAGCTTTGCCCAACCTACCCAAAAGGTGATCTAAAGGCTCATATGCCATTTCCATGGGAGATGGGACATTAAAATAAAATATATTCCAGCTCTTTGATTCCCATTGATTTTGTGGGTAATACAATAACCAGAATGAGATAGCTGAAACCAATAAAAACTGATTTATAGCATTAAAGGCATTCTTTATAGCACTTATTTATGGTACATTACATCTGAAATCCAATTTCACAGGCTGCTGTTTGAAACTTTCTGTTCAATCATAAATACACTACATACAGCATAGCGCAGTGCCAGGGAGTCAGATTATACAAATGCCTGTGTTCCCAGAAGGAACTGCACTTCTGCTGCAATTGTGGTAAATGAGTTTGACAGTAATTTTTCCCAACCGACTTCCAACCAAAAAGTTCCAGTCAGCACTCCATAAATTTAGAATATACAGTTACTCCTTTAATCATAATAAACATCTATTTATTCATATACTTAAGTTACTGAAAAGGCATTAACAGAAATCATGGAAAACAAACTTGGCATATGTTATGTGATAAACTACTAAGTATATTTAAGCACGCTAGCAGGGGTTCTAGTTGAAAAGCACACACAAGCAGGCACGTGTACCACTCCTATTTATGGGGATGGGAATATTACCATCCTGCTAGTTTAATTTTCAAAGGGTGAAAAGAAGAAGCGTCCTCTGCGTGTCTCAGAGCTGCTCACTTCAAAGGAACAGACCACATTCAGGTCACTTACTATAATCGTTGTCAAGAAAAGGGCAAAAAATCAGATCTGACTTTTACAGAGGCGCTGTCATCGGAATCTGGAGCAAGTTCTTATTTATTTGAAAAGGCTTTTCCCTGAAAGTAAAATCACTACAAACTATGTTTGTCAGGTTTTATACAAATTCAAGTTGAAAGATGTTTTCTCCCTGTCTCCAATACGAGGGCAGACTTTGTGTGATGTTTCCCTTCTTGGTTATAAGAGATTATTTTTAAAAATGCAACTACACTGATGTGTTGCAAAACAGGGTACCTGTAGTGTTAAGACTTAAAGAAATAATTGTGGCATATCACGTTTTGCTCCTCTAAAGACACTACTCCACAGAGAAGTAGAGCGAGACAAAATTATCTCTCTAAATATACAGGAATACTCTTGGTCTCAGGTTCCTCAGCTATAAAGCCACAGACTCCTGTGGGGAATAGAAAATATATCAATATTGTACAAGCAGACAGAGGCTGGAGATGTAGTGAGAATAACAATAAGCACGTTGAATTGGTACCCATTTGGGGCTGGGGGGGGAATAGGAAAGGGGAACCTAAATCCCAGGTTGTCAGTTGAGAACACATCTGACACATGTATTTTATACAAACCCCTGCAGGAAGCAGAAGGGATGGAAGGACACGATCGGTGAAGAAACTTGAGACCGCAAAACATGAATACTTGAACATCCAGTCGTTCACCTCCAGAACACCAATTCAAATCCGATTCACGTCAGCGGTGACCCAAACTTATTAACTGGCCTGCGTGTTGAAATGGTATGATAGATTTAATTGGTTTCCAGTGTACATGAGATAAAGCTGGCCAATACCTTTGACATTCACAGCAAACTACACAATGGGCTGAAGACTGTAGATGAGAAACACTCCCACAGAATAGACTCCCTGCTCCAGTGCAAGTCAGGAGAGCTTCCAGAAGAAATACTTCCTTTGTACTATAAACAAAAGGAAACTACCTAATGTTAAAGCAATATAAAAAATAAAGAGGATTTGTTAGCTTGTGGCATGTATTTTTCCAAAGAGTAATTACTGTATAACAAGGGACATTTATTTTATTAGTTTTCTGCCACTGAAAGGAAGGTTTGGCCATTAAAGGCAAGTGCTGAGCAAGACCACACAGCTGGCTGACATGGACGTGATGAACCATTAGACAGCTTGATTCTACAGGTGGAGCACAGTGAACCCAAGGATGAGAAGAGGCAGAATAGAAAAGAACTGCAAATCGCATTATCCAGGTCCTGGTCACAGGCAGAGAAATGCTTTTCCATTTTCCTTGACGTCATTTAAAATGACTTGTACTTGAGAAAATACATAACTGTGTACCATCTTAAAAGTGTTCTGGACATTAAAAACAGACTCAGAAGCCTCATAGAAAAACATTTATATGCATTTCACTGAAATGAAAGGATACCGTAGCACCTTTTTTGAGTTTTAATGAAAAGAATTCACTAGGCTTGATCGTAAACTGTCCACATCAAGGTTTCACTTCAAGACAAGGCATATCTAAGTAGATAAGCACACAGTATTTCCAAATGATATTTTAATGACATTTTCAGACCAGAGCCCCTTGCACAGTCTTCTTACATAAAATGAGTAGTACCGCTACAGGAACATTTTTTCCATTTTTATGAATCCAGTGTTTTGCTTACACTGCAGCTGAATCTGTACAAGAATTTGTGAAGAGTCTGCTCAGAATATTAAATCCAACATGCTAGCAACTTCACTTTGATGACCTTTCCCATGGAAAAACGACCCAAACCAATCCATGAAACAACCAGTTTGAAAACCTAGAAATTCTGTCACCTCTCTCAAGGAAAGATTAATAGGGGCAGCAAAATTTGCAAATCAAAGATAAAAAATTCAGTTAGTCAATCAAGATTTATAAAGGCCTGAGGTCATTAGAAATACTTCATTCAGATCAATGTACAATATTAAACGCATTATTATTATTATTAGAAAATGAACTGAACCCCTTGTACTTCGTAATTCTTCATTAAACCACTCCAAAGTGAAAAAAAGCGGAATTTATAGTGGATAGTTTACTGTCAACCTGTGCTTCATGTAAAGGTCGAGTTAAGAATCTGGAATAGATCTGAAAAATAAATTAAAATATTAGATTTTTTTTTTTATGTTATAGATTGCAAACGTGTTGAATCACTTTGTTCAGTTCAAGTAAAGTATGGTCTTCGAAAAAGAATGTACAGGTGTCAGAGGGATCTAAAAATACTGTGAGGACGGAAAAAGGTATCTTTAAGCAGATAAATTACTAGAATGACAAAATAAGTTTGTATTTGCATTTTCTTCCTAGAAGACATGATCAAATTTAAAGGTATTACTTTTAAATCTGATCAAAGGAACCTTTTTTAAAAAAATTAAATACATGCCTACGATATAAACTGGAAGCTAGATTGCTAAATACACAAAAATACAATTCAATGATGTTATGGATTATGATAATGTCACAAAATTGCCCTAATGTGTTTTTTCTCTTTTTTTTTTCTTTTCTTTTTTTCCTTTTAAATGAAATGCATAACTCCTTAGACCTGCAGAAAGTGACAAATGCAATGCTGATGTGGGTGTAATGCTTCACATTGACACATAACTTTTCTCTGAATACCTGAGTAGGAAATTAATAGCATAACAGACACCGAAGTAAACATTTCATGAAATCTAGATCAATATGGCTACCAAAGAAAAGCAACGAAGAATCACGAAACAGATTCAGCTGCAGCAGGAATTCAAACTTCACTGCCTATGTGGTTGACTGACAGATGGACGACAGGCCACACTGAACCTCTTCAGCAAATGCTCAGCCTCCAGCATCAGAGTAATTAAAAAGTACAAATGTTTTCCCCATTTATGCTTTGTGTTCACTGTTCCTCATTTCAGAAAACTCACTAAGTAAAAAAAAAAAACACAAACAAACTAGAAACGGAAACATGTCTGGACTGGATCTCTTGGCTTCTCAAACTGAATTCCCTCTAATAATAGCCACCTCTGACATGAAGCCTCTCATGAATGGATTAAGCCCTGTTTCTAAAACAGCTAGGTGGGTAATTAGACATACCATAGCTGTGCAACAGGATAGATGTTAATGACAAGTTGTATGCAAAGTCTGTATCTCTCCCAAGAGCAGTCAGGTCCCAGGACAAAGGAAGTAAGCGTGTTGCATGATTTACACCAAACGATGGCACATAAATCAAAAAGTACATTACCCAGAATCCCACCTAAGCTCACAGATGGTTGGAGTCTCATCTACACTGCAAAACAAGAGCCAGGGTCTGATGAAGGGTCTGGAGCACAAGTCTGATGAGGAGCAGCTGAGGGAACTGGGGCTGCTTAGCCTGGAGAAAAGGAGGCTGAGGGGAGACCTTATCACTCTCTGCAACTACCTGAAAGGAAGTTGTAGCATGGAGGGGGTTGGTCTCTTCTCCCAAGTAACAAGTGATAGGATAAGAGGAAATGGCCTCAAGTTGTGCCAGGGGAAGTTCAGATAGGGTATTAGGAACAATTTCTTCACTGAAAGGGTTGTCAGGCATTGGAACAGGTTGCTCAGGGAAGCAGTTGAGTCACCATCCCTGGAGGGGTTTAGAAGACACATAGATGAGGTTCTCAGGGAAATGGTTTAGTGGTGGACTTGACAGTGCTTGGTTAACAGTTTTTTCTCAATGATCTTAAAGGTCTGTTCCCACCAAAGATATGCTATGATTTTATGTTTGACGTCTCGTCTACACTGCAAAAGGAGAGCCAGGGTCTGATTCTCTGCATCACTAGTAGCTTTTTTTGCTTTTGGGCTAGTCCCACCTAGCCCAGACCGGACTGAGCAACATTATCTTTGTGTGTTCTCGAGGCACTTGGAATGGCCGTGTTGTAACAAAGAACGCGGCTTTACAGAGAGAACCTTGGTAGGCACTTGCATGCCATGGTAGGCAATGGGCAGGCATGGGGCAATCCTAGAGGGTGCCAAGTCTGCTCTGATAGTCTCAGAGAACTGCATGGAAGAGAGGAAGACAAAACTTGCTCCTTTTTGTCCATAACATTGTCTGAGAGCAGCCCCTAGAGTGAACTGCCCCCAGGCAAGGTGAACCATCTGCCTTTAGGAACATGATGCACAACCCAGGAAAGATAAAGGGTGACTGCTAGGATCACCTCACCATCAAAACCAGATGCCTTAGAAATGGGACAAAAAGTGGAGAGATGGTCCAGGGCCAGCATGAGAAGGGCACCAAAACGATTCAGAGGAACACTTTTATCACATGTATCAGCCCTGAGTTGCACACTCTCAAAACCCTCTGGGGCCGTGAGGAGAAAAGGTGCTCGGACTCCAAAATGGTCCCACAGTGCTCTCCCACTTTCTGCTCTGAAATGGCTAGAGTCTGATAAACCATCAGATGGTAAAATAATAATATATCTTCTTTGTTATTTGGTTATGACTTTCAGGGCAATTGAAAACATACTGTTTTCCCCAAGTTCTAAAAGACAAACAAAAGACCTCTGCCGATGTTTTCCCACTGGTACACAAAGTCTGAAAATCACAGTACTAAAGGTATACAGCACTCAAAGTCTGAATTCACAATACTTCCACCTACCTATTGCACTAAAATAAAAGGACAGGCGAGATGAGACCGTGCGCTAAAAAGGAAATTTTAAATGGTATCCAAAACGCTGCAAACATTTTATGATGCATATTATGCATTTCCCTAATTTTTCCTTTTAAACAAAATCTCAGAAACCAGCATTTCATTACTATGCAGTCTACCATAGTCAGGCACCAAAAAAAATGTCAGTCTCAGCAATTCAGAGCTAAGATTTAATCAGATCATTTTGAAGCACATGATGAAGAATTATAATTATTAAAGCAAACTAGACTTTGTATTTCATTTTCGTTTATTTCACACTGAAAGAATTTATTATGTTTTATTTACTAACTCATAAGATTTAAAAATTTGTAAAGCGCTTTCAATTATTGATGTGACTTAAGCTTTCAGATGTGATCAACATATTCCTGGCCTCATAATCTGAAGCCTCGAACCTCTTAATTTGCTCATGTAACTCCCATCCAGATGTGCACACACAGCGAAAAGAAGGGAAACTCCCCAAACCAGCCACCACCACGCTGTATGAGATGCGTGGAGGTTTAACCTGCATTTTACAGTCTGATATTACAGATCTCGATAACAACTGGCAGGGTGAGGCATTCCCCACACCCTGAGGATGGGACATGGCCTATTTTGTTTCATTTCTGGAGTACGGCTAACCACAGAGGACACACGATCATCGGGGATCTTGCCCATTTGAAGGGCTTTGCCCACTCTTTCTGTAAAATGTTAAGAGCTTTAAATGAAAGAGTTTTTACTGGAGAGTGTTTTTTTCTTAGGATCTGTGACAGGTGAACAAAACACACTTGCTGTGCTAGCTCTAAATCTTTCAGAGAGCATGTGTCACATTAAAATTAGAAATTCTCCCTTTTAACTGACTTTTCCCTACTTAATAACCAAAGTGCTTGGTATGACCATTGCCAATGAAGTCCATGAACTCACTGCAACTGGGAGAGTTACGGCGTGCCAGAAGTGCTTAATCATTATTCTAAGTTGATAAATGATTTTTATGACCAGGTACATCAAAGCCAACTCACTTCATATTCAGTTAGAAGTACTTTTAAATGGTATTGTCTGCAGCAGTTGTACCAGATGGCAACCATGACACCTTGCTCTTTTTTGAAAGTTCATAACATCCCTTTCATCAGTTGTCTTCTTTACTATAACCCGGTATTATATATTTCCGAGAGTTCCTTTGACTGAAAAAGCAAGTCATTCCTGCACAAAGAAAATATTGCCTAATACGTGCAGCCTTGCAAACATCTTTAAACCACATCAACATTTTTTCACCTTTTAAAAATTAATTTTTAATGTTTTTGTAGTGATTAAACTCACAGAGGTCTGAGTTGATTTAAAAAAAAAAAATAGTACTAAATAGTACTTGACTTCCAGTGGTGACCTACAGAAATAGCTCAGAGGTATATAATCCTTGCAACTGAGGCCTGAGAAATAAATCATAGTAATCTGTCAAAGCCTTCTACTGAACCATGAAGCTCGATGAAGCTGTCTTGGAGTCAGGAAAGTGAGATCTGGTTCCCACTACCTCCATACTACTCAGTCTGATTTATTTGAGTGGTACTGCTTCAACTTTGACTGTAGGAGCAGCAAGGTACAAGCGGTCAGGTATAAGCTCACTTGACTATGCCTTCCTGACGTGACAAGGGTCTACAGCAGCTTCTGAAATATTCAAGGATGTTTGTACTGAAAAATCTCATCAGGCAAACAACCTCTTTGGATATCAGTGCTGTACTGCCAAGAAGATTCATGGGTTTCCACTCTAAGCTTTGCAGTTTCTTGACTGTAGAACTGAAGATGCAATCAGGAGACCAACCTTTTCTTGATTCGTGTAAGCTGGTGAGAGATTTCCCCATAGCCATGGGCTACAAAACGTTTCTGCTGAAGCCCTCAGAGTCAAGGAAGGATTCATCTTTGACTTTTTGTTCTTCCCAACACAGGCCCAACAGAATAACCTGGTCAAGGAAGATAAAAGGCTGACAAAGTAAATAACAAGGCATGAGTATGCCAAGCCTTGATTGCTTAAATTGGACAAAATACATTTTCAGGTAGGTCATTTTCCTAAAATAAAATGAACACTAAAGCTGCCCATTATGAAAGCGAAATGCTCTTACACAGAGCAGGGAATTTGGGAAGAAGGATTTCAGCCCCCCGAATTTTTAAATATCCTTTTCTCCAAAACAAGGAGAGGGAAAAGGGAAGAACAAAACAAATTAAACTCAGAAGAAGGTTCCAAAGGATAAGGTCCTACTTCAGAAATTCATGTGCAACTCAGATGGTGAGATACCTTAAACTGAGCACAGACACCAAACAGCCTGGCTCGAGGCAGGAGCACTGTGGAGCCTGAGATTTATGTTGTTAGGGAAGAGGACTGCAAAAAAAACCTCATGAAACCAAACGATTAGTCAATAAAACGGCAAGTGAAATTCAGTGTAAACAAATGTGGTGCACATGGAGAAAACTATAATGTGAACCATGCGTTCAGCCTAGCAATGAGATCTTAATGGGCTGTTTCCGCTCCGGAATGAGACTGTGAGATAATAGGAATTTTTATGAAAACATAAGCTCTGGGCTGATCATCTTTGAATACTCCAGGGCTGGTGGGTCATTCAAACCAGATGTCTTTCTCTTTTAAACAATGTATTCAAATGTCTTTTTGCAACATATTTCTCTGTTGCAAACATCAGATTCTGAGTCTCGGGCTGTAATTGGCTTTGTGCTTCTGCATCATTATCATAATCAGACTGGAACAGTTAAAAATATTAGGTGTATTTGGGTAAATCCTACCATGCAGTTTATTATCTTAGAATAATATTATGGTAAACAATTCTTCAGCTGTCTTCCCATCTTAAAAATAACATCACAACACTCATCATCACTTCCCCTTTTTATAAAAACATGCACCCTTATCCAGGACTTACCCTTAATGGAAAGGGCTTTCCCCAGCCACCAGGAATGTTAATTCCTAGAAAACAATGCTCCCTGGAACACCTCACAAAACAAAGTTACACTGCTTATTCGAATAGGCAGAGCAGTAATGCATATTTACAGAACTAAGAGACTCAAACGAAGCACAAAATTGAGGTCCAGTCTCAGAGTACACAGGTAACCACACAGTAGCTCCTTCTCCGTGGCCCCTGTTTGGTACAAAGGAGGCAAAGCAGAAAGAAATGAAAAATGTTTTGCACAAGCTTCGTGCTACTCAGCCTGTCAACTCTGTTAATCTCAGCAGAGAGAAGGGTCAGAGCAGCCCAGGAGCTATTCAAAATGTTCAAATTCAGGTTGGATGGGGCCTTGAGCAACCTGATCTAGTTGAAGATGGCAGGAGGGTTGGACTGCATGATCTCTGAAGGTCGAACCCAAACCATTCCACGTTTCCATGATTCTTTTCAAAGTAATACTTCAGCAGCAATGACACAGGACAACTCACTCGCCTACTCGCAGCAGAGAGGATCACCTGGAAGAACACAGGGAAGGACACTGACAGGACCCCACTATTTATTCCTCCTTTGTAACCCCACAGCAACATAAGGATGATTGTGTTGAAAACAAGACTAAGTACATGAAAAACTGGAATCACAGCAGAGGTTAACAGGGAAGGTGTATTTCATGCCATTTGCCATATTATATTTTGGGTTTCCTCTCTCCCAACAACTGTCCCCTCCCCACACAGAAATCAACCCTTTTTCATGATAAGGTAGTTTCATGGTATGAAAAATTTAATGAGCAGATGGAACAGCAATCCATTATCCATTAAAATATTGCAGTGGGTTAATCCACCAAATAAAAACGGAGAACGAAGCAGATGGCCATTTATAGTTCTCTTGATTTCTTAAATATTCTTTCCCAGTGCACAGCCATTTTTGTATTTAACATGAAATGCACAGTTCTCACCATGTGCACATTATGCAACCATTCATGTGACCTCATAAACATTACATCTTATAAAGCAATTATTTTTATGCCTTTTTTTAAAGGAAAACCTGTATCACTTCATGGCGAATTATTCCCGGATCTCAGATATCTTGAAATAATTTGAAGTAGCTGCCAACAGCAAATGATAAATCCACCAAATGCAAATATTTGCTCAAGATACGTTTTGGATGTGTCTTAATTTTCTGGGTTCAATAAATAATATAGGAAAATCACTTTGGCATGGGATTTGGGTTCAATATTTCAAGTATTTAGTATTTTGTCAAATACACGTGCCAGAATAATAGGTATCTGAGCTCCTCTCTCAGTATGATAAACTGGAAATAGCTCCTTCATTAAAGTGATTACAATTCATAGTGAAATAGCGACTGAGTATAGGTGACTGCTACTTTGGATTTCATAAAAACATGCTCTCTGTCACTAAGAAAGTGAATGTAAAAATAAGTGACTGCCTCTTAGTTGTCTATATACATGACAACCAAATCCAAAGCTTGTCCATGTTCTTTGACTGTGCAAATAGCTTAAAAAATACACTTCCTATCTTCTGAGACCCACACAAAGCTAACAATTGCTAAAAATAATTTTTCCCATGAAGATGCACTAAGACATTGACACACCAAGTGCAATTAATATACCAAAAATTATATCTGCTGCGTGCAAAAAGCCAATTTGAGTCTTATACACCAACTAATCTCATTTATACTGACAGGTAAAGTGGCACTTAGATACATGTATTGTAACGGGGCATTGCCCACTAGGTAAAAAAAACAGAATATAACCATCGTCAAGTCTTTTACTCGTTTTTTGGGTTTTTTTTATTACTACTTTGGTGATCTACCACAGTGTAATCTACTGTGCAACCAGGACAGCAGCCAGGAGAGGACAGGAGTGCCTAGACAGAGCATGGAGAAGAGGCTGGAAGAGGAAAGGGTTTGAAAACTGGGCAGCAAGAAGAGAAGGGACCCACGAGGATCATCGAGTCCAAGTCCTGTCCCTGCACAGGACAACCCCACAGTTCACACCATGTGTCTGAGGGCTTGTCCAGTCTCTTCTTGAACACTGTCAGGCTTGGGGCTGTGACACCTCCCTGGGGAGCCTGTTCCAGTGCTGCACCACCCTCTGGGGGAAGAACCTTTTCCTCATGTCCAACCTAAACCTTCCCTGGCACATCTTGCTGTCATTCCCTTGGGTTCTGTCATTGGCCACTAAGTCAAGCACTCCAGAGATATAACATACAAGAGCAGAAATTGGTTTCCATCTGCAGTTTTTACTCCCCCCCATGCACACACACTATTATTCAGTGTTTAATTGTCCCTTCACAGTAGTTCACGGAGGTTGGATTCATACGATGGGATCTATTTGCAGACTGATGCCCAACAAAATCCTGAAGCGGCCGTGTGGCTCTGAGTGATGACGTGTTAAGAGCACAGGAGGAGGTATCTGGCTTTTTAGGAGAATGCTATTCGGTGGTTAAAAACCATAAAGGTGAACCATAAAGCATCCTTAGGACAGGTAAAGCCATTTGACAGACATGGCAATGGGACCATGCTGACATTTGCCCAAATACACCTTTTCTTATTTACTACACAGAGCAGTCTACAAGCAAATCTGATGCACAGGAAGGAAAGATGTTGCAGAAGCTTTGTAATGGAGGCTTATTAATGACACAAATAATAATAGTAAGGAGTGAAAACTAACCACTGTGGGTTTTGGAGAGTACAAAGAGATCTTATGTTCCTGACACACCTATCACAATTGTATGTTTAAATTCAGATTGCACGATGATTTTCTCCTCAGTTCCTCAGTGGCTCACTCTCTGAGCTCCACACAAGGCAAAACAGTTCTCTGCCCAGAAACCACACATTTGAGAGGCAAACAGATCTTACTGTGATGAGGAAAAGAAATTTATGCTTACATAGCCAGGTTTAAAAAAAATCCTGTAAATAAGATATGGAGAAAAGCCTGAAGAAGAATATTATACTATATCATATTTAAGGGAAAGGCACATGATCTTCTGAAAGAGGAAGTAAGAGGTTTTATATGAAGAAATAATAAGAGATCACTTAATTGAAGACTATGTCCCAGGCACAAAAATTAAGTTTGTATGCTGCTTTTGCTAGCTTATTATGGTACTTCAGCAATTTCTATATTTGCAACAAATTTATATTAATATTTAATGCTATACTGAAATAAGATAGATGCACTTAAACTAGGAATAATTGGTCTTCTGTGTATTTATTTATATTCAGCAGTTTATATTTGTGTTTCTATTTCATGTATTTGATTTGCATTTGTTCTGGATAGCACAGAATATTTAAAATGGGTATTACAAAGTCAAAGATATTCTTATAGCATGAAAGAGATTTTGAGAGGAAAAATTTGTTGGTTTAAAATTGGAGCAAGCATAATTGAATAATGAGAAGCAGTATGAACCATCTAAAAGAATTATAATTAGAGCCCAAGTCAAAGATGACAAATTTCACCATTTAGAGCTATCATGATGAAAATGGTAAATATGAGTTGTCATGCTTTAATTAAAAAGGAGTGGAAACGGCATGAAAGCATTCATTGTTAAAATGTTCTTAGCACTGTAATTATTTTTATTGATTAAAGTAATTATTAATTCATGAACAGGCTCTAAAATGTTGATACTGTAATTCATGCAATGAAGAAAGGAATATGCCATCTCATTTATTCATGAAACTCTTGGATTTCCATAAATAGATCTTTATAAACGCACAATAGCTGGAAAAAAGCATACCCCAACCCGAGACAAACTTCTGAAAACATCCAAACTTACACAGCGCAGTGACTCACGGGGGAATTTGCTGTTTGCCATGACGTTCAGCCCACCTTTAAGTTACACCATTGCTCAGCTGCTCCCTGCATTTCAATAGATTTGCAGTGGAATTGCTTTCAACTTATTAGCCTGGTGACAAGAATAGTATTCAAAGAATCACAGAATGGTTGGGGTTGGAAGGGACCTCTAGAGGTCATCCAGTCCAACCCACCTGCTCAAGCAGGTTCACCCAGAATAGAATTCAAGGTGGGGCCTCACCAGTGCCAAGTGAAAGTATCGTATAGTTGCTGAATAGGTCAAGTTTGTATTTCTGTACTAGTGAGGATGCATAACAGCTAAAACAGCTAGAGGTGACATGCCCAGAAATGACCTTGAAACAACTGCTGCATCTTTGCTCAATTGTTAATGCACTTACAATGTATATTACATGAGTAAAAAATCAACACACTTCTACCTAAGAAACAAGAGGACAAGAGCAAGTTGGTCTAAATCAAACACTTTTCAAGAGAAAAAAAACCAACAAACCTGTGCAGCCTACCGATCATCACACTTGGTGGGGGCTAAAACAGTATAACCATGGTGACATTAAGGTTTCCAAGTGGTGTCTGATAGGAGGAGAGTGGGTTAATGTAAAGCTTCATCAGCTATGAGCCAAATGGATACCAATCCTGTGACAGGTTGACTCTATGACTGTAAGCAGGATGTCAAAGAGATTTTAATTATGCAGCAACTTAAATCTAAGTCAGAAAATAAAAAGGGGGAGGACAGGAAGCTCATTTTGGGGATGTCAAGAATACTTTTTGTGACAGATTGCTACATTCTTTGGTTTAGGAGGCTAGACAAGGGTCATAAGCGAGAAAGAGAGGGAGCACAGCTACTATTCATTTGTTTTTAATACTCATAATTTTTCCTGCAGATTAGCTTTTCATCATGCCAGAGTCCTCGAGGAAAAAGCTAGAGGAGTGTTTTGCATGGCAAACTGTGCTCACATCACTTGTGATTATCTAACTTCTTCCATAACACAAGCACCCCTAACACAAACTGGAAAAAGAGAGTGAAAGGTTGGTGATTTTTGAGTTTGTCACTGTATTTTAAGAACTGTTCTGCCAATGCTCTTCTCTGACATTAGGCTATAACTCCAAGCCATGAAATGCTATGAATGTACAAGAAATACAAGCACTGTTCCCTGTTCATGGGCACTCAATAACTTTGCAAACAACCACTTCAGGGCAGTGGAAACATAAATGGAAAACACTGTATTAAATGGCAAACAGAATGCATGATCACTGAAAGAAGATACATATTGTACACACTGTACATATTCGAAATGTTTTTATGTACTATACCTACACCTCTGACCTTCAGTACACAGCAAATCAGCCATTTACTGTCAAGGTCCATACTACACAACATGGTACTAACTCTACAACTACTAATACTGATGAAATAAGGAGAGCAAAGACCACCCAATGAATTACAAGAAACAGACAGTCTCTAACAGAATTTGTTTGCAAAGACTATGCTTGGACTACTGCAAAGCTTGTCAGAGATTGCCAACAAGCCACTTGATGCCCAGCGTGAACAAATGGAAGACATGGTGGACAAAGACACAGCAATCCCAACATCCAACCTTGATCATCTCCTAAGCCTAAGAATCCTGCAACCATCCAACTCCAACCTTCTCTGTAAGGTGTAGTGAAGCATTTGCCTTCAAAAAAGAGCTGTAGAACAAGAACCAATCCCATGATCTTTTAAGTTCCAGCAACACCACAGGAACAATCTGTGTCATGTAAAACAGACACTATGAAATCCTGCAGACCCTTGCTTCATTGAGGACCATTAATACTGTTGAGTACTACTTTGTCTAGCAAGCTCTGTGGAATCTTTCCTGTTCTGGATCAAGCATCCTCCATACCGATGGATACCAGAGGCCTCTGGAGCTACAACTGCTAGCCCTGGGGAATAAATTCCACACTGGAAGTTGTTTCATGACAAACTGGATAAATTAATTAATTTCCAAAATCTGCTTTAGCCCCCCTAAGTTTCCATAGACCTAATAATGCAGAAAAGAGACAGACATCTCTTCCCATCTGTTTTTACAGGAAATGAAGACATAGGCTTATTAAATGGGGATGATTAATCATTTATGGAAACATTCTTATTTCTGACAGTAGAGGAAAAGAAAACGGCATTAGCAAAGTTAGATTCTCTTATCTTTTCTGCACCATGAAAATGCCTATCTTGATACAGACTCACAGAGAAATCGGTTCCTCCTGCAAAGGAAGATGAGAGATTCATTCTGCTAGAACTGAAGAAAGTAAGAAAAACTAGAAATAGTCAGTATTGGGGCTGCAGCCAGTTTTCAGAGGCCTTACTGGAAAGGAGAAAACTCTGCACACAGACAAGAGAATAGCCAGAAAAATTTTAGAACACCCATGGCTCTGGCTGCCAGATGAGGAAAAACTCTCAATGTACTGCCTGGCCTGTATTACCAGTATCTATGAACACTTTACTTTGCACCGGAATTTTTTAACACTACTTCTAACTACTGGTACTATAATACCCGTAGCCATATTTATTTATGCTGGCCTAAATTTTATCTGGGTAACTCACCCAAACAGATGTAAACTTTGAGGGAGGAAAAAGAACTCTTAAGATGAAATGCTTATGTACTCCTGACTTCTCTAAAAGTGCTGACAGCTATTTGAGTTTGCATTTAGGATAAACACTTGATTGCCTACAGTTTCTGAAAAGAGAAGAAAAATATTATGAAAGTGTAGTTTTTATATTTTGAATTCTATCACGCCACAAACAGAAGACATTATTCTATTTGTTCTCTGTTCAACGTGTCATTTTTGCAGACTTTTGGTTTAGTTGGAAAAAATAATCTCCTGCAATATTTATAGTATAGATTTTAAAGTCAGTTACCTGCCAGGCTCTGAATCCCTTCAGTAAGAACAGGAGGTAAATAAATTCAGAGAGTCTTTAAAACTGCATTTACTAACTTCTCATGGTCATAATAGAAAACACCTGTGAATAAAGTATTCTTCAAAGAAACTGCTAGGCTATTACATTTAAAACACGCCAAACCATTTCCTGAATCATACATTACAGTGTGTATCACTGGAGTGAAAACAGAGATGATTAATCGTTTGTAGAAACATTCTCACTTCTGACAGTACAGGAAAAGAAAGGGTCATCAGCAAAAGGTCGATTCTCCTACCTTTTGAAAAGCACCGTTGGAAATGCAGGTGATCCCATGAGCCCAAGCGTACCCTGGAGCTTGGTATGTCACTGACACACACTCGAGCTGCTCCATAGCCTGCTGGGAACACACCAAGGTATCCCTGCATGGACTTGGTACAGACAGGAGACAGCTGAACACAGACGTGCTCTTGCTGTTGTGGTTAGGAGCGGTGTGGACACAGCCACCGGGTCCCACCATAACACTTCTTTAATTGTTACTTTGGTGTTGTGTTGGAAACAGTATTAAGTGAGGATGATTTTATGAAGGTGAACGTCCTGCTGCTCTTCTGCCCAAGCTCAGCATCGCTCAAGCTGTCACACACATGAGAGCTTACACTTGAATAGTCCTAACTAGGTGAACTCTTCAGCATATTTAAAAAGTAAGCGAAGGGCACATAATTTGCAGACTTTTAATCACATCTCACAAGAAGAAGGTGCTACTAGGGCTCCAAAGCCTTTGCAAGTTAGAAGCCTGACTGCTGCATGAACCCTCTTATCAGAACAGAAATAGGACTTCTTGTCTTTCACGGACAGATACGGTGATCCTACAGAATTAAATGCTGCTATGAAAATCTGCTGAAATTAAAGTGACTACATGCTGTAACTACAGACCTGCAAGCTTGAGTTAGCACTCAGTCTTTGTACAATTTTTACAATAACATATAAAGCCCAAAACAAATCCTTCTAAACTGCAAAAGTAGATTCCCCTACTGATAGGGATGCTAACAAAACAACTTCTACTACAACAGAAGCGAATTTTAAATGCACCAAATTATAAATGCAACTTCATTTAATTTGATGTTGCAATATGATTAAGATCCCTGATTGAAATTAAACAGAAAAAAGAATTGCAGTCTTGCATGTCTTCACTGATAAAAATAAAGAAACCTCACATCACCTTCTCCCCATGAGGATATTTCCTTCCCGCCCCCTCCCTTACTTAATTACTGAATTATTGAGCTAAAAACCGTACAACAGACACAATGCAAAATAAAACTGCTCTACCATATATTATCAGAACAAGAAACTTCATCTCTTGCTAAAAGTATGAGCTATTTTCTGCAGTTACTAATTAGCACTCAGAAGCCCATTATTAGGTTGGATAAGGAAGAATTCAGGAAACTGAAGAAAATAAAAACCCAGAGCAGCTTAGCACTAAAGCAGCAAATGAAAAAAAGATCTCTCATTAACTTTTTCTCCCAGTTTTACCAGCAAAGAAACCCATACCAATTAGTTTAAAGCATAATGACTGTCAAGTTGTGCATTAATTCAAGTTCTATAGCATTACAGGCATCAAAAAGTGTGGCAAAATACATGTTTGCAGGCAATCATGTGGCTGAAGGGAATGGCAAGTGTACTCCTGCTTGCAAGCTGCTGGTGTTTTGATGAAAACAGAGGCCAGGATCAAGTAAAACAAGGTAAAGTATTAAAAACATTTTTATTTTTAAAAACCTCAGAGTCTTTCAAAAGTTTGGTATTGATTTTTTTGAAGGCAAAACCCCAAACCAGCAAGAAGCAACAGATACATTCTTGTTTCCTCACTTCCTGCTAACAAGAAGGTTGATGTAGTCTTTATGGCCAGAACGTTAAGTGCTTCTGGATGTATTTTTATACAGAGGAAGATTCTATTTATTCATTTAAATGTATTTAAATGTATGTGTTTCCTTTTTATAGAGTCCTCTTAGAAGCTTCAAAGACTAAAACAGGAGAAACACATGTAAACTCACCATAACTTAACGGTTTAGGAAACCCTGCATCTGTTGTGAAACCCTCAAGAGTGCAAACACAAATACTATCTCAATAAATAGTCACTGAAGAGATTTGGTTTCTTGATTACCAGATTGTTCACAGACTTACTAGCTGGCCTACTATATAGCACAGACGTAATGAAAAAGAAATAAAAGAGTCACTGTTTTGTTTCAGATACTGTTGTTTTATATATAGTCTACCTTGCAGTCAAATTTCTATAGAACACAACTGTAGTTTTTGTATTACAATTTAAAAACCCAAGCAAAAAAAAAAAACCAGCAACAAACCCAAACAAGCAAAATTTATGCTTACAAACATCTGAAGGGTGGATTTAAAGAGGATGGGACCAGACTCCTTTCAGTGGTGCCCAACGACAGGATGAGGGGCAACGGGCACAGACTGAAGCACAGGAGGCTCCATCTAAACATGAGGAGAAACTTCTTTACTGTGAGGGTGCCAGAGCACTGGAACAGGCTGCCCAGAGAGGTTGTGGAGTTTCCTTCTCTGGAGACATTCAAACCCACCTGGACACATTCCTGTGTGATCTGCTCTGGGTGAACCTGCTTTAGCAGGTGGGTGGGACTAGATGATCTCCAGAGATCCCTTCCAACCCCAAACATTCTGTGATTCTGTGAAAATCTCCACCCTCCTAGAGACCTTGCTAAATTTGCAACTGAAACTACCTTTGAGGCAGAAATCACGAAGTTCAGGCTGTGTCCCTTGGAACACATTCAAGTACATGGCCACAGATCCTGTCCTACAGAGCCCTTGTACTACCTGAGATATTTATGCATGTGCTTTTGATGTCTTCCCTTTACTACCTAAGCAAAGACCAAACACAGCTACAAATTACAGGTTTTTTTCAAAACAAGGCCACAAATTATAAGGTGAAATGCTTAGAAAAACAGACATTCTCATCGACTGAGGTGTAGTTCCACTGCACATTCCCTGCTAAGCCAACCAGTGCCTGCCTTCAGCAAGGAGGCACTGGTATTTTCCTCCTAGATGGTGTTTCCTACTTCAAGGAAATGCCGGAGTAGCTAAGATCTTTTCAAACAATGTTCTCTCTGCTACTCAAAAATACTTGTCCTTCCTATCAGCGAGACCTGGACAGGCTGGAGAGTTGGGCAGGGAAAAATTTAATGAAATATAACAAGGGCAAGTGTAGAGCCTTGCATCTGGGTCTTGCATCTGGGTGACAACCAATGATAGGACAAGGGGTAATGGGTACAAACTGGAACACAAAAGGTTCCATTTAAATTTGAGAAGAAACTTCTTCTCAGTGAGGGTGCCAGAGCACTGGAACAGGCTGCCCAGGGAGGTTGTGGAGTCTCCTTCTCTGGAGACATTCAAAATACCACCTGGACACATTCCTGTGTAACCTCATCTAGGTGTTCCTGCTCCAGCAGGGGGATTGGACTAGATGATCTTTTGAGGTCCCTTCCAATCCCTGACATTCTGTGATTCTGTGATATTGCTGCCACAAAAAGGAAAGAAATTACATTTATCGCAATACAAGTAGAGTGTGTATTATAAAGCGAAAAATAAGCCAGCGCGTTCTGGACCCTGAAACTGCTCAACTCTGCATGTGCCCTCATTTACCTTCCAGCACGTGCACTAAATGCAAAATGGGTCTCACTGGAAACATGTTCTTAAGGACAGCAATGTATGGGCATGCAAAAAGCGGCAGCAGGAAAGTGAAGCAGAGAAGTCTCTCTTTGCATGTACAGCTTTTAAAGCTTTTCATCATGATGCTTACTGTATGTTTGCTGAAAAGTTTTCTATGTATTGCAAACAGGAAAATTAAGAAGTTAAGAAAAATAAATCCGAATGCATTCCACAATTTATCAGACAGTGGCAACACTTTCACTACAAATGCATTCCATCACTGAAGGAAAATTCTGTATTTTGTATTCATTTTTCTGTCTAGAGACTAATATGTGGAACAAAGTAGGAAAATACCCTTCCAGCTTGCCATGCCAGAAACAATTCATTTAGAAGAATGGACAAAACTTTCCCCATGAACTGGTTTGTTTGAATGTACATAATTTTGGAAAAGTGCTTAAAAATAAAATAAAATTGGTATGCAGGTTAAAGGGGCTAATTTTAATTTCCATCTAATTTTGAATGCGAATTTAACTTAATTGAAAGGCCTGATATAAAAGCTGACCACATGATTTCTGAACCACCCTGATGTGTTTCTGAAGCCACTTTCATCTCACTCTCTGGGAAGCACAACACAAGCAGATTGCTACCTTAGGTAACTCACAAGCTTACAGTTAACTGACATGAATCTTCCCCTTTCTCCAGCTTTTAAACAATCTCCTACAGAAATGACACCGATTTTTAAAAAAATTGTTATGAAAACCATATTTGCTATTCATAAAGGATCTCTTTTTGAAGAAATTAAATTTACAAACCAATGAAGAGTTGCTGAAAAATGAAATAATCCATGAAAAATAAACCAAGAAATGTTTATTTTCCTATGCCATTAAAAAATAGTACTGTGGAAATATTCCAGATTCATACTCAGGCAGCTAATGGAGCTGTCAAATTGTTCCCAAAATACACTTAAGTTGAGAAACCGTAGGTTAATGAAGATGGACCTTGAGGTTGTAAGGATGTTTACTTCACCTCACCTGTACCTTGCACTGAAGTCTTCACTGAAGTCAGTGGAATTTGCTGAGGTCTGAGCTAAATACACAGCATCACTTACACAATTCTACTGCCATAGCTGACTCTACGCCAGTTTGATGTTTTTTGAAAATAATTATTACAATATTTTGGGCAGACATACCAAGTGGAGATTGAAGCCACTTGTAGGAAAATTCTTGAGCAAGTGTAGATAATAAAGTAAGTAAAATCCTACAGTGAAATTCCACCTTCATTGAACTCGTTATTCTCAATGTTGCAGAGGTTATGAAAACGGTGGATAACTTATTCCATACACCCACAGTAACCTCAAAAAAGCAATTTAATTACTTCCATCCTCCATAATGAAGTTTCAGCTTTACCTTTGCGCTTAGTTGAGATACTTCCTTCACTTTCCCTTCATGTATTATAATGTGCTGCAAAATTTTCTATTTTGGTGGACTTACTTCATCTATAATAGAAGTCTCTTTTGACTTCGTAAGAAGTATCAACTAAGAGCTCTCTCCATAAAGAGTTTTTTGATTGATGAACAGATGCTTAGTTCTTAATGATATTTCTGAGGTTAGTCTACTCTAAATGAAACATACTTAGATTAGCTGATTTTTAGTCTCTAAAGAATCCTCTTAAATAAAGGTCACTGAACATTTCACCATGCAATTAATAAAGATTCAGCTAGTAATTCCTTGATCAAATATTAGTATTTTTGATTGGTCCCAGAAGAAATATCATTTTTTATGCAAACCTGGCACATGAATCAGAGCCACAGCTGCTGCCTGATATAATCAGTGTACAATGTTCTAATCCCATGAACTCTGACTCAGCAAGCATCTGCTTTCCAAATGAACTTTATCAAACATCATTTTTTTGGAACTAATTTTGTCAGCCAAGGTTTAAAAGGAGACAAACTTCAAAACCTTTCACAGAAACACTTTGAAGCCAATCACTACACTTCAACTTCTTTCCAGAAGACCTTCTCTAGGAATTCAAATGCTTATGATACCGAGTTAGACTGTTTAATTAGTAAAGAGAGTACTGTTAAGTTTCTTTCCTGACATTTTATGTGGGGGACATTTTAAGTCAGAGGAGTTGTTGGATCCGGAAGCTTTGATGTGCAAGTTTTAAATACTAATGTTTTAATATACCAATAGTCCCCTGACTGATAGGAACTAAAGTAAATTTATAACAACTGCACTTAAGACTGCACATTGATTACCTGTCTGCTTCTAAATACACAGAGAAATACATAAATAGTGGAGGTCAAGGGCCTGAGATAACAGCCACCATTTTCTCCGACTACCTTGCAATTAATGTCACAATTTTGTGACTGCAAATTTCTGATGCAGTTTGCAATTTCCAATACAGTTTGTAGACCAAGACCCTTCTTACTACCAACAGAAAAAAATTCGGTTGCAGATTCTTTTAGAAATTAACAATGTTCATACCAAAACACATGGACCTTCCATAATGCCATTTTTACATCATCTTTTTGCATTAATGCTTTTTAATGTGCAATCACTCAGGTTGCAAACAAGCAGCAAGATTGTTCTCCACAGCTGAGAGTAAGCCAGAAACAAGACCAGGAAACACAGAACTATAGTAATGGTGTCATGGAACCGTGTAAGTCTGAGGTCCAACCAGCTTCCCAGTCAAAGGAGGACTATTACCAACACCATATAATCAGGTCATCTGTAGCTGTATCTAGCCAAGTCACAAAAGGCTGTTATTTCTGTGTTCCTAGTTTTCTTGTTATGACTAGAAAAGCCCAGTTCCCTCAAGATCCCTCACACAGGGGATGGGGACTCAAGACACTGCTCATGACATAAAAGTTCCTCTCCACCTTTAAGCCATGTCCCTTACTTTGACTGTATACACCAGGGAAGAACATTCAAGGAAAGGGTTAGGCTGGTGTGAAGAAGAAATACAAAGGAGCCTTAGGATACCACACAGCATTGACATAACAGTGACAGGTGCACAGGTAAAACAAAACTATGGCAATGAAGGGCAACGAAGCTGGTGAGGGGTCTGGAACACAAGTCTGATGAGGAGCAGCTGAGGGAACTGGGGCTGTTTAGCCTCGAGAAAAGGAGGCTGAGGGGAGATGTTTAAAAGATGCATAGATGAGGTTCTTAGGGACATGATTTGGTGCCAGAGTTGGGTTATGGTTGGACTTGATGATCTTGAGGGTCTCTCTTCCAACCTAAATGATTCTATGATTCTGTTCTATGAAACACAGAACATAAGGGCTCCATTGCTGCTTCTTCCCAATTTGAGGCAGGCTGAGTTTCCAAGGAATTCTGCTCCATCGTGAGGAGAATATACTTTCTCTTCACTTATTTTATCTGTTGGCTTTTATTCCTAAGGGCTTGCTGTGCTATCTTTGCTAATTATAACAGGACTCAGTAGGTATGGCTTAGGTGGCTGGCTATTTCAGGGTGGATTAATTACCCCTGAAAGCATCTCACTTACCCACGTGAAATTGGAGAGAATCTGAAGCTGAGATGCACTATGTGTCTCTCAGAGCTCTACAGTATAGATCTCTACAAATGAACTAGTTATTCGGGGTGGGCACATAAAGCAAAACACTTTCACAATTTTTTTCTTTTTTTAAATCAGTACAAGCATCTCTTCCAAAAAAAAAGAAAGTTATATTATATCCCTTTAGTTGTTGACAGGCTTGGAGACACACTAATGTAAAATAAAACAGCTTACAGACAAATTATTGCTATAATTGGTTAAAATATTGTTCTGTACCCAAAACATTTTATTTTAGGAACATTCTATAAGTATTCCATCAATATGCATTCCTCAAAAATAACAATCACATTGAGATTATATAAACTTTGTTCTATTTTCTAAAATAAAGAGCTGTCTAATGATCTAGAAAAGCTTCATTATAAGACTCCATCTTTCTCCAAGTGTTACCCAGTTAAAATAATGACCTTTCTCTCTATTTAAAACTAAATTTAAGAATTAGCATAAGAAACTATAATTAAAGTAACAGCATAAGAAACATTATTCCCTGTTATTTCTCCTAACTGCTAATAAGTTTGGAGTAAAAAGTATTCTTTATTAGTTGAATACCAAAATACGATTACCTAGTAAAAAAATAAAACAGTAGAGAAAGGCTTTATAGAATTCTGTTGTGATGCCGTGCAATGAGAAACTTCACAATTCAGAGATTAATTGTTTTAGCTTACTTAAGTAATATATTCTGCTTTTCAAAAATCTACTCGTACAGGCAAGATTTGATATTTTTATTAAAACTTTTGTTCAGCTCATACCCTGTTGCCCTGAAAATAAGACAGGGTCTTATATTTATTCTTGGTCCAAAATGTATTACTTTTTTACATGTATAGCTGCCTGGACACTATTTAAATTGACTTTTTTAATGAACTAGGGCTTATTTTTGGAGTAGGGCTTATATTTTGAGCATCTGCAAAAATCCTGAAAAATCATGCTAGGGCTTATTCTTGGGGTAGGTCTTATTTTTGAGGAAACAGGGTATCTATATGTCATATCAGTTCTACTGATTCTGGTCTGCATTATTATTTTTAATCTACTATACACTCAAAAGCTTCAGCAGTTCTATAATGGTTAATAACAAGTTAACAGCTGTAGTTTCACCTGAGCTAGACCCAACCAGCAGGTCATACCCTAGATCAGGGGTGTCAAACTACTTTTTACCAGGGGCCATATCAGCCTGGTGGTTGCCTTCAAGGAGCCGAATGTACTTTTAGGACTGTATAATGTAGGAGTAGTTAGATTTATACAGTCCTAAATCTATAAATCTTACATAGGTCCAAGAGGCGGAGATACGAGTACTGCAGAAATCCATATGACACAGTGCTCTTGTAATGGCAAAGGGAAAGGGAACACCATCCTGAGGTTCCAAAAATGCTGGAGCAGTCAGAGAGCCTCTGAAAAAATCTCTAGTCTTCATTCAGCCTAAATGGTCTGAAATAACAAGTAGTGTGGGACCCAACGTGACTAGAATATCTGCCCTCCAGATGTTTGTTCCAGCAAGTAAGAGAATAATGGAGAAGATACAGACACGGTGGAGAAAAGAGTGTCCACTGAGATGGAGTACGCAGGCCACAAAAGGTGGGGGAAGTAAGATTCCTCTGGCTATCAAAAGGTGATTGAGTAGAAGAGAACAAACCAGAGGCAGAAGAGATAGAGAAGAAAAATATAAATATGGGACACCCACGAAGAACATAAAAATGATAAAGAATAACCATATGCTGACAGGGAAGAAAAGTAAACAGAGAATCACAAGGGATGGGGAGAGTGAGAGACTGAAGAAATAACAGAAATCCTGAAAACAGAAAATAACATTGAAGTCACAACGTTTTATTTATTTCAGATTTATGCATTTCTATATTCATTTGTTGCAGGTGAGATTCCTTTTGAACTATCAATCATTTTTGCAAGATGTGACAAGCGTTTTTTCATCTAGGTTCTTTCCCTTTTTCTTTGCCTTTGCAGAGACCGACAGATCACTTCACTAAGCTATCTGTCACTAGCACTGTACAGCAAGGCAGAGATTTTGGGTGCACAGGCAAACACGCACACCCCTCCCCAGTGACTCAGTTGGTCTGCTGAATCCAACAATATCTGCAGCTCTGAACAAGTAGCATTTTGTACATGGTTTTTCAAGGCTGTTAAACACGGCTCTTGTTCTTTTGTGTGCATCTGACGCACGCACTTAACTTTTGAGTCCATGGGTGTCTAAAAGGCAGAGAGCATAGGGAGAGGATCACAAGAGCTTTACTCAAGTCCTCATCACCCACAGCAATGGAGCAGTGGTTTCTGGAAGTTACCAGCAAACTACCAGGTAGGATCTCTGGAGAACCCCAACACTGAGAAGTTTCTTCACCAACTGCAGGAGTAGCCTGGAGCTCTAATAAAGGAAGGAAGGTATCTGCTAGAGTGAGGGGTATGATCAGAAGAATAAAGTGATTTGTTTGGAAATTGTTGAGTTAAAACTGGTCTAGTTTCTACCCATTCAGCCTATGAAATGATTAAATGGAGAGCCTGAAAGGCTTTGTCTTGCCAGGGTAAAACACCAGGGTTTCAGTGATAATAAGGGTCTTGAGCCAGCCTGTGGCTATAGTGAATAACGTGTTCAAGGAAAATGAAGAATATTCTAATTAAACTGAAAGTCTATGGAGTTAAATCTGTCAGCAATTTAGATGCTATCTCTATATAATATTGCCTCAGAAGGCTCAGACAGAAGGACTTCTACACTATCTATATCCTAGAAGATACGATGCATATGACAGAGATACATTTTTGCAAGAAGGTTGTTATCAGTTTATATAATGTCCCCTGCAATCTATTAGGACAAACTTTGGTCCCTAAAAATACACAGTTTCTAGTAAGATACAATAGTCTTCTCATGACAGAACCTTATGTTGTGATCTTGAAAAATTCACATAGTAGATGAAGTATGTCTCTGACTTTCTAAGATGGAAGTAGTCATTCAGGACACTTTGGGTTCTCACAAGGAGGTACCTGTGGCTATCGCTGCAGTGCAAAAGATAACTTCATTAAATAAAGCACATGATCCTGGTGGGTCCTTTTCTGTAATCCAGTTCTGGCAGAACTACAATAAAGAACCTAACCCTAATACAGAGATACAAGATCCTTCATGCCTAGAGGTAAGTTCATAATCTTTTTACAGACAGCACGACTAGGCTGATGAGCTCAAGTGTTTAACCTGAGGCTATGGAAAAATTTCAACGTGCCCTTCCTTTAGTATAAACTTTAAGGGCAAGTGTAGAGTCTTACATCTGGGCAGGAACAACCCCAGGTTCCAGTATAAGTTGGGGAACAACCTGTTAGAGAGCAGTGTAGGGGAAAGGGACCTGGGGGTCCTGGTGGACAACAGGATGACCATGAGCCAGCACTGTGCCCTTGTGGCCGGGAAGGCCAATGGCATCCTGAGGTGTATTAGAAGGGGGGTGGTTAGTAGATTGAGAGAGGTTCTCCTCCCCCTCTACTCTGCCCTGGTGAGACCACATCTGGAATATTGTGTCCAGTTCTGGACACAGTTCAAGAAGTTCAGGGAAGGACAAGTTCAAGTTCAAGAAGGACAGGGAACTGCTGGAGAGAGTCCAGCACAGGGCAATTAAGATGATTAAGGGAGTGGAGCATCTCCCTTATGAGGAAAGGCTGAGGGAGCTGGGGCTCTTTAGCTTGGAGAAGAGGAGACTGAGGGGTGACCTCATTAATGTTTATAAATACCTGAAGGGTGAGTGTCACGAGGATGGAGCCAGGCTCTTCTCGGTGACAACCAATGATAGCACAAGAGGCAACGGGTGCAAACTGGAACACAGGAGGTTCCACTTAAATTTGAGAAGAAACTTCTTCTCAGTGAGGGTGACAGACACTGGAACAGGCTGCCCAGGGGGGTTGTGGAGTCTCCTACTCTGGAGACATTCAAAACCCACCTGGACACATTCCTCTGTAACCTCATCTAAGTGTTCCTGCTCCGGCAGGTGGATTGGACTAGATGATCTTTTGAGGTCCCTTCTAATCCCTGGCGTTCTGTGGTTCTGTGATTTACTTCGGTATAAGAGGGAGTGCAGGTAAAGCATATGTTCGACCTTAACAGGAGAACTCAAATGCACATGTATGCTTTCTTATATTTTTGCACAAGTGTGTGATGTTCCTTCAAAAGAAACAGTAAGGCAGAGGGAAAGAGGGGAGACTGCTTTTCTTCTGGGGAGCTACTAAGCATAGAGAGGTCCTTCCTTCCAGAGACTGCGGTGCCTACCAAGAGAAAAAGGAGTCATAGCTCAGACTGGGGGTGCTGCAGCTCATGCAGAGACTGCCCAGAGCCAGAAGCAAACAACCAGATCTCAGAGAGATGGCTGGAAGGCAAACTCCTCAGTATCAGAGGAGTCAATGCAGCATTTGCTGCTATTTAGAGCTGCTAAACTGCCCAGAAGCAAAAACCTTTTGAACAGACACAGTGGGTAGCAGAATTTTTAAATCAACAAAAATGCTATATACTTTCTTTTCATTCCATCTTATCTAGCTGCTCCGGGGTTTCTGGATTTAGGAAGATTCTTAGTCCTAGCTTTGACTCAGAAAAAATCTGTCTTGAACTCAAAAGCTTTTTGTCTTCTTCAGGGAGCTTATTATAGGAGAAATATCTATGCACACCTACCTCAAAGGTCTGACTCCAGGCTTTATTCACAGTGTAAATGAAGTCACCAGGAACAGGCCTTCATCTGGAGAAGACCTTACTTGTCCATGAACAGATTCACACTTAGGATCTCCCAAAAATTAACTCTGCCATTTTGTGACCTTGCCAGTGCATGTTACTGCGTAAGCATGTGTAAGGACTCAGACATGTTCTTGGAGAACAAGAAAGCTAGAAATTAACCTCACTTTAATGCAGAAATTCCTGGGATGCTTGCTGACCTAAGGCAGAGGAGTGCAGCATACAGTGCAAGTGTCTGGTGCAATTCCATCCCATGGCTTCCCAAGAAATAGTTTCCAAGAGCTGTATAGGGAAAGAGGACTCAAGCACAACTACTTGGCTGCCCTTTAGAAGACCAGATAGTAGCTTTAAGAGACAAGAAATGACATCAGCTGGAGCAGGAAGACATCTTCTCTGTGATATGGATCATTTCAGCCAGTCCACAATGTTCTAGGCCTGACTAGGTTAATGGTTACAGGTGAGATGTTGCCTCATGGAGCTTACTCAGGTGACCTAATGTATAGGGACCCAGTACAGAGGATTTCAAGGAAACCTCTGGGACGTCCCCTGTATAGCAAAAGAAAGAAAAAAAAGCAAGTCTAGACAGTGTCTGTATGATACACTGTAACTACGGAGAAACTGTAGGTATGAACTTCTGTGGGCAGAGGTAGAATACCATGTGCAGTACCTGAGTCACACACAAGTTTTTTGCCAACAGAGTGAAGTCCAGTACTTTGCCTTCAAATCAAATTACTCAGGAGGAAAGGATGAATTGGAAGATGCTTTTGACTGAATTCGCCTGCCAGCTCATAGCACATGTCGCGTACCTTGGTGATGAAGACTTTTTTCCCTTTCCTCTGGCATTGCCTGAAGAGAGTCCAATACGAATGAGGATGACTCTGAAATGAAGACCATACACTCAGGGATCACTTGCATGAGAGGAAGCAATCAGAGCCCAGACTTCCAAAGTGCAAGGGTCTGTAATTACCAAAACAAAAAACCGAAGAGAGATTTCTCTTTCCTTAGGGACAGATGATAGCGCAGGTCATGCTACACTTAGGTCACTAGTTATATGAAAAGTCTTGGTGCTCTCCTCTACAACAGATGTGTGTTTTCATTAAAGTTTTCCACCTTCATCCCCTGTGTTATAAAAAAAGACAAGATAAACAGCTTAAACTGACAGAGAAAGCAACATCTTGCTTTCTTAAAAATGCAGACTTCCATGAGCAATCAAGCAGCTATTTCCAGTCGCAGATCTCCATCCCACTAGGTCTCCCTGGCATCTTTTCTTCCGGAATTGTGTGCTCTAAATTGTATTTGCTGCAATTATGAGATTGTCACTGGAGTAAATGAGGATGCCCAGGTCTTTAAAATGTATATACCCAAGTGATAATTGACGACTATTGGCTCATAAATGTTTACTGCTGCTTCATGCGTTACTCCTCCCTTGTTAAACTGCTGTAAAAAGACTGCATATAATTTTAAACTTGATGCATGTATACATACAATGATTGAGACCATGTGGTTACAAAAAGCTCCATAAAATGCTGAAAAAGCCTTTGATTCTATAGAGTAGAGTAATATCCTAATGTGGTCCCAACATAATGTTGTTCAACTGGACCCAAGTTCCTTTACTTAATAAAAAGATGCATAGGAGAGGGTAATATCTTCACTTTGTTCAAAACACCAACTAAGCCTATTCCTCTCTTTTCTGCACTGCATATAAAGCAGTTATCAGCTCTAAAATAGCAACTTCTATTTTCCTTACTCAGTTATATTAGTAAAACTGTCATGAAACTTTAAAGTTTCATGAATTTAATGGTTTTTGAATACTACAATATCAAACAATGTCTGGAAATTTTGCAATAAAACTTTAAGAAAATGTTATTTGTTTTAAAATAAGCCAGAATAAAGTTATTTATCAATACAATTCAGCTACCTTACCTTTTTTTTTTACTCCATTATTCAGAAATTTGAAGCAGAGTTATTACTTTGCTGGACTGCATGGCTACAGTACAAATGAATTTTCTGCCTCAGCTCATCTTTTTATTCCAGACATTTCTAATTAGGCTGTTCTCAGGAATGGAAATGAGGGAGGAACGCAAACTAAAAGGTATTTTCTCTCATATCAAAGAAAAAAATCCCATAGCTGCATGGTCTCAATAAACCCCCCAACATGCTGGGCAAGGCAGCAGTCCCAAGCATGCTGATCTATTCCCACTCCAGATAGTTCAGAGTTACTATGGCTCAGATGGAGGTTTGCAGACTTTGCATTAACAAGTTGCTTCAGCCTCCAAGAGCAGCTTTGTTCTGAAAATCCAGTGAAACTACTCAGCTGGTGTGAAGTTAAGATAATAAATAAAATGAGCCATTTCTCCTCACTATTCGTTCCCAAAGCAGCTCAATTCAGGCACACGTAGATAGACAAACCAATGAATTTTCATGCTGGGTGAGATCAGGAGGCACAGAAACTAGGTCAGCTGTATAAAGGAGCTATTGCAAGGGGATGGAAAGTCACTCTGTGCTTGGCTGTCCCATCCCTTCATCTGTTATTTATCATCAGACACCACAGCTAATCCCCATCACAATCATATCATAGAATCATAGAATGGTTGGATGGTACCACAAGGATTGTCTGGTCCAACCTTTCTTGGCAAAAGCACAGTCTAGACAAGATGGTCAGGCACCCTGTCCAGCTAATTTAGGTGTCTAAAATTCAGGTCTCTAAATCTGGAGTTATTATTATCACCCTGAGTGTACCTTTAAGTTATAAGACCTACACAGAATAAAGTGGATCAACATGCAAGACCTGTTGCCTGGTGGATGCTTATCAATCCATTCAGATAACAGTCAGGTGCAGTGATAAGTAATTACAAATTGCACTGACTATTAACACAAGAGACTCTGGTTTGAAAAGGACGATCTGATAGCTAGCGTAAGAATAGGCTCATCATAAATCATGCAGACCAGCAAATCAGACAGCATAAAAAGTCATAAATCTTGAATATCTCTCAGCCTTTAGGAAAAAACACCTTTTGGTGTTGAAAGGTAAGCTATACTTCATCAGCTTCATATTTTTCTAAGAAAAACAGAAATAAGCCAGTTTGACAGAGACAAAACTGTTGCACCCTTAGGGATTGATTAGTTCCTGTATGTATTCAACTGTCACTCTACACAAATGTCCCTGATACAGAAGTCCAAGTGCAGATAACAGAAAATTCAGAGAGTACATCTGGCAGGGAACTGCCTGGGAGAGTAAGGGACGGTGCATAAGCCTTTGAAAACATTTTTCACTTGTGCAGCATCAGTACGAATCACAGAATGAGCATCGCCCACAACTTCTTACAGCTTTCCCAGCAGGCAGATGTGTGGCACATCCGTACTGTGCGAGCAGTCCTGGCAAAACATCTGTATCATGGCGTATATCAAAGAGGCAGCGCTTCTTTGGCAGGTTTCCTCTCAAATTCTGCTTATCGCTTAACATTCCCAGGTAACACTACTCATCTCAGGTACCTTCTACAGCCAAGAGAGAATAATACCTCCAGAAGGTGACTTCCCTGCCCTCTTTTAGGTGCCTGTCTTAGAATGGTGAATCATCCCTTGGAGTATTTATTTCTTCCCCTTGATTATAAATAAGTGAATCTCTTCAAATGAATTCGCTAGCTAGTTCAAACTAACATATCAAGTCCAGACTTCTAAGTTACATGAAATAAACATGGCCATATGTTTTAATGAAGATGTTGCTTTAGGTCAATGGAAAAAAAGTGTAAACGTTTATCAGCATCCACAGGTTATCACTGTGTACCTATATACATTTTTCATTGGTGGAAATGTAAAGGAAACAGCTTGTCTCAAGGAAAGGGGCAAAAAAAGCATATTCAGATATTTCATTCCAAATATTGATATCACTAATAGCCACACTATGAAGGAAAGCAATTTAGAAATTGTATTGTAAGTATAAAAATATTTGTAAGCAGCTGGACATTAATGCTTGATAAAACGTAGAAACACAGGAAGCATTTTTATTTGAACTCGCGTGGTCTACAGGCAAGATATTTTTGAGCAGTACCATAATTCAAAACACTACATGTAAAACAATTTTCAGAAAATCTATTAGTGACTATGAGCTCCTCAATTAATGACATCATTTTTGAGGACAAGACACAATACAAGACATGAGACAACCTTAAAGAATCATAGCTCAATTAGTAGAAATTAGAAAAAAAGTTCTGCTATCTTCATGTGTGGAAGAAAAAGGCTTCAGACTCACAGTTATGGAGGCATTAACACAGCAGATTAAAATCCAACAAGAATAACAGCAATAGACCAGTGGTGTTACAAAACACAGGCTTGGCCATTCTAAATGGAAATGGAAGGAGGGAAAAAAATCACCCCCACAAAAGTATTAATTAGCTTTTAAACTGAAGTAGTTTCAGTGTCTTCTGAGAAATTAAAGGAGATGAAAACTTAAATAAAACATGTAGAACTAATACTTACAATGTTTTCCAACATTTTATGTAAATCTGAACACTTATAATGCTCTCTGACGTACCTGAGGCATGAACAAAGCAACTGGTTGCATCTTTAGATGTTCTCTGTATTGTTTTACTTCTTAAGTTACCTTGAGATTCCTCATAATATAATTTGCTACCCTGATCTCCATGAGGGTAGAAAGAGATGCATTAATGGGAAATTCCAGAGAAAAACACAGAATAAATTACACTATGTAGCTGAGCTGGTCACTGAAACAGGCAAAAATACGCAGCCAGGCAGATCTGAGATTTTGAAGAAAAATGAACAGAAAGCAGTTTCTAATCTGCAAAGGCAATATCCAAAAACCGATCCCATGCCACAGGAGTGACTCAGAGCCAAATGGAGTAAGACCTTGCTGCTAGATACGAAGCTACTGGGGATTACTTTAATAGAGAACACTTAAGTAATCGTGTTTGATGGCTGAAACTGCATCATTTATCAAAAATCTATGGTAAAATTTAATTTTCCATGTGAGTCAAAGACACCAGTGGCAGCACTGCTTGTTGTTGCTGATCTGTGCCTGTTGATGCCTTCTGAAGTGGAAATGATGGATGCCACATGTTCTAGCTGTGATTAAATTTGCTTTGACAAAGCAGCATGGAAATCTGATTTTCAATAGACTCTTGCATTTCACCCAGTGCTGAGTAAACAGATACACAACATAATGCTATACGGTTGTCAAGCTGATGGCTAATTCATTCTGCCAGTCCAATCAATCTAGCCATTAAAACATTACCTGTCAATACCAAGTAGGTTCAGCTTGGAAATTGCATGGGAACAGGAAGCTGTTGAGAAGTAAACACTGCCAAAGCGGAATGTGTCGAAAGTTATTCCTCCAGGTCCTCCCAACAGCTTCAGTCAGCCCCAGGAACAAGGTCAGCAGAAGATTTTTTGCTTCAACGTGCTCAACGCTTCTCAAACCTGTCACCATCCAGTCATGCCACAGAATGACAGCACAACATATCAAAACTCTCTCTTCCTGTGTTACTGCTTGAAGAGAAGGAAGCAGAAAATCACAT
Source organism: Streptopelia decaocto (assembly GCF_964273445.1). Taxonomy (NCBI): domain Eukaryota; kingdom Metazoa; phylum Chordata; class Aves; order Columbiformes; family Columbidae; genus Streptopelia; species Streptopelia decaocto. The sequence continues at coordinate 157,985,174 of NC_138663.1, forward strand.
TAAGAATACAGCTTATCTAAATGCTATTATTCCAATGCTTGAAAATATGGTACCTACGCCGCCTTCAAAAAGATACATCCTTCATTCCTTGACTGACAGGGAACAGGAGTTGGCGAAACACAGTGACAAGAGATCTCTGACTGCACTAGGCTCAGGCACCCTTACGTAATCTTTTAGTTTTACCCTTCATTTGGAGGAAATTAGGATATTACCCACTAATCTTTGTTGGCAGCAGCTCTGTGGACATTCCTGCTCTCAGTGTTATCTCTACTTTCAGCATTCAGCTCCTCACTACGCAGAACACCCCCACACTAAGTGGGGTATAAGTGTACACTGAGTATATCCTGAAAAAAAAACAGGGTCTAAAACATCAGCGTAATTATATTTTCTTTCCTTTTTTTTTTTTTAAAAAAAAAAAACAAAACAGAACAAAACAAAACAAAAGGATGTCTAGAATCATAGTACAGTTGCTAAACTGTAAAACAAACCCCAGCCCTTTGACAGTGTCAAACAGAGCAGTAAATAGAGAGGGTTATGTTAAGCTTAATTGAATCATGATGAAAAGAAAAAGAAATAAGCTAATAAGCATTAATGACCACTTCCTATTCTCTCTATTCCTCTGTTATTCAGACCTTCAGAACTTGAAAAAATAATCTGATTTAATACAATTTCCTTCCTAAGAGAAAGAAGAAAGGAGAAGATTTAATTCAAATTACAGCAAAAGCAAGCTGAAAGCCCTTAGCTCATTGCCACATAATCTAACAGGAGTTGCACCCAGTGCTTGGCTTTGTCAGAAAACCACAATGGAATAATGCTTTTTATTTACAGAAAATGAAAAAGATACCCCAGGTTCTTTTAACTTTATGCAGGGACTTACGCTGTCAACATAGACAGAATGAGACTGTTGTACTTCTCACCAACACTGCCCTCCAGTCCAAAACAGAACTATATCGGGACAGTTTCTCTGTTCATAATCTTGAAGCTGAGTATTGTCTTGGGCCTTTGACAAAACTATTTCAAGCTTGGAAAGTGGCATGAGAGGCATCGTTCAAATAGTGCATAATTCTGTTTCACTATAAAAATATTAGACTGACTCAGTCTTGTTTTATATTACAAAAAATCTCAGCCCCATAAATTAGTACTGAAACCTGAGACATCTTCGCCAGCACTTACACAACGATATACTGCACAATTAAAAATTCTAATGAAAAGCTTCTCTCTAAAATGCTTCACAAATGGTTGTTGAACTTCCATCATTAATTTTAGAAGTTTCAAGAACACTTTCATAATTAACCACCCCATCTGTCTATGTTACTGTGAAAATTTTCATGTTGAAATTATTGAAAATAATTTTTGAAGAACCAAAACCGCTGGTATGGAAAAATATCAAATTTAAGCTCTCGGTAAACATACAGCAAATAGGAAACATTAATTCAAGTGTCAATATAGGCTCTGCACCAAAAAAAATGAGACACACAGAATACTGTTAATTACGTCTTAACCAGATTAGTATTAAAACTAGAGATAAATTAACCAGAAGACATGATACAATACACCAATACAAACACTAATAGCAAATTTGTCTTTGACAAAATAGAAACACCTCCCACAATTAAAGGAAAAATAGGGTAATATTTAATGAAAGAAGAACAAAACACTGTCACCAGTAGCAGATGGAAGGAAATACAGAGGAAAGGTACAGAAAGAAGGAAACCACTATGTGAAAAACCTATAGATAAAACAAAAACTTACGATAACAAAGAAAAAATCCAAATATGTCAGCCCCAAATATTTCCCTTAAGGAAACTCTATAGGTATAAACTCAATAGAAGTCACCCCCTTAATACAAGACTTACAAAACAAGACTATCCACTCACTTGGGAAAAAAAAAAAAAAAGGCATTTTTAAAAAGAAATTTGGAGTAAGTGTGAGAGTCGGTCCGAAGATGGAGCAGTATTTGCCTGAACATTGCCATCAAGAACTTAGAGAACTGAGGCCCTGACAGAAAGAACCCATGGACAATGACTTGGAGAGAGGCCTGAGGAGAAGCATTGTGTTGCACTGGTTTCTCCGATACGAGGGGGCTGCTGCTTACAATGGCTGCTGTGTGGACTTTGCCTGCTACTTCAGCCAAACCAGCCCCTGCCTCCTGAAAGTGATTGTTATGAGGGTCTCTTCGACCCAGGGACAATAGCTGCCGTCCAGCAGATGTGCTCTCACCTGCAGCCTCAGTTACACATGTGCCTCACCTGCTCCCCCAAACAATGGCCAACGAAAAGGAGCATGCCCAGAAGCTCAACAAGGGTCCTGAGGTCATCCAATGGACCAGAGAAAGACCCCTGAATGCTGGACATGTAAGCATTGGCAAGAGAAAGCGTGAATCTTTCGAGCCTGTGCTGTAGAAGCCTGGGTTGCGAAGTCTAGGCGGAGACTGGCCTAAAACAGTGGGAGCAAAGGGGGGTGAAGAAGCATAAAAGATGACTCCAGAATGGACACTGTTGAAGATCTTCCTGCCAAAGGATCCTGAACCACGACAGAGGACCGGCAGGACTCCACAGGACCCGAGACCAGAGGGACGCTTCTGGAACTGGACTGGTGATAAACGCAACCTCATTTTCTCATCTTTACTCTTACCTTTTCCCCGTTTCTTTTCCCTTTTATTTTTCTTACTTTCTCTCTCTCTATCGCGTGCTGCTTTATGGGCAAATTAATAAAGTAACACTGCTTGATTTAATTATAATCCCTTGGCATTTTGGTCACCTTAATTTTGCGCTCTGAGATCAAGGTAAAAGAACCATCGTGAGTCCATCACCAAATGGACTGTGACAGTAAGGATGAAATCTTATTTTGTTAATAAGAAAAACTATATACTGATCGTGCCAGAAGTACTTGCAATAATAGGTGATATTTGTTTGCACAAGTAATTTAAAATTATTCCTTCCCAATTAATTCTTGTTTGTGGCAGCACAGTCAAATTGTTGCAGAAAGCAAGATGGCTACTGGTCATCTGTACTTTGCAAGGGGTAGATGTGTAGCTTCCCAAAGAAAACATAATTACCCTTCCCTGAAAGACTTGAAAATTCTGACACCCATTCTGAATTTAGAACTTTTTACAGTTTTTGAATTGCCCACAAAATCACAATTTTGAGGTTCACTTACCAAAAAGAGTATTTAGGACACACTTTTGAAACCTGCCACTGACAATCAGTCTAATCAGATGTTACAAGCAAACCAGTCTTGTCTCAGGGTATTTTACTTTAGTTTTTCTCCACGGCTTCTTTATGTTCTTCTGTTCATTTGCAGGTTCCTGTGGTCTCTTCCAGAGGCCACAGTCCCTTCAGGGGGTAGTTGTGCACCTGCGTGGGTTTTCCACATGCTGCAGTCCCTTCTGAGATGTTCTCCTCTGCTGTGGGTCCTCCATGGGCAGCAATCTCTCTGGGGATGTATCTGCTGTAGCACAGGTCCTACTTGGGCTGCCGTTCCTTTAGGGCTGTACTTGCATCTGCACAGGTCCCTCAAGAAGACACAGTCCCCATTTGAGGGTTTCCTAGCTCCAGCGCTGGTTGCCTATAGGCCACAGTCCTATTGGGAGGGACCCTCCTCTGCTATGGAGTTAAATCCAGTTGCTGGCCGGTCGCAAGTGGTGTTCCCCAGAGCTTACTATTTCAGTTGGTTCTCCTTAATATCCTTATCAATGATCTGGATGAGGGGATTGAGTACGCACTCAGTAAGTTTGCAGAGGACAACAAGTTGGGTGGGAGTGTTGGTCTGCTGGAGGGTAGGAAGGGCATACAGAGGGGTCTGGACCAGCTGGATCATTGGGCTGAGGCCAGTTGTATGAGGTTTAACAAGGACAAATGCCAGATCCTGCACTTGGGTCACAACAACCCCAGGCAGTGCTACAGGCTCGGGGAAGAGTGGCTGGAAAGCTGCCTGGCAGAAAAGGATCCGGGGCTGTTGATTGACAGCCAGCTGAATATGACCCAACAGTGTGCCCAGGTGGCCAAAAAGGCCAACAACATCCTGGCTTGTATCAAGAATAGTGTGGCCAGCAGGACTAGAGAAGTGATTGTGCCACTGTACTCAGCACTGGTGAGGCCCCACCTTGAATCCTGTGTTCAGTTTTGGGCCCCTCACTGCAAGAAGGGCATTGAGGTCCTGGAGTGAGTTCAGAGAAGGGCAACAAGCTGGTGAGGGGTCTGGAGCACAAGTCTGATGAGGAGCGGCTGAGGAAACTGGGGCTGTTTAGCTTGGAGAAAAGGAGGCTGAGGGGAGACCTTATCGCTGTCTGCAACTACCTGAAAGGAGGTTGTAGCATGGAGGGTGTTGGTCTCTTCTCTCAAGTAACAAGTGATAGGACAAGAGGAAATGGCCTCAAGTTGCACCAGGAGAGGTTCAGATTGGATACTGGGAAAAATGTCTTCACGGAAAGGGTTGTCAGGCATTGGAACAGGCTGCCCAGGCAGGTGGAGTCACCATCCCTGGAGCTGTTTAGAAGATGCACAGATCAGGTTCTTAGGCACATGATTTAGAGGCGGACTTGGCAGTGCTAGGTTTATGGTTTGTCTCAATGATCTTGAAGGTCTTTTCCAACCAAAACAGTTCTATGATTCTGTATGTTCCCCTGGTTGGCTGAAGTTTCGGCACACTATGGGGTGTTTCAGAGCTGGCTTGAACTGCTTATGTCTGGCACAGGACAGTTCTTGGCCTCCCCCTACAAGGGGTACACCCCTGGCAGCACCCTGCTGATGAAATCCTGCCATTTATAGCCCATGCACCCAAATTCCAGTAAGGCACAAAACTTTTCACATTTTCACTATAATGGGCACATGGAAAAGTTGCACACAGTGGCTGTAAAGGCATCAAACACCGAAAACAAAGAAGGGCATTTATCTAACACAACATACACTACATGAACAATACTCAAGGGAGACCACAGTCTACTAGAAGAGCAATATAAAGAGGAATCCTGAAAGACTCAAGAGTGAATTGACAAGATGTTCACTGGTTTTCATATGCACTCAGCTAGGGTTTTAATATATTTTTTTTAATTTTAAGGCACTGATTTTCATTTTAATAATTTCACAGCTAAGGATGCTCTAAAACAAATAAGCCTTAGCATGTAGACTAAACCTCAAAACACTTGGTATGCTCATTTTTCATTGCAAATTATGTATGATTTCTCACCAATTCATATCCTACTGCTTCAAATTGATTAGCCAACACTTTAGAAAGTCAGCAACACCAGAGTAGCTTGTGAGTAGAATTTCAGAAGGGAAAGGAAGTGGGAAACAAGCCATCCAAGGTTTTTATATTGAAAAAATACAGTATAATTTCCAAACAAGTATCTTTAGAGTTTTCTATTCTTTTCAAGACAGATCTACTGCCATGGGTAGCTGATGTTATTCTTGCAGCATTGCATACCATTAAAGCATTGAACAGTGCAACAAGTTTGTTGTTATCTGGGTTCTAAAGAGTATGATGTGTTTCTCTGGGATAACCACAGACTTATTGCATTGTGTACAATGCTTGTTTTGTTTTCATTTTTTGGACTCTACAAGCAACTTATCTGCTCGGATGAGAAAACTATATACAATTTACCAGTACTATTGGCTTCGGATGTCAAAAATAATCTGTAAATTTAAATCACTTTTGTCATTATGCAGTGGTAAAATAACGTTCTGAAATGATCTATAAATTCAGAAAGTGGTTTTCCAGCCAAACAAAACCAGACATTTGAAAAAAAATTAACAACTGAATCCAGAAAACATGATGGTTCACTCTTCCACAAAGATTAATTTGATTCTAGATTAGACACTCGAAAGAAGGAAAGGAAAGGGAAGGGAAGGGAAGGGAAGGGAAGGGAAGGGAAGGGAAGGGAAGGGAAGGGAAGGGAAGGAAAGGAAAGGAAAGGAAAGGAAAGGAAAGGAAAGGAAAGGAAAGGAAAGGAAAGGAAAGGAAAGGAAAGGAAAGGAAAGGAAAGGAAAGGAAAGGAAAGGAAAGGAAAGGAAAGGAAAGGAAAGGAAAGGAAAGGAAAGGGGAAAGGAAAGGAAAGGAAAGGGAAAGGAAAAGGAGGGAAAGGGAAAGGAGGGAAAGGGAAAGGAGGGAAAGGGAAAGGAGGGAAAGGGAAAGGAGGGAAAGGGAAAGGAAGGAAAGGGAAAGGAGGGAAAGGGAAAGGAGGGAAAGGGAAAGGAGGGAAAGGGAAAGGAGGGAAAGGGAAAGGAGGGAAAGGGAAAGGAGGGAAAGGAGGGAAAGGAGGGAAAGGAGGGAAAGGAGGGAAAGGAGGGAAAGGAGGGAAAGGAGGGAAAGGAGGGAAAGGAGGGAAAGGAGGGAAAGGAGGGAAAGGAGGGAAAGGGAAAGGAGGGAAAGGGAAAGGAGGGAAAGGGAAAGGAGGGAAAGGGAAAGGAGGGAAAGGGAAAGGGAAAGGGAAAGGGAAAGGGAAAGGGAAAGGGAAAGGGAAAGGGAAAGGGAAAGGGAAAGGGAAAGGGAAAGGGAAAGGGAAAGGGAAAGGGAGGGAAAGGGAAAGGAGGGAAAGGGAAAGGAGGGAAAGGGAAAGGAGGGAAAGGGAAAGGAGGGAAAGGGAAAGGAGGGAAAGGGAAAGGGAAAGGGAAAGGGAAAGGGAAAGGGAAAGGGAAAGGGAAAGGGAAAGGGAAAGGGAAAGGGAAAGGGAAAGGAAAAGGAAAAGGAAAAGGAAAAGGAAAAGGAAAAGGAAAAGGAAAAGGAAAAGGAAAAGGAAAAGGGAAAAGGAAAAGGAAAAAGGAAAAGGAAAAGGATGTGAGTGCTGAGCAAATTATTTGTTCCATTTTTTTAATTGTAAAACATAAATAACGTCTGATGGAATAAACACACTCTTGCTGGGAAAGGGAAAGGGAAAGCGAAAGAAACACAAATCAAAATAATTTATTGATTAGAAACAGACTGTGAAGAAGGATGAGCCAATGCTAATGCATTACCAGAAATTAAGAAACCTAGGAAATACTTTATGCCATTCACTAAGATAACAAAACAAAATAACATTTATAGCAATTTTTGCTTTGGCCCATAGCATTTTGATGGGTGGCATTGATTAATACATCAGTTGTAGCTTGAAGTTTTCATCTGACCACCCGAAATCAACAGGAATTTTATTGTTATTCAACTACCGTCAGGCAAAAACAGGGGTAAATATAAATCATAACGTTATCAAAAGCCCACAGCAGTGAGAGGCTGAATATTAAAAAAAAAAAAAAAAAAAAAAGTTTTGTGCAAGAACAGTTTATCAGTGATAAATAAGCAATATGCCACCGCCACCAAGCCTTGCTAGGTAAATCCAGAAAGAACTGGCTGGGACAACGTTAGTCTGACAGTCTTAGTTAACAGTCCACATCAGAGACCTCACTTCACTCCCAGTGTTCATAACTAAATATTTAGTCCTTCTGCCTCTGCAAGCCCCTGCCAAGGTCAGGCCAGATCCCCTGGCCACGGAGAGTGCCCGAGGCACGGGGCACATGGAACGAGGGAATTGTCACATACTTATTGTTACCAGCCCCTGTGTAATCTTCTCCTGACACACATCATTATCTTCTACATTAAAAGTGCAGGAAGGTTAAACAAAATCCTTACATACCACACAGATACACACAGTAGCACATTCAGACGTAAGATACAGCCGGGTAACTCTTGGCTGTTAGTGTCAGGCAAGCTCCGACAGCTCTGTCACCAGGTATTTCGCATACAGAGTTTCAAATTACAGTGAATTAACAGTATGATATTTATCAGCAGATAAAATTAAGTCTTTTGTTGTCAAATATTAGCGTTCTCCTTCATCCTTAAATTCATGCATGAAATACATGCTGAGGACAGAAACAAGGCTTTCGGCCGTAGCAAGAGTGTGTTTATTCAATCAGACGTTATTTATGTTTTACAATTAAAAAAATGGAACAAATAATTTGCTCAGTACTCACTTTTCCAGATACCTGCTCACTCAGGACACTCAACCTTGAATTGCAATTAACTGAACATTTGGCTTTAAAGTTCTCTAGGTAAATTAGATCAAAGTCTCTGATTTGGAATATAAGTGAGCACACTTAGGTTTGTCTAAATTTTTAATTGAATTAAAATAAATCGAATTAAGACCATCGTAATTCTGAACCAGAAAGGTTAAACAAGGACTTGATCTAATTTAACTAACATAAATTTGGCCATTTAGTGAATTCAAAGAGATGGAACCTAATTTAATTAATCTACTTTAAAAATCAATTTGGATTAGTTTTCCTGAATGACTCTGTGCAGACAACCCCCTGTTCTCCTAATACAGATAAAAGTATATTTGTGCTAGCCTGCACATATCGATAAGAGATTCTTAGCTCTTGGGTAATAAAGTGCTGAATCAGCAAAGAAATATCCCAGGCGGCAAAAAAAAAATATTTACCTGTGCTAGACTGACCAAATTGCTATGAATTTTTATAAGTGGAAGCATGCCGAGAAGCAAAAAGTTCCTATGGAATTTCCAAGCTCACTGTCCAGGAATGATTTAGGTTTTGTACTGTAGACTGGGACCGGACTCCTTTCAGTGGTGCCCAATGACAGGATGAGGGGCAACGGGCACAGACTGAAGCACAGGAGGTTCCATCCAAACATGAGGAGAAACTTCTTTACTGTGAGGGTGCCAGAGCACTGGAACAGGCTGCCCAGAGAGGCTGTGGAGTCTCCTTCTCTGGAGACATTCAAAACCCACCTGGACACATTCCTGTGTGATCTGCTCTGGGTGAACCTGCTTTAGCAGGTGGGTTGGACTAGATGATCTCCAGAGTTCCCTTCCAACCCCAACCGTTCTGTGATTCTGTGACTGCAACTGAAATAGCAATGGAGCAACACCAAGCAGTTGATAACAGCCAAGTCTGCTTCTTATTCACAGAATCACAGAATGTCAGGGACTGGAAGGGACCTTGAAAGATCATCTAGTCCAATCCCCCTGCCGGAGCAGGAACATCTAGATTCACAGGAATGTGTCCAGGTGGGTTTTGAATGTCTCCAGAGAAGGAGACTCCAAAACCTGAAGTCCAGGTGACAGCTTTAAAGAGAGTTGCATAAAGAGCTCAAGTGCAGTAATGTCAAGAGTGACTGTGTCCTGTCATCCTCAGGTGCCAGATGGATATTCCCAGATCTGCATCACCTCCAACATGACCTACACACGAGACAAGTGAGCCAGCTAGCAGGAAATATCAGGGAGAGGGACACCGAAAAGTGTACCTTGCTGTACCTTGGCATCTGCCTGGTGGTGTATGCTCAGTTTTCAGTGAAGGCCAGACTCAGTTTGCAGCCACACTTGCACAGCTTTTTCTCCTGGAACAGTTCTCTAGTTCATCACATGCTGTAACCCACTTAGGAGAATGGTGATCACCAAATCATGAGTTAGAGTACCTATTTTAACTGTGATGTTGTGCAGGGTAAAAAAGAAAAGCCTCATTGTGAGTTCAGAGGCAGTAAGCACACAGGACCAGGACAGTGCAACCAGCCCTGAGAACAGGGGTATAACCAGGGGTACCTGCACAAGAGGTCCTGAGAGCAGGTCAGGCTAGACAGCTTGGCTCCACTTTCTCCCTGGTGTGTGTCCCCATCTAGAATATTGTGTCCAGTTCTGGGCCCCTCAGTTCAAGAAGGACAGGAAACGGCTGGAGAGGGTCCAGCATAGGGCAATGAAGATGATGAAGGGAGTGGAGCATCTCCCTTATGAGGAAAGGCTGAGGGAGCTGGGTCTCTTTAGCTTGGAGAAGAGGAGACTGAGGGGTGACCTTGTTAATGTTTATAAATATATAAAGGGTGAGTGCCACGAGGATGGAGCCAGGCTCTTCTCGGTGGCAAACAATGATAGGACAAGGGGTAATGGGATCAAGCTGGAACACAAGAGGTTCCACTTAAATTTGAGAAAAAACTTCTTCTCAGTGAGGGTGACAGACACTGGAATAGGCTGCCCAGGGAGGTTGTGGAGTCTCCTACTCTGGAGACATTCAAAACCCGCCTGGACATGTTCCTGTGTGACCTCACCTAGGCGTTCCTGCTCCAGCAGGGGGATTGGACTAGATGATCTTTTGAGGTCCCTTCCAGTCCCAAGCATACTGTGATACTGTGATACTGTGTCCAACACTGGGATCCAGAGCCCTGCCCCACTCTTGCTCTGCGGTGACGACCATCTCTTCCTGCTCTCATCTGCATCAGAAGTGTCCCAGTTGCAGAGATGCGCTTCTCTTTGGCTTTGGTTACTATCGCTATGCTGCCTGTCATGAAAATCCCTGCAAAGCACCTGGGTCCCGTTCACAACATACAGGAGGAAGGCACACAACTCCAGATTGGGAGTTCTGTCCAGAGAGTCAATGTATAAAGCCTAAGTTCTGCAATTCTGAAACTCCTAAGTCCACATCCTGCAGACAGAATATCAAGGGTATAGATTAGATAAACTCTCCTAAGGCTGAAATTATCCAGCTTGATGATGAGAAAATCAAATGAACCAGTTCACACTTACTGATGGCCCTAGCAGAACTGCACAAACAAAGACAAAATGTACCTGATAACCAGGTATGGCACAAAATCAGATCTAGAAAAATTACAGGAAAAAAGTTTTGAGCTAAGGAGACAACTGACCTCATGTTTCAGCATCTCTGCTTCTCCTATGGGGCCAGTACACACTTGACTATTTGCTCTAGATTGCTATTGCCTCCTGCTGTCTAGGGTTTATATCCAGGCATTTGAAGAGTAACAAAAATCTATATAAAAATAGATTGCTACTTCTACCATTGAAGAAGGCTTTTGTAGTTGCCAAAACTGCCACTGATTCAGTTGCATCCAGTTACCTAAAGCTACAAAAACAGCTGTTTCCATTTTGACAGAAGAAACTGCCAGACTACCAGGTATTTACTGCGCCAGGCCTTCTCAGCTCTGCTCGTGAGTCACCACATGCTGAGCCGCAGGGAGCACAAGACTGAACGGGGCCTCCCATATTTAGCTACAAATAAATCTAACCACTGTTGTTTCGTTCACCATACTGAAAAGGAGCAAGTACTGTGCCTTCCACACAAGCACATTCAAAATGAAATGTGTCACAGAAGAATGGTGGGGAGGTTTGTGTGGGCTGCACTGGCCTGTTTGAGAAGACAAGCACATGCTGAGATATTTCAATTGGGAGCCTCAGGTTTCTTGCATTTTAACCGAGACATCTGCAAATATACCTCAGCTATTTACTGCCTTTCCAAAGTATGTGGATATTACCATGTTGTTTAATTATTTACATCCTAATTTCATATTTTTGGCAGTTTTCTAAACAACCGGCAAGAATTTAATCCCAGAACGTGGCTGTACTGTCTTAATTTCAGTGTTTTCTTGGTATTCTCCTCTCAAACTACTAGCAGCTATTGAATTCCAATTGCCTTTCTCTCCTTGTCATTTGCTTTAATGTTTCAGAAGCTAACCCGAGAAATGTTTACACCAGCCCTTGGGTGCTTAACCAAGACTGCCTAATACTGTAATACACATAAACTCACATGCTTGCATCCAAAACACTGATAGTCCTCTTTAAGTACGTTAGCCATTTCTTTAAATCATCAGACTTTAATCACCCTCAACAACAGGTTTGTGCTGATTTCCTAATAATTTCTCCCAAACGTTTTCAGATGCAAATATAACCAGTTAAGCAGAGGCAAGCATTAAGTAGTTTGATGCCCATACACCAGTTTGCCCTAATACTGTCACATTCAGAGTTCCCATTTTTCCTGCTGTTGTTTGGTGACCCTCATCTTTAGCACATTTGAGAAAACACAGATGAATACAAACTTCACTCCAATTTTCTTCCACCTCTTTAAATTCAATAGATACAAATATACTACAAATAAGTAAATATTTCACAACTAACAAGCATTCAGCAGCTAGGATGAGTCCTTGTTTATTTTTGCCTTACAGGCTTCATGCCTTGCGGCATCTTTACTCTGTCCTATGCCTTGCCTGTTGCGTACAAAGAGACTGATGACTTTTTCTTCACTGCTACTATTAATTCAAACACATATCATGCACCTAATGCCAAAAGCAATGGCAGGGACAACTACAAAGCCACATGGAAGCACCTACACCAAATGCTGCTGGAAGAGAGCTTAGAAGCTTGTGAAGGGAAAGGCTGTAGTTTCCTTCACACCTGTTCCCATTGGGTACAGCCTGGAAAAAAGGCTGCATTTGAGTTAGATGCAGCTCTTCCCTGACATCCTAACAGTAAAACGCAGCAAGAAAAATAATTGTTGTATACATTCTCTTATATACTAACACTCCTAGTCAAATACATACTTCATAATGCTTTGACTTCCTGACTCTCAGTTATTAGCATTTCCCCAAACATTTTGGGATCATTATTCAAACAACAAAATCGACACGAAAACACAGTAGTTTGGATTAAAAAAGATGATGCCAAAACAAATGTGTTTAACACATCTTCAAAAGATACAGAGTTTAATTTATGGCCCATACTGCCCTTGTACAAATACCAATACGCTTAGCAATGTCCTATTTTACAATGTTCACGTGACTAGAAACAAAACATAGTTTTAAAGCATGTGAGTTGAAGTGTGACATGAACACGAGTGTTTTTTCCTTGAGTTTAAAACCTGTACCATTTTAGAAGCTCATACCATCTCATGATGCTCTAATGTTTGTAAAATACGGGGAGCATTTTCAAATCCGCGAAGATATACTTGTGAACAAACTATATTCAGGAAACAAGCTGAGGAAAGAAAATACCTGGCTAACAAAGAGTTAGTCCCCATACTACCAGTTTAAGCTACCGTTTAAGCTTTAACAGTCAGCAGTTCTTTACTACCTTCTCATACATCAGAAAATCACCATCTTGTGTGATTATCACTTTCTTGAAACAATTAAATAACTTTTTTTTTTCAGATTAGGTATCTGAATGTAGCTGCTACTGAAACAAAAATGTAAATGGAAGCACTAAGGATGCCCCAATGGCTATTTCATTAACTGGATTCTTCCACACTTCTTCAGAGTATTGCAATGACAATCATCAACTCTGGCATTCAAGGACAGCGAATGATTCATAGTCGACTACACTAAACTAATTAAAAGCATCTTGCATAGTGCAAGATGAAAATACTGTCATCTGCTTAAACAGAGTACGGGTGAAAATTATGCTGCAGAAATATTTACAAGCAAGTTTCTTACCTATTAGAAGTAAATATATGCCAAGCAAAAGTCCATGTTCCCACTCTTCACATGGATGATAGATTTGCCTTTCAGAATAATCAGATCAAAAAAGAAAACAAGATGAAATAAAATTAGGAGTTTTATATTCAATAATACTATCTATGCTCCCACATAGCACTTTTCCTCAGTAAATATAAAAGCACTTGATTATAATTACAAAAAGCTAATAATTAACCTATTTCAGGGTATAATTTACCAGGTGTTTTTACAATTTTCTACACTAAAAAGATCTGCTGACTTTTAATGAGATTAGTGAAAATAAATTTGGACTTACAACACTGTTTTACAGAAAACTGAGGGGAGAAGCATCACTATCAGAGTCGCACCAGTATCATTACCCCCCGACCCTGCCTGCTCCCAGCCCAACGAGAAGGCAGAGCAGAGGTTAAGGATGCAGAAGACAAGAAGAGGCAGATTGTGCCAGGAAGGGACCAAGTCAGAGTCTTTGAAAGTCCCCCCTGAATTTTGAATTATGAATCCCTAGCACACAAGGCAGCTATATTTACAGAGAGGCCATAAGATGAGAAGAAAGCACGATGGGAGCAAATCAGGGTTTTGGTTTCATTATTTCACCCCCCCAGCATTCACTGAAAAGGAAATGCAGCTGGTGCTCCCACCGTAATCCCCCACAGATCAGTGAAGATGTATGTTATTCCCCTGCAGCCCTGGCCACCTCCGCTGTTCAGTCAGGAGAACACCAGCCAGCCCACACTGGGAGCCCACAGGTCACCTGGAGGAGCCTGGGGACTCAAGTTATAGGAACACCACAGCTGCATGAAATGACAACCTTTAACAGCAGTTTTTCTTCCAGTTCAGAATGATGGCCCTGGGAGAAGAGACACCTTCCGGCCATCTGCATGTGTCTGTGAGCGCTAAAATGTAGTATGGCAAACACTTTGGCTTTCACGCAGCTGTAGAGCACTCCATCCCCTTCTCTGCAAATTCATGCAGCAGCTGCGTATCCACCAGAAGTGGCCAATATGTCATTCAAGAGGTGAGAGGCACAGCTTCTAGGCCAGGCCAGTACACGCAAATCTAATTCTGTGTACTGGGTTTGCCTGGCAAGGCTTTGGTAGCGAGGGGGGCTACAGGGCTGACTTTTGTGAGAAGATGCCAGAAGCTTCCCATGTGTTGGGTAGAGCCAATGCCAACTGGCTTCAAGACAGACCCACCACTGGTCAAGGGTGAGCCCATCAGTGACAGCAGAAGTGCCTCTGGAATAACATAGTTAAGAGGGGGGAAAAAACTGTTGGAGAACAGCAGCTGGAGAGAGGAGTGAGAACATGTGAGAGAAACAGCCCTGCAGCCTCTCAGGTCAGTGAAGGAGGGGCAGGAGGTGCTGCAGGCACCAGAGCAGAGATTCCCCTGCAGCCCATGGTGCAGCCCATGGTGAGGCCACCTGTCCCCCTGCAGCCCATGGAGCTCCATGGTGGAGCAGAGATCCACCTGCAGCCTGTGGAGAACCCCACACCAGAGCAGGTGGATGCCCAGAGGAGGCCGTGACCCTGTGGGAAGCCCACGCTGGAGCAGGGTCCTGGCAGGACCTGTGGCCCCATGGAGAGAGGAGCCCAGGCTGGAGCAGGTTTGCTGGCAGCACTTGTGACCCCACAGGGGACTCAGGCTGGAGCAGTCTGTTCCTGAAGGACTGCACCCCATGGAAGGGACCCTCGCTGGAGCGGTTCATGAAGAACTGCAGCCTGTGGGAAGGACTCACATTGGAGGAGTTCATGGAGAACTGACTCCTATGGGAGGGACCCCAGGCTGGAGGAGGGGAGGAGTGGGAGGAGTCCTCCCCTGAGGAAGAAGGAGCGGCAGAAACAACATGTGATGAACGGACCACACCTCCCATTCCCCGTCCCCATGTGCTGATGGTGGGGAGGAGGTGGAGAAACCTTGGGAGCGAAGTTGAGCCTGGGAAGAAAGGAGGGGCATGGCGAAGGTGGTTTGAGATTTGTTTTTTATTTATTACCTCATTCTAATTTGATGGGTAAGAAATTAATTTTCCTCATGTCATCTCTGTTTTGCTTGTGACAGTAATTGCTGAGTGATCTCTCTGTCGTTATCTCAACCCACGAGCCTTTTGTTATATTTTCTTTCTCCTGTCCAGCTGAGTAAGGGAGCGATAGTTTGGCTTTGGTGGGCACTTGGCATCCAGCCAGGGACAACCAACCACAGTCTTATTCACGAACCAAACATACTACTCTCTCATGCTGAATTACAGTTTCAGCATCCAAAATCTACAGCATGAACAACAAATTATCCCCACCTCACTACTGCCCCTGTAAGACTCTGTACAAGCCCCTGCTTCATATTCAGCTGTAGTCAAATTGTCTTCTTGCAGCTTTGTCACACCCATGTCACAGCTTTCCAGCTCTGCCACCCTTAGACAAAGATGAGGGCCACCACACTACCAGTCCCTCACATCTACATTTGTCCCTCCTTTGTTTTAATGCACAATTCAAAATTGCTTTCTCCTTGTTTTTGAACTCCTTTACTGATGTGTGGCAACCAGCCTCCAATTGTGCTGCCCTTTAAATCAACCCTTCACTTTGCATTGGCCATCGAAGATGCAGCAGGATGAAAGGTCATATCATCAGAACTCTGTATCTTTAATCAGATTTCCCTCCACCCCTCTGCCTTGATCACTTTCCATCTCATTTCATATCTCAGCAGGCTTTTTTCCCCTCCCTCATTCTTGCTGAAGTTTTCCTTCCTTCTCTTCGCTCATGTGATAAAAACTCCTCTGCACACGCACACCTTATATTACTACTTATTTCTGTAGCTATGTTATTTAGTCCTGAACAAGGTTTTCAGAGCATAAAATCCATGAACAATTACATATATATATATATATCTCTACAAATCTAATATACTCTATAACCTCTTACCCTGCAATCTTGAGGACAAAAAAGGAAGTTTAGACTCATTTCCTGTAAAGAACAGCAGGAGATGACAAAGCTCTGGCTGAGAATCCTTTATGGGCTGGTGCATTGTGAAGATCTGTTCAGATGTCTGTTAGAACAGACTGAACCTACTGTACAGCTCTTTGGAACTCCAGCCTCCCACACACAGCGAAAGAAATGGGAGAGCAGTATTACTAAGTCAGATGGAAGGGTCTTTTAGCTCAGGATCTTCAGCAAAAGGACAAAATGAACGAACAGAAACACATTCTATAGATATGCTCCCAGCCGTATGCAGACCAGCATCGTCGTGAGTCGCAGGCATGGTACCTGTGTGCTCTGACAGAGATTTTTCTATGTCTTGTGACGCATTTTTATTCCATTTCACTTTGTTTTCTGAACCCATGTAAATATCTGGAATATGCAATGTCCTTGATGACCCAACACATGAAGCATCCCCCTTTGTTCTGAACCTGCCACCTGCCAGGTTCATTGGTTGTCTCTGAGATCTGGTGGGAGACAAACATCCTGAATGAGAAACATTCACTGCTCACCTTTTCCGTTTGTGCTTATTATTTCCACTGCTCAACCCTCTCATTTCAAGGACTAGAAGTCCCAGTTTATTTAATAATTTACTTGTGCAGAAGCTCTTCCATACCTTTTTTCTTTACTGCTCTGCATTGTACCTTTTGCAGTTCTATTCATTCCTTTCCAAGATTTGGGGACAAAACCATACTAGTCATAGGTTTCCACAGGCCTGCCTGCTTTGTTCTTTATTCTCCACATAATCATCCCCAATATTCTGTTTCTTTGACTTCTGTTAAGCACGGCGATAATGCTTTTCTGGAATTACTTGTCATAATTTCAAGATTTTTTTTCTTGAATGGAAATAGAATGTTCAGAGCTCACTGCAACACGGATTAAGTTAGGATAATTCCTCCTCTCCCACTTCAACACATACCTTAATATCTCATACAAGAACTGAATTATACCTGCCATCTATCACCCAGTCACTCAACACTTACAATCACATATTTAAAATCAGTATTAAATTGAATAAACAACTTCTCGTACATATTAGCGTCCACTTAGTGAGCTTACATAGCTTAGATCACATTAAGCAGAAAACAAAGTTTCAAAGCAAATAATAAATACTTGTTAGCTCAAGTAGTGGTACCCCCTGCTCCAGTATAAGTTTAGTCAGCTGATTTATTACTCACACACTGCTGTTACACATTGCCCTAATACCTTCACACATTCCATTCAGCCAGGGTGCAATCCAGCTTTCCTTTCCTTTCCTTTCCTTTCCTTTCCTTTCCTTTCCTTTCCTTTCCTTTCCTTTCCTTTCCTTTTTCCTTTCCTTTTTCCTTTCCTTTCCTTTTTCCTTTCCTTTTTCCTTTCCTTTCCTTTTTCCTTTCCTTTTTCCTTTCCTTTTTCCTTTCCTTTTTCCTTTCCTTTTTCCTTTCCTTTTTCCTTTCCTTTTTCCTTTCCTTTTTCCTTTCCTTTTTCCTTTCCTTTCCTTTCCTTTCCTTTCCTTTCCTTTCCTTTTTCCTTTCCTTTCCTTTTTCCTTTCCTTTCCTTTTTCCTTTCCTTTCTCCTTTCCTTTCTCCTTTCCTTTTTCCTTTCCTTTCCTTTCCTTTCCTTTCCTTTCCTTTCCTTTTTCCTTTCCTTTCTCCTTTCCTTTTCCCTTTCCTTTCCTTTCCTTTCCCTCCGCTTTCCCTTTCCCCCAGGTAAATTTGTTCAGACAGGCTCAAAACAACACTAACAGCTTACTATTTTTACATTACCCAGCAAAACTAAGACACATATACAGGAATGATTTCAGGTATTCACAGATGCTTCATTTCCTTGTAATCAGTTTAAGCTGACTCTTGACCTGCAATACACATCAGCAGCTGACACACCAGAAGATAAAGCAAAGAAGGAAGTCAATGTGTATAGGTAACAAAATTCATTAGTGAGAAGATGGATAAGGTGAGTTAAGATGTAGTTTTCCCTTCTGTGACCCTCTAAAAATAAATAAAATATCTACCCTTCTAAATAAATAAAAAAAAAAAATCTGTGACTGACCAGAATTCTTACAGTTTTATTTGTGGAATTTAAACCTTGTTTACATTTTTTTCCTGCTTTCTACTGCCCCAAAGGCTGGGGGAGTGTGGGGCTTATTTACTTGTTTGTTTGTTTGTTTAATTATTTCATTCTTCAAACCTGGGAACTTCTTGGAACAATGCAGGTTTTAAAATACTCACACTGGGCTTAGGACCACGCCTGAGATGTTAGCATCACAAGACCAGGCTGTCAGGCAACTTTTACCACTGCCCAAAGAAGCATCTCAAATGCTGCCACGCTTCCCAGCTTACACCTTGAACAATGGTAGACCCAGACTAAGAACCTGGGAGAGTGGGAACACACACATCCCTCAGCCACTGCTCCTCACAGAGGTCCAATCCTCTTCATCTGGATAGGATTGAATGCTGGAGCCCATTCATTCCTAGGCTGTGACACAACCCACTGCCCCTTTGCCAGGAGCTAAGAAGGGGGAGAAGAGCAAGGGCCACCAACTCCAGAAACCACTGAGTTTCTTTTTCTGTTCTAAAAACACTATTCATGGAAAACCTGGCCCTCGGATGTCCAGTGACTACACTCGCACAGGCAATGTTAGGCATATGCAAGAATAAAACAGAGATTAGTCTCCTAGATGTGTAGATCAGATTCTGCTGTGGACTATCTTCAAGAAGTTATGCGTATTCTCATGTTTCCAGTTCCTCGTTCTCATGAAACCTAGATTAGGGCTGCCTTACACTTGCACATTCCTACTTCAGAAAGAAAGTCACTTGTGGTGTTTCAGAGGAAGGTAAGTTAGAAAAACCACAATATGGTGCTCAACCCTCTGAAATCCAGCTACCACATCTTCTACTGATTTGTGCTACCTCTTGCTTGTCATAAGCATGAAACTATTGTTTAAAAAGAAAAAAGGCATTCCACCTGAAAGTATCACAGAATATCCACAGATCAAATGGCAAGCAAATACCATGAAGACTTCGGAAAAATAATTTTCCTGAACATCAGGTTCAATTACTCCAATGTAACCTTAATTTCCTCATTAAAGTAATAAAGTGCACCATGATTTGAGTATAGTGTAAATCAAAAACAATAAAAAATTTTTCCCCACAGCTATTATCAAGGAACACTTTAAAAACAAAATAATAACACAGGGAAGAAAATTATCTACCTGCAAGTGAAAAAGCAAAAAAAGCCATTAATGGGGCAGGGATATTGAAATATTAGTAAGCTAAAATTGTCTACCCAAGACCACTTTATTTCTTCTAAGTTCTTCATTTAGCCCTCCTTCTCCTCCTCAAAACCAACAAACCACAACAACAACAGAAAAAAAAATGCTCTGTGTCCGTTCTCTAGCATATAAGGGAAAAAGGCAGGCAATCCCAGAATCACAGAATGGTTTGGGTTGGAAGGGACCTCTGGAGATCATCTAGTCCAACCTACCTGCTAAAGCAGGTTCACCCAGAGCAGATCACACAGGAATGTGTCCAGGTTGGTTTTAAATGTCTCCAGAGGAGACTCCACAACCTCTCTGGGCAGCCTGTTCCAGTGCTCTGGCACCCTCACAGTAAAGAAGTTTCTCCTCATGTTTAGATGGAATCTCCTGTGCTTCAGTCTGTGCCCGTTGCCCGTCATCCTGTCGTTGGGCACCACTGAAAAGAGTCTGGTCCCATCCTCTTGACACCCACCCTTGAGATATTTATAAGCATTGGTAAGATCCCCTCCCAGCCTTCTCTTCTCCAGCATGAGGAAACTCGGAGGAATGGAGTTTAAATTGGGCTGAGCGATGACTAGCAGGTCAAGAGGACAGCCTCTTGCTGAGCCTTCTGCTGCTCTGCACTTCTTCTTGAGATTGAAAGTCCCTTCTCTGTTCTTCCTCTGGTTACTAAATATGTAAATCCAACCTGGTGGAAGAAGTATGGAGTGTGGGAATTAAGTAAGAATCATGGTGAGAGCCGGAGAAGCTGGTGACACAGCAGCCAGGCTACACTAATGACCTGTGCTCTCAGCGGGTATGGTCTGCTGCAGAACACATTTTGATAGAAACCTACTAAAATAGGATGTGCAGCCACAGCTTCACTTCTAATGTCCCAGTATAGATCAAAAAGAAGGATTCAACTAAGCCAATGATGGAGAAAAACTAATTTCATGGTAAAATAATTCTAAAATATATTTAAGGTACATTGGCAAGGCTGCTTTAAAGGGAGTCTGCATTACAAAACATGTAAGGGAATTGAAGACTATATTCTGATGTTCTCCAACTGCTAAAAAAATAGTTATTCTTTATCACTTTCTGACTATGGTATTTTATGCAAACAATTTTCTGAGAAGAATACTTCTTCCTTTCTTCACTGGTTTGGGGCTTATTTTTAAGACAGAATAGAAAGAGCTGCTGCTTCTCTATCATCCAGAATTTCTTTATTCCTCTTCGAGGACACAGAAAAATAGGATGGAGAGAAAAAACTGAAAATAACATTTTAACCAAAAAGGCAACTGTCTCAATGTGAATCCTAGCACTTGCTTACCAGAAGTTACTTAGAATAAATGTAAAACACTGGGTTGGTTTTTACATATGACAGTACCGGGACCACTGCAGAAAACGTGTCAAAGCAGCTGTAACTAAAGTTTGTACATTTACAGAGCCACAAATGTGGGCTGTTCTGCACTCCCTGCTGCAGAAAAATGGTTGTAGGAACCGCAGCTTAACGTTAGAAAAATAGGGAATAGCTACTTTTGCAAATCTGTGCTTCTTCAGGAGCAAGCTATCAGATGTTTGAACAATATCTGGGACCCTGAAGTGAGGATGTTAATTTTTGACTAGAACGCAGACTACCTGAAAATATCATTAGGGATCGTAGATTGATGCTGTATTCACTACCTGGCTAAAAAAAACCCTCCAATCTATTAAACATAAAATTGTTAGTACATTAGTATTTTAAAGAGAAGCGTAGTATAATTTTTTCAAAAAGCAGAATTATAAGAAAAAAAAGAGTTAAGACCAACAGAAATGTAAATGCATTTAACAAAGAGCTTAATTAAAGCACGCAGTGACATTCAAAATCCAAATTTCTGATTAATGCTCATTTATGTTTGAGATGCCAAACTTCAATACAAAAATCATACATAACTAACATTTTAAATATAGCATTTTTCTCATATCTATATATCTTGTAATGTGAGAAGCAAGTCCTTTGGCCAGAGAAAGCTAATTTAAAATCACATTATTTAAATTATATCACTTTTCTGTAATTGCAGGGTTTTGTTTTTATTAAATGTGATGCTACTGGATGTAGCGTTACTTGGATGCAACAGCAAATGTGCAGACCAGAGCTGAAAAGGAGTATTAATTTCCACAGTATATTAAAAAAAAGCTGAAATGGATCACACATGCAAATAAATGGGTTCATTTTCATTTCATGCATAATGTGAAATTAAATGGTCAAAGAATGAAAGACGGGCACAATATGACACCACTCCATTATAATTTCTTTAATGGCTCTTAGTGGAATGCAAGATTTATTTTGTTGTATGAACTCCAAAATTATTTACAAACCACATGGCCAGCTGTTCTACAAAGGCTCTATTTGGAAGAAGACCATAACGGGAGTATTTTTCTTTCCTTTAAAACAAAACCAAACAAAAAGAAACAAACAAACAAAAACAAAACAAAAACCCCCAAACAAACAAACAAAACCCCCAAAAAACAACAAACAAAAACCACATTCTCTTTTATGGGCACAAGCCTATAACAGCAACTTATCCCGTTGCTTTCTGTGTATTCTCCCTCCTCACATCAGATGCTGGAAATGCTTCTGAAGTCTCATAGATGCCAACCAGTATTGCATCTTGACACGTGTGATGCGATCTACACTGTGGCCACATCAGCCTTCATTTGATTCTTGACGCTACTCCACGTCACCTGTCTCAAGGCTGCTACAGCATTACTGCTGGGAACATGTTTTACTTTCACCCCAAAGCAATAAAACACAATCACCTCTGCTTGCAATATCACCCATCCAGCCACAGACCTTTTTCTTCCATGTTCTTCTTGTTTCTCAGGAGAAAATTTTAAGATTATAGAATCATAGAATTCTTTTGGTTGGAAGAGGCCCTCAGGATCATCGAGTCCAATCATAACCTAACGCTGGCACTAAACCTTGTCCCAAAAAACCTCGTCTACAGGCCTTTTAAACACCTCCACAGATAGCGACTCCACCACTTTCCTGGGCAGACTGTTCCAATGCCTGACAACCATTTCTGTGAAGAAATGTTTCCTAATATCCAATCCCTGGTGCAACTTGAGGCCATTTCCTCTTGTCCCATTGCTTGTTACTCAGGAGAAGAGCCCAACACCCTCCATGCTACAACCTCCTTTCAGGTAGTTGCAGACAGCGATAAGGTCTCCTGTTGGCCTCCTTTTCTCCAGGCTGAACAGCCCCAGTTCCCTCAGCCGCTCCTCAGTCTTGTGCTCCAGGCCCCTCACCAGCTTTGTCGCCCTTGTATTAAGATTAATATTAGCTTGCTGGTTTTCTCACCTCTAAGGGATTTCTCAGGTGTGAACAGACCCTTGCTCAAGGACTGTTCTAACCCACAGATTATGCTGCACTCTCATTTGCTTCTGCCAATATTCTGCATTCATTCCGTCAGCTCCCACTCTGTCCGTGTTTGTTTTGCTAATGGACTTGCTGCCACAGCATACATAAAAGTAATAGTAATATGATCGGGGAATTTCAGGTCCCCAGAATGCAATCTCAAAACATTTTGCTTTCTATACTGTGTTGTTACTATAGCAAGTAAAGAAGTTCACAGCTGAGAAAATGCCAAGAGCAAACAAAGAAACCCAAGAGCTAAAATTGGATGTTGCAGCTTGAAAATCAGATATATCTGTATATTAATCTTTATCCATTTGTACTTGGCATGTTGAAAAACAACAAAACAAAACCAACAAAAAAACCCCACAAACAAACAAGAAAAAAAACACTGTATTATTGCTTATTCTGAATTTTAATTATCCACTTCAGATTATGAGAACATGTATCACATGGATGACCTTTTATAATTAGACTGCCAGACTACCTACACAAAGCACTTCAGTCCTATCCACTGTGGAGCTCCACTTCTGGACCACACGACTGAGTTGAACAGCGGCCCTGGGCAAAGCAATTAATCTCACTTTATCTCAATTTCTCTCTAAGAAGTTATACTATTACTCTTTTATCTCACAAAAACCACAAGTAACATTGGTAAATATTCTGAAGGGGGAATTTTTCATCCAAGGCCTTGCAAACCCAGGCCCAGCATTAGCCCACAATAGCTCTGTTTCCAGTTCTCCCTGTGATATAGGAGGGATGACACATAGCTCTTAGCTAAAAACAAATGTGTTTCAAACCAAATGTTTACAAAGAGAGAATAATTATATGCAGCTAAGGAAACATGGATGAAACTTGCCAAAATTAATACTATGAAAAAACTATACTCTCTAAAAAAATGTCTGGGGAAAATTCCAAAGACTTGGACAGACTTCTCCATATTTAACCAAAACTTGTTTTCTATTTTACCTCAGAGGCACATGATGCTGATATTTCCAGGGCTAAATTAACATGGCCAACATTCTGCAATG
Organism: Streptopelia decaocto; assembly: GCF_964273445.1. NCBI lineage: Eukaryota > Metazoa > Chordata > Aves > Columbiformes > Columbidae > Streptopelia > Streptopelia decaocto. The sequence goes on from NC_138663.1 coordinate 158,008,991, forward strand.
TAAATAGGCTCCTATTGATTAAATTAAGCATGGGATGAACTTAAGCTGTTTTATCTGACCGGCACTAAATGTCTTCCTGGCTGGCGATGTCCCCAAAGAGGAGCAGAAGTGCTTGGAATCGATACTGTCCAAACCAATTTTTTCTCAGTGTTATGAAGGACAACCCTGTAATTAGGAAGCAATTCCCTTACACTGTCCACCACAGCACGCAAAAGTGAGAGTTTAAGACCGCTTCTCTGAGATACAGTTTGCACCTTGCCTGGTGGGTTTGAATAATGTATCACCCAAGCAGACTCTTAAATGTATATAAAAGGCTTCATTGTGACTAAATTTTATCTGCTAGTTCAAATAAATATGTCTTTCATATTTATCTTGGTTTAAACAGATGCTATCCTGAAGAACACAAGGCATATTAGATAAAGCACATAAAGTCAAATTAGCCTCAGTTTTTAGTTTTGTAATAACCTTGGTATCTAGGATTATCCTAGCTACGTTGCAAAACTAGAAGAGATTTACTCTAATCCACAGAAATAACCCTGCTTATATATCAGCATAATAACTACTGTGATGTTTGACTCAAGAGATCCTGTCTCAACAAACTCCAAAAGCATATTCAGTAATTTCATTAGAGCAGAAGCTGTGATACAGCCTCACAATGTACCTGTTCCATCCGTGGTCCCGTCACGGACCTCTCTCATAAGATCTGAACTTCACAGAACATTTTTGTGTGCTGGCCTTATTTTTGTATGTACTCGCTCTCTCTGTATTTATATCGAGGTGGGAAACAGTTTCCCCTGCCCAGAATTCATGAGGTTTCCAAAAAAAAAAAAAACAAACCAACAACAACCCTGAAATTCAAATTACAATAAGATATAGAAATGGTTGCTGCCCAAAATAAGAATAAAAAACTTTGTCTTGAATTTCTAAAATAGAATTTATTGAGTTGAACAGCCTTACCACAGGCTCTTTACTTTTTTCATTTTATTTCTTTTTAGATCTAGTTTATCCATATGAAACCCAAACTGTTTTATGAATCAACTCTAAATTTGGCAGAATTTGCAGGTACAAGTAATTCTGTTAGAAATAAACATTCAGGTAGAACAGAAGTAGAAAGAAATTAAAATTGTGTTCCGCTTTCTGTACAATACTCAAAAACAATTGTGCTACAAATGTTTGAATCAAATTATTTTGTCCACATGAGCTATTTATTAGAACTACCACCTGTCTTGGCAAAGACTACCGTTAATAACACTCACCACTGAAATGTTTAGTTTTTAGTTTTGAACACAGTAACTTGCAAATTATTTTTGGCACCTGTGTTCCTTGTTGAGAAGCTGGTTTTATTTTATTAGATAAATTTAAATATATATATATTTTAGGATAAATGTACCTATTTAACTGAAGCATTTCTGTTGTGTATCTCAGAACCTGGAAGTGTAGGCAGACAGGACTTCTCAGAATTGGTAAGAAAGCACAGCAGCTTGGAAGAGATTAAACACCTTTTGCCTTTGTATTCATTAATACTTCAAGGCCCTGCAGACCTGCTTCTTCTCACAAGGCATTTGAATAACGTGTGGCTCGTGAAGCCCTGCAGCTCCTTCAAGGAACATCATCAACTTTATGAAAAGGAAAAGGGTTTTGGGTAAAAAGCAATTCCTCAAGTTAGATGATGCTTTGACAGTTATTTCAGCTATAAGACAGAAGTGGTAAACTATGGAAATGTTCTTAAAGAAAGGAGGCTGAACATCATGAAATCACATAAGACCTATGTGATAGAGATGTTTTTGATTCATCAGACAAGATAGACAAGGCATAGGAAACGTTAGCTAGAGATCAGAACAGAAAACAAAATTTCTCCAAGTTCAAAGTGGATCTTAGGTGACTATTGTTCCGCATAGAAATTCAATCAGCTGCAGGGCAGGTCACTGCAAAGTAAGAGTAAAAACAGCAATGAGAAACAAATAAACATAAAGCACTATTTATGCTTAATACCAGGCCTTATGATAATGTAATAGAATATAACTAAAGTAATCATTAAATCATTTTGGTTGGAAAAGACCTTTAAGATGAACAAGTCCAACTGTTAGCCAGCACTTCAATATCCACCTCTAAACCATGTCCCAAAGTGTCTTTTAAACACTTCCAGGGATGGTGACTCCACCACTTCCCTGGGCAGCCTGTTCCAATGCCTGACAACCCTTTCTGTGAAGAATTTTTTCCTAATATCCAATCTGAACCTCCCCTGGTGCAACTTGAGGCCATTTCCTCTCATCCTATCACTTGTTACTTGTGAGCAGAAATGGACACCCCCCTCGCTACAGCCTTACTTCCATGTAGTTGTACAGGATCACAGCAACATTTATTGAGTTTTTCAGGTTAACAATGTATACTGCTATAATTTCACAATGACATCAAAGTCATAGCTCTTAAGAAAAATTATTTTGGAAGTTTGGTTCTCTTCTTGTTTTAATATTTGCTTTAGAGGTAAATACAGGATTAGAAACTTCAGAAGAGATTAGATAGAGGTCATTTGGAGCTGATGACGTTCATGTTAATATAGATGCAGAGAGATGCGACTTCCTCTATCATGCACTACAAAGACAGTTTAACAGAGGACCAATGCTGTCCTATCTCTAAAACAAACACACTGGATTGGGTTTACATGGCAAGGTTTTGGTAGCGGGGGGCTGCAGGGGTGACTTGTGGGAGAAGATGCCAGAAGCATCCTCCATGTCTGATAGAGCAAATCCCAGCCAGTTCCAAGACAGACCCAGCACTGGCCAAGGCCAAGTCCATCAGTGATGGTGGTAGCACCTCTGGAATAAAATACTTAAGAAGGGAAAAAACTGTTGGGGAACAGTAGCTGGAGAGAGGAGTGAAAACATGTGAGGGAAACAGCCCTGCAGACACCCAGGTCAGTGAAGAAGGAGGGGCAGGAGGTGCTCCAGGCACCAGAGCAGAGATTCCCCTGCAGCCCATGGTGAGGCCACCTGTCCCCCTGCAGCCCATGGAGCTCCATGGTGGAGCAGAGATCCACCTGCAGCCTGTGGAGAACCCCACACCAGAGCAGGTGGATGCCCAGAGGAGGCTGTGACCCTGTGGGAAGCCCACGCTGGAGCAGGATCCTGGCAGGACCCTGTGGCGCCATGGAGAGAGGAGCCCAGGCTGGAGCAGGTTTGCTGGCAGCACTTGTGACCCCACAGGGACTCAGGCTGGAGCAGTCTGTTCCTGAAGGACTGCACC